>NW_015170285.1:375370-495467 GCF_001447785.1 Gekko japonicus | reverse complement strand
ACAACAGCCGCAAATTTGTTGCAAGAAATAGAAGCGTATGGTGAGGTGGCCGGTCTTAAAATAAACTACAAAAAAACGAAAATGTTGACTAAGAACTGCCCGAAAAAGGTAGAAATAGAACTTCAAGAATTGACGAAGATGCAAATAGTAAAAAAGGTGAAATATCTAGGAATAATACTTACAAACAGAAACAGTATGCTAATAGAGAACAATTACATCAAATTGAGGGAGGAAATCAGGAAAGACCTTTCAAAATGGAAAGATTTACAGCTATCCCTCATGGGAAGAATAGCAACTATAAAGATGAATATACTCCCCCGCTTCCTATTTCTAGCACAAAACATACCAGTTCTTAAAAAGAAACAATTTTTTTCGGATTTAGATAAAATAATAAGATCCTTCGTTTGGCATCCAAAAAGTGCACGAATTAAATTAAAGACGCTACAGGATAAAAAAGAGAGGGGTGGTATGGGACTCCCAAACTGGCAAATATACTTCCAAGCAGCAGCTATGATATGGATTAAGGACTGGATACAGCTATTAGACTGGAGAACGCTTTATCTGGAAGGCCACGACCTGTACATGGGGTGGCATGCGTACCTCTGGTACGGAAAAGACAAAGTCCACTCCATCTTCCATAACCACATCTTCAGAGCGGCTTTAATTAAAGTATGGGAGGAGTAATAATAGACTCGACAGGATGTATAACTTATATGTGCAAAAGATGTACATCTTATGTTGTATTATAAAACCTAAATAAACTGCTAAAAAAAAAAAAAAAAGAGTTATCCTCAGTAGCTGTTGAACACATGAAGTTCCCTTATACTGAATCAGACCTTTGGTCCATCAAGGTGAGTATTGTCTGTACTCAGATTGGCAGCAGCTCTCCAGAGTCTCGGCAGAGGTCTTTCATATCACCTGCTACCTGGTCCTTTTAACTGGAGATGCCAGGGATTGAACCTGGGACCTTCTGCATGCCAAGCAGAGGCTCTTCCACTGAGTCACATCACTTCCCCTGTTGATCAAACTTGATCTATATGAGAAGACCAAGTTGGTCAGATGACCCTTGGTGGGCAAGAGATTCTGTAGGGAGGGCAGCTGTTCCAATGAAAGCCCCAGATATCAAAGCTGCTGGCTGAACTTTGGTCTCTTCACCATCATTACAGTTCCTTCATCTTGGAATTCACATTGTAGTACAGGCATTGGCACCCCTAGAAATAAGTATATTTATTTTATTTGTTGTTTATTTAGAATGCTTTTATCCTTCCTTTCCACTAGGGGTGTGCAAAAAAAAAAATTTCGGCCCGATTCGGTTCAGCCGAATTGGGCCAAATTTGATTCGGCTGGCGGAATGACCCCCAAATGCCACTCTTGGCAACTTAAGCCGATTTGGGGCTCATTTGGCCAGCAGAATCAGATTCGGCCAGGGGCGCCCGGGCAAGCCCTGGGAAGGCAGTTTAAACTGCCCTCCCTCCAAGGGGGGCTTGCCTGGGCTCCCTGCAATGAAGAGAGCGTGCCACCTCTGTGGCGTGACTGGGGGTTTAAAGATTAACTCCCCCCTGTTGTACTGCAGAGGCAGCACGCTCCCTTCATTGAAGGGAAGGGGAGGGAGTGGGGAGGCGTCTAAATGCCTCCCCGTGCTTTCCTCAGCTCACCCGGGTGAGTGGAGAAAGACTTCTAGAGTCCCCTGCCCCTGCCCTCCCCTGGCTTGCTCGCCTCTGCGGGTGATCTAGGAAGAGCTGGGGAGGGAGTGGGGAGGTGTATAAATCCCTCCCCGTGCCTTCTCCAGCTTGCCCGCTGCAGCAGGTGAGCTGGAGAAGGCTCCGAGAGCCCCCCCGCCTTTCCTAGCCTGCCCGCCAAGGCAAGCGAGCTAGGAAAGGCTGGGGAGGGTGCAGGGAGGCATTTAAATGCCTCCCCATGATCTCCATGGGGCTGGGCGCCCCTTTTCAGGCCGCCGCTGAATTTCGGCAGCTGCTTTGGGCGGCAGGCCTAATCAGAGAATCTGATTTGGCCCACTGCTGCCCGAAAGGGGGTTGAATGGCCCTTTTTCGGGGGTGCATTCGGTTCAGACAAACCGAATGCGCATCTCTACTTTCCACCCATTCACGGTCCACAAGGTGCCAAACATAAAACACACTAAAACATTTAAACGATTAAAGATACAAATTCAATTAAAAACCCCATAAGCACAGAACACTAGAAGGAGGGCCAGTACTGTTATTTGGGAGTATGCTGGTGGAAGAAAAAGTTTAGGAGGAGTCTCAGCATTTCTGTGCTGTTCCTTGCCATTAACATAGACACTTTTTCTGAGTACTCTTAGATAAGCTGCTCAGGTTGTTGCTCTGGGCCAAATCAATTCCTGATGCCTCCTTCCTAAAGGGTCAGCTAGTCATGATGATAATGGGAAATCAGTCTTTCAGTATCAATCGAACAGGACCCTGGTTTGCAATGGAGCTATGGCATGGGAGTACAGTATTTCACCCTATCTCACTGTTGCTTGGGAATGGTAAAAAGCAGATAATTCTGTATTATCGCTTTCTAGCCGAGGTCATGTTATGTAATGTATGGTAATAGACGACTGCATAATTTCTCCCTAGCTGGAAAGTCCACCACCGACGATGAACTGGAAGAGATGCTGGAGAGCGGCAATCTTTCTATCTTCACTTCTGACGTACGTATCTCAACTCTCCTTTGCTGTCCTGGTTACGTGACGTCTCTTGTTCTCTTTCTCATCAACAATGCCATCAGCCTACTGATTTTTGCTTCTTTTTATTCCCCCAAAGATTATTCTGGACACCAAAATTACCAGACAAGCTCTAGATGAAATTGAATCACGTCACAAAGACATTATAAAACTGGAATCCAGTATCCAGGAGCTGCACGAAATGTTCATGGACATGGCAATGCTTGTTGAGGTCCAGGTGAGTCAGGTCAATCGAGTTGATTGCTGGCAGTCAAATAACACATTTGAAACTTTGCAGTCAGAGCAGTGTTGGATTGGTTACTGGCCAAATGAGCCCCTGAGGGCCAGTTCGGTGTAGTGGTTAAGTGCATGGACTCTAATCTGGGAGAACCGGGTTTGATTCCCCACTCCTCCACTTGCAGCTGCTGGATGACCTTGGGCAAGGCATAGTTCTGTCAGAGCTGTTCCCTCAAGGACAGTTCTGGAATTAGCTCTCCCTGCCCCACCTACCTCACAGGGTGTCTGTTGTGGGGAGGGGAAGGGAAAGGAGTTTGTAAGCCGCTCTGAGACTCCGAGTGAAGGGCGGGGTATAAATCCAATCTCCTCCTCCTCCTCCTCCTTCTTAAGACACATTCATGTAGCACAAAAATGTGGTTTGTAGCTGAGTCTGAACTGAGCCTATAGGAAGTAGAAAAGAACAAGTGGGGGGCCCACGAGGCTCACGGGTGGAATCTCATATTCCTCCTATTGCTGAACTCGGCAAGGCTCCAGGCCCCACTACTTACCACTGAGCTCAGCTGCCAGCATCCTCCTCCACTAGGCCTGGAGCAGCTGCCACTGTCCTCCGCCACAGCCACCAAGCCCAAAGTGGCTACAGGCATCTGCCGCCATCGGTGAGATGAAATGGCTCCCTAAATGTATTGTCTATAGGCAATGCAATGCAAATACAATGCAAATATTTGGGTGGGGGGGATTTGAATCCTTGACATAGTTTATTTTTGATTTCTGATTTTTCTGCAAACTTGGGGGACTCCCAAGCATCAGCATGGCCCTGATATGCGGATTTAGGTGTCCTCAGATTGGGGGCCACACATTACTATTAGTGTATAGATCCCACAGAACAGAGGGAGCGGTTATAAGCAAAAATTTCTACCCAAGAATGTTTTCCGAATGCAATGCTTTGGGGCAGCTGCTGCATGTAGGGAAGTACATGAGCAAAATCTGAACCAATATTTGAATTAGGTTTGACACCTTCCCCCCCCAGTGCACCATGTCCCATATGTGATTGCAGTTAACGTGCCTCGGACTAGATGCCCTATAAGCAGTCACCTGAGGTTAGGTAAGCACGAACTGTCCTCTTAGACAGTAGAAAAGGGCAAGAGTCCAGCAGCACCTTAAAGACTAACAAAATTTGTGGCAGGGTAGGAGCTTTCGTGAGTTGCTGCTCGCTTCTTCAGATATCTGTTATCTTCAGGGATCTGAAGAAGCGAGCAGTGACTCACGGAAGTTCGTACCCTGCCACAAATGTTGTTAAAGATGCTACTGGACTTTTGCACTTTTATACTGCTTACAGACGGACTAACAGCTACCCATTTTGATCTGTCCTTTTAGGATTAACGTAATTATTTCAGGCAGTGAAAGTGTTTGGTTTTTTTTTAAAGTCTTCTTATGTAGCACTTTGAATTTCTGTGTAACTTACCGTATTGGGTGGGATTTGCATCTTGCAATGTTCCCTCTAAGCTGTGGAGTCTTGTGAGCAAAAATTCTACTTTGTGAGCCACTGGCATTAAAGTTGTGAGCGAGTGATTTGGCTACTGCATAAATTAGTTTGCTCTGGAGCCATCCTTCCTGAGCTAAGATGAAAATGTGTGAGCCGGAGGCTAAAAAACTGTGAGCTAGCTCACACTAACTCAGCTTAGAGGGAACACTGCTTACAAGTTAAGCAGTTTCCTTTGTGGGGCTTTTAACTTGAATGCAGAAGTTGAAAATGACATGAGAACACCTTTAACACTTTGCTGTTTATTGCTGCTGATAATGTCTGCTGATGGACAGAACCACTCAGGTAACCCTTCTCTAATAACTTCCCCGTGTTTCCCATGCATCGTTCCTTGAGTTTATCAGACCCATCACATGACTGTATACTGGCATTCTAACTGGACGCGTTGAAGGGGAAATCCTCTGTGGCCAGCTGTGCTGTGAAACCAGTAGGGGCAAGCTCATGACATTTTGTTGCCCAAGGAAGAAAATCCAGACGGCATCCCTGCCAGTTAATTGGCACGGTGCGCAATCTACTGGGTAGTCCTCTTCAAGCCTCCCTTTCATCTTACTGCAGCTTTTGCAGGAGAACTTTCCAACAGATGGTGTCTCATGGACAGGGGTCATTTCGTAGAAAAAGTGGTGCGGGAGCTCATTAGCATAACTTATTTGCATATGCCACACCCCCTGACATCACCGGAAGTGTGTCAGAAGGCAACACCCACCGCTCAGGCTCCACTGGACTGCTGGCTATTGGGGGGCCCCCGCAGATCTGCCCTCACAGAGGAGGGAGAGCTTGTATTTATTTATTTATTTATTTATTTCATTATATTTATACTCCGCCCTCCCCACAAGCGGGCTCAGGGCGGCTTACAACAAGGCACAAAGTGCATACAGTATAAAATAGGTAAAACAGTTAAAATTCAGTTCAATCAGGATGCAAGAATAGAAAGATCCCATCATCTTGCATACCAGAAAGGGAGGGCCAGGGCCGTAGATAGATGTTACTCGGTCCTCCGGCGATATCTGAATAAAACTTCGTCTTAAAGGTGCCACTGGACTGTTTTGGGCCGCGGGGGGCTCTGTAACTTACCTGGCTGCTTCTTGCTCTGACTAAGGGCTGCTGGGAGCAGGGGGTGGGGCTTTTTGCATGTGCCCGCCCCCGGTGGCTCTGCAACTTACCTGGCTGCTTCTTGCTCTGACTGAGGGCTGCTGGGAGCAGTGGGTGGGGCTTGTTGCATGTGCCCGCCCCCTGGGCTCTTTACTGCCGGAGCTTCACTCCTGTGCGCTCCTGTAGGAAATGACCCCCACTCATGGGACGGATTTGTCCAGCACCTGATAGCACAGCCTCACCTTGGTCTCCTTCATGGCTTGTTTAAAGAGATACCCTTACTGTGTAGCATCTCATGAAAAAAATGGGTACAGTATAGGGGGGGGGACCCTGAAACTTTTAAAGGATCACAAGAGTGTATGTTCGGTCCTCAACGGGGTGCTAGGCCCGTTGTTTCCTTTTGGAGGAGGGGAAGGCCGTCTCTGCCCTGACCCGGATGGCCCAGTCTGGCCCCGTCTCGTCAGATCTCAGGAGCTAAGAAGGGTTGAGCCAGGTTAGTCCTTGGATGGGAGACCCCCAAGGAAGTCCAGAGTCGCTATGCAGAAGCAGGCCATGACAAAAGCACCTTCGAATGTCCCTTACCTTGAAAACCCTATGGGGTCGCCGAAAGTCAGCTGCAACTTGACGGCACTTTCCGTCACCACCCCTGGGCCCTGTCCCAGGAGATCCTCTGCCATTGAGAACATGGGGCTAGTTTAAGGCAGGTCCTTGTGACACGATAGCGAAACTACTCACTGCCAGAGCTGTATTCGTATTTATACCTCTTTCAATTCTATTACAACATTTATACCTTATCTTCTTCACCACCGCCCCTACAGAATGAGCCAAAGGCAGCAATAAAACCATTTTAAAAATTCCAAAAAGGCCCCCAAAACAAAATTAGGAATCAAGGAAAAGGGAACATAACTATCATAAGAAAAATCTGCCATCAAAGGAAGTGAGCCAAAAAAAACCCTCTTGTGTGGCCTCCTAAAGGCTGGGTGGGCACAAAGTTTTGAGCCTGCAGTGGACAACCGTTTCACGAGAGCCAGCATGGTGTAGTGGTTAAGAGTGGTGAGCTCTAATCTGGAGAACTGGGATTGATCCCCGACTCCTCCCCCACATGGAGCCTGCTGGGTGACCTTGGGCCAGTCACAGTTCTCTCAGAACTCTCTCATCTCCACCTGCTTCACGGGGTGCCTGTTGTGGAGAGAAGGGAAGATTACAAGCTGCTTTGAGTCTCCTGAGGGTAGGGAGAAGGGAGGTATAAAAATCTTTTTCTTCAAAGGGTGCTTCCGCAGCAGCTGTCCCAAGAAAAAGGGTCAGTGAACAGATATTGGCAGTGAGAAGTGGGCACGCAGGTTCATAACGTTTCATGTTCATCCCTAATTGGAATGCCAGTCCTAAGCAAACTCAAAAGTGTCTCTCATTTTTGCAGCTGCGATCCATTTGCATTATTTCCTACCAACCCACCCCCTGCCTGCTTTCATGATACGTTCCCTGTAAAACATAAGGAATGGTAGATGCCATTGTAACATTTCCCGGCAATACATCTGTTGTGCACAATCCTTGTTCTAAGATTGCTTGAGAATGTTTCTTGTCATGCCGGACGATTCGTCCAACTCCAGAAAAAAGTCTTTTCATGCTGAAGCCGTTTTCTGTTCTGTGGTTTAACTTGAAGGGTGAAATGGTCAACAGCATTGAGAAAAATGTGATGAATGCCGTCGATTATGTAGAACATGCAAAAGAGGAGACCAAGAAAGCCGTCAAATACCAAAGCAAAGCTCGCAGGGTAGGAATGAGGTTTCCTATTGTTTTTTGTGTGTGTTTTTGAGACCTATATCCCGCCCTGCCCCACAAGTGGGCTCAGGGCAATTCACAACATATAATCCAATAAAACCATGAATACATCTGTTGTGCACAATCCTTGTTCTGAAATTGCTTGAGAATATTTCTTGTCATGCCGGACGATTTGTCCAACTCCAGAAAAAGTCTTTTCATGCTGAAACTGTTTTCTGTTCTGTGGTTTAACTTGAAGGGTGAAATGGTCAACAGCATTGAGAAAAATGTGATGAATGCCGTCGATTATGTAGAACATGCAAAAGAGGAGACCAAGAAAGCCGTCAAATACCAAAGCAAAGCTCGCAGGGTAGGAATTCGGTTTCCTATTGTTTTGTGTGTGTGTTTTTGAGACCTATATCCCGCCCTGCCCCACAAGTGGGCTCAGGGCAGTTTACAACATATAATCCAATAAAACCATACAATCATGTCTAAAACATTAAAACTACAATACAAACTACCAAGATGTAGTCAGCTAATTTCAGTAGTTACTAACAGCACAGTGGGTAATATAAGGCTTTCATGATACGTTCCCTGTAAAACATAAGGAATGGTAGATGCCATTGTAACATTTCCCGGCAATACATCTGTTGTGCACAATCCTTGTTCTAAAATTGCTTGAGAATGTTTCTTGTCATGCCGGACGATTCGTCCAACTCCAGAAAAAAGTCTTTTCATGCTGAAGCCGTTTTCTGTTCTGTGGTTTAACTTGAAGGGTGAAATGGTCAACAGCATTGAGAAAAATGTGATGAATGCCGTCGATTATGTAGAACATGCAAAAGAGGAGACCAAGAAAGCCGTCAAATACCAAAGCAAAGCTCGCAGGGTAGGAATTCGGTTTCCTATTGTTTTGTGTGTGTGTTTTTGAGACCTATATCCCTGCCCCAAAAAAGCCCTTTAAGGGCTTTCCCACACTCTTGTTTCCCTCGCTTGTAGGTTCTTGTTTTTTCAAGGGTTTTTTTCTGTTCCATATGTGTTTTTCTCCCTCTTGTGGTTGATTTGATATTTTTATGTCTGGCATAAAAACCTGCAGTTTAAATCTGCCAGAAGACACGCTGGACATGAACTGGTGTAACTGCGAATCGACCACTAGAAGGAGCAAAACACATGCAGAACAGAACCTCCCCCCCCCCAAGGAAACAGGAATTTACAAGCGAGAAAAACAAGAAAGTGGAAATGCTCATAGTTTTCTGTTCTTCGTAGTCTAAACTGGAGGTGGGTGCTGTTTTGAACAGAAATGGAGTGCAAGGGCAGCTTTACCTTGCTAGAGGTACTGAAGCCAGGCAGGAGGAAAGAATGCTGAATACAACAGAGAGCAATGAAGTCGGGCATCTGAAGGGGCAGCATTCATCCCACGTTCTCTCTTTAAAGAAATACACCCCCAATCCCCGTTTAATGCATCAACAAGGGGAACCCTGAAGAGTGATGTGTGGTCTCTGCCAACCCTCACCCTCTCATTCAGTTTGGTCTGGATGTTTCTGAATAGTAGGTGCAAGTTTGCATGATTGCGAAACTTTTAAAAACAAATCGCTGCTTGCAGAAAATGCATACTAATAATAATACTTTGCATTTATGGAGTGCTTCAAATTGTCAACAGTGAACCCCCCCATACTTTTATTGAAACAAATTAAAAGTTGCACACAGTTGTGATGTTGTTTCTTAAACATATCCGTGCTCTATCTTAGCAGCTCAAGCAGTGCACATCTGGGGGGTGGTCCACTTTGGGTGTGCCTGTTATTCAGTGGGTGCAGTGTTTCGTGGGTGGGGCAGACGATCAGAGATCAAATACTGGAGTATTGTCACAAGTGGTGCCCTCTGATGCCCAGAAGGAAAAAAAAATCAGGGATAAATGAGATGCTGTTTACCAGGTGATGTTCATTATCTGCATGACAAACTTCCCATTTCCACCCCGGTCAAGGGACAGGACGTTTTTCTCCTAGCCTGCTGGCAACCCTGTCAGCAGACCTGTGAGTGCCGCGAATTCTGCTCCAAGTGTCATTATCCTTCCTGCTTTCGTTGAATCTCCCAAAGTGGTGCATCAGCACTGACAGCCCTTTCCATAATTCCGTGAACTGTAATTCCCTGGGATGGCACATGCCGGCTAGGAAACCAAGCTGGCTCAGCACGGTCAGGACTGCTAACTTTAATCGCTGCATTGTGTTTGCATTTTGTGATCCCAGAAAGGACTTTATTGTTTGGGTCTGACTCGTCTGCATATGGAATGTCAGTAAACTCATTCTTGAACCTGGACAAATGAGCGTGCAGTATCCCCCCCCCCCCCATTCTGCAGCCATTTAGCTGGGGCAAACCCAAAATGTGACATCACTGTGTGTGCAAAGGATGGAGGGCCAGCAGATGGGCATGTGGCACTGTAGTCATCTTCTGCCTGTATCCCGTGACATTGCTTTTGCATCCTGACAAAAATGCCCGTCTGGGAAAGCAGCATACCTTCCTGTTTATATCCCTCTCCTCTGAGGCGCTCAGGGTTGAATTAGACAGAGCTCTCTCAGTTGGTCCTGTGGGGTAGGCTAGCCTGTAATAGTTTTCCTCCAAGGCTGCCAATGAGCTTTGTCTCTGAGTGAGGACTTGAATTCACACCTCTTTGAATTGGTATCAAATGGGAAATTGGCCTTTCTTTGCTTCCTTTTGACATAATTTTTCCAAACCGGGACAATGACCTTTCCTTTCCTTTGGCAGAAAAAGTGGATAATTCTGATTGTTGTGCTGGTTCTGCTTGCTGTAATTGCCCTAATAATTGGCTTGTCGGTCGGGACTCGGTGATGCTCGGATGCTCCAGCGCATATCTCACTCTGCTATTGCAGCAGTAAGTACTAATCGACTAACTCGCCTTTCTGCAAACTGCTTAGGCCAGTTAATTTGCCCTCGATACTAATTTGCATCCATCTGCAGTTTCATACAACAATGGCATGAATCTCACTTGCTTTTTGAGCCAGAGGGTTGCATTCAACATCCAGGTAAGCCCTGCATGCTGTTGTGAATACGATGTAGGCTGAGCCCCCTAGTGGCTAACTGCTGAATGGGCTTGTATCTCATAAACTGAGGTACAGACAAGCTCTCACTGCTAGAATTAGAGCTTTTCAGACTGCACTAACGTTGTGTTGGTGCAGAAACACACCAGCTTTAGCAAGGGCACAAGGTTCTTCCTCAATATATAGAGAAAGGCGGGTTGGAGAGAACGTTTATATCAGTGCTACAGCCAATAATCCACTTTCACTGTGCACATTGTATAGAATAAGCAGTTTATGTTAAAGCTGTTGTTTGTTTGGTAGGCCAAAAAAATGCTTTCGTGAGAACCCTTGCCCTGTAATAGCCAAGAAGTATGTGGTGCCTCCTCCCACTAATTCTTCCTTGAAAACCAGTCTCCTGTTGTCAAGACTTTGGGTTTATCCCCTTAGCTCTCACTTGTTATCCCATCGTTCCTAAGGTCGTTCCAGCCTGAAATGAAATCCAGGAACAGTTGTATTTCCTTTTATCCTTACCCCTGCTCCTTCTGTTATCTCCTCCACGACCAGATAACACATACACACATCAAAATCTAGATTGTAATTTCCTCAAAGTGGGGATCTTCACTACTTTCATTATGCACTAAAACCACCAGGTATCCCAGTAAGTATATAGGTAAGAAATAACGATCCACGCTTCTTCGCCTGCCGAACACACTTCAGTGTGATCTAAAATTCTGCATGCTTCTATATCAACCAAGCGATGCTCCAGTTAAATAAAAAGAGCTATGTTTGGCTCAAACATAAAGTGAAGCCATGGTTTGTTTTCACGATGGTTATTTTGTAAAACCATGAGTCAGCTCGCAGATGGTCATTCAAATGCTGGTTTGCCACAACGAATGCTGGTTCCTTCTTTCTTTCTCATGAACACATGACGTTGCCTTATACTAAAGTGACCATTAGTCCAAGGTCAGTACTGGCTACTCTCCAAGGTCTCAGGTAGAGGTCTTTCACACCCCCTGCTATCTGGTCCTTTCAACGGAACATACCAGGGTTTGAACCTGGGATCTTCTGCATGCCAGGCAGAGGCTCTACCACTGAACCATGATCCGCTCCTTCCTTCCCGACTGAGCCCTGGCTGGTACGTCAGGCTGCATTGTGTCAGAGGCAGCACCAAGAAACAAATTTAGGATGCCTGCATTAGTATTTCACATGATACTATATTTAAGACATAATAAGCCAACTTCAAACTCTGAAATGCCTTTACAAACCATGGTTCCCTGACCTGGATAGGCCAGGCTGGCCCCATGTTGTCTGATCTCAGAAGTTAAGCAGGGTTGGCCCTGGTATGGGAGACCGTCAAGGAATACCAGGATTGTGACATGGAGGCAGGCCAGTGGCAAACCACCTCTGAACATCTCCTGCCTTGAAAACCTTTCGGATTGCTTTCAGTCATTTGCGACCTGACGGCAAATCCCCCCCCCCAAAAAAAACCACACCAAAAAACCTAATCATGGTTAGTGGAGTGGCCCACTTTCAGATAACCATGCTAACCGTAGTTAAGTAAACCATGGTTTCATGTGAGTTCTGAACTGAATCCTCGACTCAATCCCATACATGAACATATCTTCAATCTAATTGTTACTCAGTGCATTTTCACTGAAATCAGTTACTGTCAAGCAGTGTTCCCTCTAAGCTGAGTCAGTGTGAGCTAGCTCACAGTTGTTTAGCCTCCGGCTCACACATTTTTGTCTTAGCTCAGGAAGGACGGCTCCAGAGCAAACCAATTTATGCAGCAGCCAAATCGCTCACTCACAGCTTTAATGCCAGTAGCTCACAAAGTAGAATGCTTGCTCACAAGACTCCAGAGCTTAGAGGGAACATTGCTGTCAAGCAGATGTGGTTAGGATTGGGGTGCGAATGTTCATTTCTTGCATCTTCTATATATTTTTTTTAAATTGTATTATAGCCAAGCTAATGATGGGCCTCCCGCCCCCTTTTTTTTCTTGCAGAAATTGATGTTCATAATCATTTGTGTAACTTTGTTGCTTATAATCCTTGGAATTATCCTAGCAGCGACCTTCTCATAGCGAACGACACGTTCCAAGAGAGAATACAAGCGAGGAAACCAACCAGCCTACCTGTAAAGATGCCTTTCCTTGCCACAGTCAGATGCTCTTTGTGGAGACTTAGCCAGCAGTGCTAAATTGATGGGAGAGGTCCCTCTAGAAAAGGGTCATCTGCAGATGGTATCTCATGGACTTAAAGGCTGTTCAGTTTGCTATTGTTTTTTCTGCACTATTTTGGAGATGAATTCTGATTTTTTTTTAATAGGCCAGTGTTTTCCAAGTGGAATGAATTGTCCCCAGACACTGAGCCTTTTCCATTTGCCTTCATTTACTACTAATTAATTCATGTTGTTAACATAGCCGTCAGACTTATTTTTTAAGACTGAAGCAGCTGTGTTCTCCTAAAGAACTTCCAACCATGCTTAGGGTTACAGTCAGACTTTGGAGGCAAGTTCCATTTACAGTCAAGGGGTCTTTGGCTTTCAGGTGAAGGTGACTGGAGGTGAGATGTGAAGTTCTCCTTTGTCACCTGCTTTTTTTAAAAAAGCTGTCTTAAGATGAAATTTTGAAAACTGTGCACATATCTATAAACAAGTCAGTGTATGGTTTTAATTTGTGAGAAGCGTCGTGGTCTTTGGGCATCCTTTCAAGCAGGTGCATAGAAGCGAGTGCCTTTTTCTCCGTAGCAACCGGCCAAAACTGTGTTTAAGGCTTCACTTAACATTCCTTTGTCTATCACAGAACACTGTTTTTAAGGGGATCTACTCTACACGGTTTATTATTGTGTTTTCACCCCTGATGTGTATTTTCTATTGGCTTTTCACCCACTTTAAGAGTAATGTCATGAAAACATACAGGGGGCTCCAGTTTTTTGGAGAGGAATGGAAACCCACTGACACCCCGATCCAGAGCTCCGTATGCCCTTTGGATCTTGGAGCT
The DNA here is from genome assembly GCF_001447785.1 of Gekko japonicus. NCBI lineage: Eukaryota > Metazoa > Chordata > Lepidosauria > Squamata > Gekkonidae > Gekko > Gekko japonicus. Next base: position 482,129 of record NW_015170285.1, on the reverse strand, counting down.
CATGCTCAAGGAGGCTTCTCCATTGTATTTTATGGAGGATGAAGCTCTGCACTCATCCTCTCATGTGTCCTAAACAGCCTCCAGCGTCAAAGCAAATGGATAAGCTTCGATAGGTGGGACTGCTTCAAGCGTTTTTGGAGCTCCACAAAGGGATGTCCATTTCCTTACCCAAAAAACCCCCCAAGTCCCATTCGTTTCAGTGGGACTTTTGCTTGCATTTGATCTGGTGAATCTTCCTCCTAATGTCTAATAACTGAGAAAAAATGCTTACAGTAAAAATATGATAATGGTTAATGAGGCAAAGAAAAGAGCCTGTTAAAGCATGGTTTGATTTTGGAATACTTCTAATCTATGATGAAATTCAGCCCTGTAGATTGGATCTGCGTTGCAGCATTGGCATTAGTGTAGCGGGCCCCAATTTCCTTTCCATGCAGGAACAGCAGCAAAAATCAGGGTTTTGTTTCACGGAATTTCTATTTGGTCTTTAATGAAGAAGGGGGAGGAGCAGGCGTTTGTCCCAAATAAAACACTGAATTTGTTAGGGGAGATTTTCCTTGCTAATTTCCCCAGCATGAATGAAGTGTTTGTAAAGGCTTCAGCCCAAAGTAAGTCACCATGAAGTTCTGTTGAAAGGAAGGGAACTTCACATGCTTGCTTTCTCTGGGTTGGGACCGAAAGTTGTACAGCTGTTAGCAACTTTTACACATTTCAGAAGTAACCAAAACACTTGTTGCTGAACGGCTTCTTCTTATTTTGTATTGTGTTGTTATTGTGTAAAATATTGATAACTGTGTCTTTCGATTTCCTACGGTTTCAAATATATTAATGTAGATATGTGGATATTTATGCCAGAAGTGAAATAAACTACAACGGGTGCCTTTAAAAACACACACACACACACACACAATCCAGTGGCCTTGAAATATTTATTTCTGCGTTTTGAACAAAAAGAATAAAGTCACAGATATATTTTGGCTTACAGGTAATCTTTCTCATCACCTCTAGTTTGACTTTTTACATATTTACAGAGTATATTCTTAAATGTTTGTTATGTACATAATAAACCAAGATCTAACATTAACAACTGTCAATTTCTAAATGTCTGACTGTGTTTATATACCTTGAAAGGTTACAGATGCCCTACAAAAATGTCTTCTAAATGAGGGTTGCCAGCTCTGGGTTGTGAAATCCTGAGAGATTTGGGGGGCGGAGCCTGGGGAGGATAGGGTTTGGGGAGGGGAGGGATCTCAGTGGAGTAGAATGCCATAGGGCCCACCCTCCAAATCAGCCATTTCCCCCAGGGACACTGATCTTAGTAGTCTGGAGATCAATCGTAATAGTGAGAGATCTTTGGGTGCCACCAAGGAAGTTGGCAACCCTACTTCAAATTAAGTTTTTACCCTTAAACTATGGACATTGATATGTACATTTCAAATAAGTTTTTTTAATGCTTCTTCAAAAGCTAGCAAAGGGACGCTGCATTGGCAGCTCTTCTACCACTGGTGAAATGCCAGTCTCGTGTAGAGGGGCATTCCACTATGATGCCCATTAACCCTCTTTCCTTTCGTTCTGCAGCAAAGCCCAGTTCCTGGGGTTGGGGTTTTCTCCTGCCACAGGCCCCACTGGATCATACGGTGCTTTTGTTCAGAGTGGCTTTAACTATGGGCTCTTTGCTGGAGACACCCTGTCTGTATGTCTAAAAAGATGAAGTGTTCTCCTTTAGGATTAATGTTTATTGGAAGATTTGTAATATTTGTATAGGGTAGAGAAAAGCTACAGTAGTATTGCCAGAACCTAAGAGCCCTGCTGGACCAGACCAATGGTCCATCTAATCCAGCATCCCGTCTCACAGAGTGGCCAACCAGTTCCCCTGGAGGGCCAGCAACTGGGCATAGAGGCCAAGACCTTCCCCTGCTGTTGCCTCCTGGCTCTGGGATTCAGAGGACTCCTGCCTCTGAATGTGGAGGTTCCCCTCAGTCACCATGCCTAGTGGCCATCGATAGACTTATCCTCCATGGTGTAATTATCTTTTTTGGTGTAATTCTTTAAAAAAAAAATACCATTTTTTTCCTACTTACCTTTTTTATATATCAGTCTTCTGTTTTTATTATGGGCGTCAGTCAAAAATAGATTCTTCTTTCCATTTTACAGCGCTCATTTATGCTCTGTGTGGTTACGCACAATTTATGAAAAGATGAAATGGGAAAATAAATTCTCTGTATAATAGATGTACCAAAACACATGTTTGGGGGGCTTGTAATGATTGCATCAGTTTTTAGGATAAGCCGTCTGGTTTTTATTGAGGGGGGGGGGTTAGAGACAGGGTACTCTGAAAGGCTGCCTCCCCCAGTCTGAACCCAGCCCAGTGATTCTTAATTAGGGTTGCCAACCTCCAGCTGTAGGCTGGAGATCTTCCAGGATTACAACTGTTCCCCAGGCACCAGAGGTCAGCTCCCCTGGAGAAAATGGCTGCTTTGGAAGGTGGACTCTATAGCACTGTACCCCCACTGAGGTCCCTTCCTTCCCCAAACCCCGCCCTCCTCAGGCTCCACTCTCCAAATCTCCAGGTATTTCCCAACCCAAAGCAAGCAACCCTATTCTTGATGGAGACTATACACCATCTAGGAGGGGATCAAGCAGTCTTCGGGAGCATTCAGAACTTTTGCAGGGAGAGGAGTTGGGGGTTGTGACATCCTCCTTATTGGGGAGGACTGGGTTACCTTTAAAAGTGTTCTTTTTATTCTGTTTATCTGGGTATATACGGCTGCCACCAGGAAATTTTAAGGATTTCCAAACCTTTTATACTTTACTGTTGTTCTTACAATTTTGGTAGACCGAGTTCAAGGCTTACGAGGAACTATGTGGTTCTGAGGAAGTATTTATTTCAGAGCTGGTATACTTGAATGAAAGAGGATTTATTGAAATAAAGCATAAATAAGAGGGTAGTACAATGTAACTAGTAATGTGTAAATACTGAACAATTGCTTTGGTATCCCACACAATCTTCTCCCTCACTGTCAGGGATCTTTGCATGTAACTTTGTAACACTTGTTTATCTCAATGCCATATACGTTTACTGTTTCACTCCAACCTGTCACTCAGACTTTCCTTTAACTCTTGTTCACTTAAACTTTACTGTTTCCTAGACACTCAGCTTTCAGCTTATAACTGCTTCAACACAGAACTGCTTGTCTCTCCTTTCACACACAGAACTAACTGAACTTATCAACTGTCAAACCTGTAACTGTAAAACCTGACTGACATACATACTCATCCACTCATTTTCACTTCCAAAACCCCTCCCCCTCTCTGTCAACCACCAATCATACCACACTTGCCTCTCTCAACCACTCTAGTCTACTTACCACAGCCATGCAACCAAACTTTTAAAGAGACACCCACACCAAAAACAAGGAATCGTTACAGGGGTGTTTGGATTTTCTGGGCGTTGTTGCTCTCCACGTCCAATAGCTTTTCACAGCCAATGGAGGAGAGGTGTTTTTGCACTGCTCACCCCACACTTGGGATAAAATCTCACATCTTACACTTCTTTCCTAGAGCCTTAAAGTGACACACAGGAAATGGAAATGAAACCTAGCATATCAGTGAGTTGGCTGATGGCCATTGGCTAGAAGGGTCTCGCTGAATGTGCGCCTGAGCTAGAAACATAGCACTAGAAGGGGCCTCGAGAGTCATCTAGTCCAACCCCCTGCACAATGTGGGAAATTCACAACTATCCCCCCCCTTCCCCAGTGAACCCTGTTCTGTGCCCAAAGGAAGACCAAAAACCTCCAGGATCCCTGGGCCAATCTGGCCTGGAGGAAAAATTCCTTCCTGACCCCAAAGGTCCATATAATGTAGGCATATTGTGCTTATGTAAATGAAGTTGGCATGGCCAGAGTGCATTTTTCCCTTGCGGGGAGGTACTGTTGGATGGTGATGTTGCATATTTGTTGCAGGGTGGGTTTGAAGGCTAAGGAGCACCCAGAAGTGACGTGACGACGCCAGGCACACTGGGGGCGGGGCCACGACCATCTGAGGGAAAACCATAGAGTTTTCCCTCGGATGACTGTGGCCCCGTGCCCAGCGTGGTCGCGTCACTTCCGGGTGACGCGCACATCGGGGTGGGGCTCCCCCCGGGGCCCGATCCGCCAGCGGCAGGGAACGGGCCTCTGGGGCGGGGGTTTCCCCGCCCCCCAGGGGGACTTGGCAAGCCTAGGTAAAGTGTCATAGAGTCCGCCTTCCAAAGCGGCCATTTTCTCCACGTAAACTGATCTCTGTTGCCTGGAGATCAGTTGTAATCTCAGGCGATCTCCAACTACCAGCTGGAAGTTGGCAGCTTTAACCCCAGATGAAGTCTGGTGGATCGGGCTCTGCTCCACACCTCTGGAGCAACCTGAGCCGCAGTTGGCATCTGTTGGCATCTCAGTTTACACAACATCAGTCGCAAACTCTTATTTTGGTGACTGATCTGAAGCACCCAAAGGCGGACTCGGCTGACGGGAGGAAAGGAAGTCAGATAAATTCCTGGGAATTTATCAAAGAAGCTGGCAATCCGAGTGTACAAGCAGTGCACGGATCTGTAAGTCATCTGTGCCAAGTGCTTAGGTGGTGGTGGAGAATGGAAAAGGTAAGTGTGAGTGAAAAGCAAATGCACCGTGTGCTGATTTGCAAAGGATGTCATAGCGGCGGAAAGTGCTGTGCACAGGATAAATGAGAGGAGGCCGGAACAACCAAAACATTATCAGTCAAAGCCGGAATAGTGAATGAGCTTCCTGTTTGATTGTCAGTGACAAATAGACCAGTTCAAAGCCTTGGAGTTTGGCCTCTGGGGGGGGAAATAATTCCTTCCACTAGCTCAGTTCAGCCGTAGTATGAAATTGGGAGGGCTAGGTTCCAGAGTAGCTACAGGACATCGGGTAATAGGGCCCTGCTACCCCTGTGCATTAAACCTTATGATTGCCAACCTCCAGGTGGGACCTGGAAATCTCCCGGTATTACAATTGCTCTCCAGACAATAGAGATCAGTTCCCCTGGAGAAAATGGCTGCTTTGGAGGGTGGACTGTATGGCATTGCATCCTGATAAGGTCTTGCCCCTCCCCAAACTCTGCACTCCCCAGGCTCCGCCCCCAAATCACCAGGTATTTCCTAACCCAGAGTTGGTAACCCTAATTAAACCCTCTTGAGAGCCACTTTGATGCAGTGGTTAGGAGCACGGACTCTAATCTGGGAGAAATGGGTTTGATTCCCAACTCCTGCACATGCAGCTGCTGGTGTGACCTTGGGTCAGTTACAAGTTATTTCAGAGCTGTTCTCTCAAGGGCAGTTCTCAAAGAGCCCTCTCAGCCCCACCTACCTCACAGGGTGTCTGTTGTGGGGAGTGGAAGGGAAAGGAGATTTGTAAGCCGCTCTGAGACTCCTTTGGGTAGTGAAGGGTGGGGTATAAATCCAATCTCTTCTTCTTCTTTTTCTTCTCTGATCTGCCTACCTGGCCAAAGGCAATATACTGAAGATTTTAAAAGACCATAGAGATTGGGGAAATTCCTAGAACCTTGCACAGGGAGGGGCTGTGAAACACACCCACATCATTTTTCCCCTGCTGCTCACTTGATGAAGTGCAAGCAATTGAGGGCCCGCCAGAGGCAGGCAGCTAATATGTCTAATTTGGCAGTTGCTCTGTATCCTTAGTGCTTGGGAGGCAACAGTAGTGGGAGGGGCTTCTGAAGTTCTGGCCCCGCCGGTGGACCTCCTGATGGCATCTGGGTTTTGGTCACTGTATGACACAGAGGGTGCATTCAGACGGGGCATGAGCCGGTATACGAGCTGGTTAGAATCGGAGTACGTATGTGCGATCACACAGTCAACATCTGCCTTCTGTCCCTAACCGTTGCAAACACCCTTTAAACCGGTGTAGTCTGCTACTAGGTCCCCAAGTGGTGGTATCCTGAGTGCTCCGGTTCTAGCTGCATTATCCCCATCTGATCGCTCTCTGCCGGTGTAGAGCCTCGTCCATTCGGAAGCCCGAGGCTTCCGCTTTTCAGCCGCCTTTTTTTTTTTAGCCTCCTCGATGTGCGCTTGGGCAAAGCTTCGCCCCGGCATTTGTAAAACAAAACAAAAAAAGATGTTTAGTTTTAGGCAGGGCTATTTTGGGGCAGGAACGCACAGGAACGGAGTTCCGGTGGCTCCCAAGTTGGCCACGCCCAGCAGGGACTCATTAGCATAATAGGCCACACCCAACAGCAGAAACGCATTAGAATTGACAACAAACAAAGTAAACAGAATAACAAGCAAAAGGTGGGTATGGCTGGATAACCACACTTCTGGTAACATGGGGGTGCGGCCTAATGTGCTAATGAGCTGTGCTGTCAGGGGTGTGGCCCAATATGGTAATGCGTTCCTGCTGTTGAGTGTGGCCTATAATGCTAATGAGTTCCTGCTGGGCTTTTTCTACAAAAAGAGCCCTGCTTTTAGGCTGCGGACGAGTCCAGGACCTCACGGAGGTCCTTTTCGCTGTAAAAGTTTAAAGGAAAGTCTTCGCTTCAGGGCACGCTTTTCAGGACAGGGTGTTCTGCGCCTGCGTGAAGATCTCTACTCTGTGGATGACTGCCTATGCGCATGTGCAAAATAGAAAAAAAACGCTGACGCGCATTGCTGTACATCAGTAGTGTGAACAGGCATATCATGATGTGCTGCGTAGTCAGGAGGTGAGTGCAGTCGTGTTTCTTCTGGATCAAACTGCTCCGGTTCCAACTGGAGCAGTTTATGCCGGCTTAAATGGCCCGTCTGAATGCACCCAGAGTGTTAAACTGGATGGGCTGTTGGCCTGTTCCAACATGGCTTCTCATATGTCCTTTTGTCTCCCTGTGGCCTATCAGTTCTTCAGAAATGGTAACCAAGCAGCAGCTCTTCTCCACAGCAAAGAGCTGATCCTCCACGCCAGTCATTTTGTGATGGGGGCTGCCCCCTCTCCTGGCAGCCATTTTGTGGTGTTGGCCACCCACTCTTTCTCTCAGCATTCCAGAAGTGCTTGATGGCTCAATAAGGTTGGTAATCCCTTGCTTGTGTGCCTGAATAATGCATAGCTGTTAAAAGGCATGGAGACTCTTGGGCTTGGCAACAGCTCTAGAGGCTGCTGTCGATGATCCTGAGGTAATCAGCGTGTTCCTCTTTCTTTCTTTCTTGCACGCTCGTGGCCAGAAATGTTCAGAAAAGCCACCTATGGCCCCTGTTAGCAAATGGCAGAAAACTCTCTTTCTGTCTTTTCTCATCGTATCTGAAGAAGTGTAAAAAGGTAAAGGTTCCCTTGCTCGAAAGCCAGTCGAATCCGACTCTAGGGTTGCGGTGCTCATCTCCGTTTCAAAGCCGAAGAGCCAGCGCTGTCTGAAGACGTTTCCGTGGTCATGTGGCCGGCATGATTAAACACCGAGGCGCACGGAACAGTGTTACCTTCCCAGCGAAGTGGTACCTATTTATCTACTTGCAATTTCTTGCTTTCGAACTGCTAGGTTGGCAGGAGCTGGAACTAGAGATGGGAGCTCACTCCGTCATGCGGCACCCGGGTCTTGAACTGCTGAACTACTGACCTTCCACAGCCTGCAGTTCAGCGTCTTAACCACTTGTACATGCACACAAAAGGTTATACCCAGAATTTCACTTCGTTGGTCTTAAAGGTGCCACTGGAATCAAACTTTGATCTGTTGCTTCAGACCAGCACAGCTACCCACAAACAGCAGCTCTTCTCCACCTGAGTTACCATAGGTCAGTGTTTCCCGGCTAGTGGGTTGCACAGTCTCTGAAAGTTTACAGCGGGCCATCTCTCCCTAATGGCTGCCTCCCTCTTTTCCAATGCTCTCTTGTATTTTGGAAACCAAGATCTGACCCTGAAAACAGGATCTTCCATACATTAGTTGGCTTTTCCACCACCCCTTCTTCACTGCATATACATGTTGATCAAGTGAAACGTGTCCTTGATTACTTGAGTGAGTTTCTTAGAATTGTAGAGGGAATTCAAGCGCGTAATGGAGAAGGAGAAGGTGGTCAAAGAAAGTAACCTCCATATGCAAAGGTTGTGTATGTTGGAACGCCACTTGCTTCAGGTTCATAGTGGGGGCATATTGTATACTAAGCTTGGCCGCGTGCAAGGCCAGGTCCACGCATGGTCAGGTGAAGAGCCCTAGCTTCGCTCTAAGGAACAATAGACCAAACGGATCCTAGCCGCACCTATCAGAGGGCTCGGATCCAAGGTAGGACCTATTGAACTCTTGGCCACTGTAAATAACCTATCACTGTTGAAGGGTGTGTGCTTGGGTGTGGTTTGACTCCTAAATATGACCCGGCCTGTGAGCCGGCATTCTCTCTCTTGTTCTACATCTCTAAATAAAGTATGAGCTGAAATCACTTCGCTATGCATCAGGCTCAGTACTTTTCAGGGCAGTTGCACCCTTTGTGCAATGTTTGTTGGTTAGCCACTGTAGAAAATGGAATGCTGAACTAGATGGGTCATGGTTTGCCCTATGCACCAAAAACCTTTGGGCCAGCCCTGAATCATAGAATCATAGAGTTGGAAGGGACCTCCAGGGTCATCTAGTCCAACCCCCTGCACAATGCAGGAAATCCACAAATACCTCCCCCCCCGTACCCCCAATGACCACTGTTCCACATCCATAATTATACCAAGTAAATTTGGACATGAAGGTCACCATACCGAAAAGATTAGGAACCACTGCTGTAGGTTACTTACAGAAACGGATCTCTGTTTTTTTGGAGTGTGCTCTCTTCTGAGCTGTATCTTAATTCCTCACCGATGTTTGCAAAACAGCCCAGAGATTCATATAACCTCTTCGAAAGGTGTCAGGTTCTGCCAAGGAGTAGTGTCCAGATGCTCTTCACAATGAAAGCAGTTAATCTCTGTCTCTCTCTGCTGTGCTCTGCCCTAAATTGGCCAGCCCCGCTAATCTAGTGGTCGGCAGCTCTGGATTCATGATGAATGCTCAAAATGCCGGTTTGTGTGGCAGATTGGTGGGAGGGAGGCTTGAGAGGACGTTAAAACTATTGGTGGCCTTGGAAAGGTTAGAAGAAATCTGTGCATTTTAAAACCTTCTTCCAGAACCCAGCCGCAGGCTGTGTATGTTTTTGGAGTGCTCAGACATTCAGTAGGGTTGTCAGTTCTGCGTAGGGTCGCCAACTTCCAGGTGGCTGGCTGGAGATCTCCCACTATTACAGCTGATCTTCAGGGGACAGAGATTGGCTCACTTGGAGAAAAGGACCACTTTGGAAGGCGGAATCTATGGCATTTTACCACATTGAAGTCCCTCCCCTTCCCAACCCCCACCTTCCCCAGTCTCCAAAATCATCAGGTATTTCCCTACCAGAGCTGGGCAGGGTTTGGGGAGAGGAGGGGGCCTCAGTGCGCTACAATGCCACAGAGTCCACCTTCCAAAGTGGCTCTTTTCTCCAGGTGATCTCAGGCACCTGGAGATCAGTTGTAATCCCCGGAGATCTCTAGCCACCACCTGGAGGTTGGGAACCCTAACAGACAGTGCTCTTACTGCCAAGGGTGTGCACTGCAACTTCCTCTCTGTAATAAGGGTTGGAGGTTTTGTAGCACCAAATATTACATGGTTCCAAATGAAATGATTGTGAAATGACACTTCTATCACACCATCTGTTGGTGTCTTTATGGCATTGTTTCAGCAGTGTGTATGAGGCAGCTTTATAGGATTTTTTCCCTCCCTAGCAGCAGTGTGATTAAGCGATATGATATTTCAGATGTTTTCAGTAACAGCTAGTTACTGCGTTCCATCTAAAGGTCACCAAGAGCTAAGTCCAAAAAAAAAATAAAAAATAAAAACGTGTTTGACTGCACATGTTTTGCCATGGACCTTCCTGTAAATTTAATATTTCCTTTTGCAGCACAGAGCTATCTCAGACTGTTTCCTGTTCCCACAATATCAGCACCAGCTATTTCTCCAGCCCAGATTGTCTTTCTGGTGACTGTGCTGGTGGAATGAATCGCTGGTGACAATTCAGATATTTCAGGGTGTTCTGTAGTTGCAACGCCTGCACTCAGCTTTGATACCAGTATCAGAAAACTGCAAAATTATCATGGTGTGGGGGGGGAGCAATTTATGTCCATCTCTATCCAATAATACTCACAAGAGGGTCACCCACAAGTACATAAGTTGCAGGCAACTTATGGCAATCCCTGGTGGGGTTTTCAAAGCAAGAGACATTCAGAGGTGGTTTGCCATTGCCTACCTCTGCTCAGCAACCCTGGACTTCCTTGATGGTCTTCCACCCAAATCCTGACCAGGGCCGACCCTGCTTAGTTTCCAAGATCTGATGGGATCAGGCCAGCCTGGACCATCCAGGTTGCAGCACGATCAATGTTCCCTCTCTTCCCCACCCCCCACTGAGTGGAGCAGTTCATATCCTGAGCAAAATATAACTGCTCTAATCTTAAAACGGGCAGTGGGTAGTGTAAGACCCTGTGTGGCTCCAGATTGCTGCTGAACAGGGCTTCCTGTGTCAATGAGCGGCCATTTACACACACAGCTTAGAGGAAACACTGGATGATAAATATTAAATACTGCCTATCAAACCGATATTCTTTCCATCTAGTTCACCTTAAAGGTACAGTTTTGCTCTCTGAATGTCTTATGGACAGCTAAATGTGGTGCTGTGTTGGATTAGAAACGTGGAGATTTAGGTTCAAATTCCCACCCAACCCTAATGATCACTGAGTGACCTTGCGCCTAGTCATGCTCTCTTATCCTAACCTATTTTATTTATTTATTATTTATTAGATTTTTTTTTTTAGTCGCCTCTCACCCAAAGGGTCTTGTGATGGTTTACAACATGAAAACCAGTAAGGTTAAAAAAAACCCATAAAAGCAAGTAACAAATATAAAATATTATCATTAAAATATTAAACTATTAAATTATGTGGCTATCGTCATACCACTATTAAAACAGCCCAAACATGTAGTTACCTTCCAGAGGCTAACCTAAACAATTTGGCCTTGCATGACCTGCTGAAACAAAGTGAGTCCGGCAGGGCATGGGTGTCATCCAAGAGTGCATTCCACAGGGCAGGGGCCACAACAGAGAAGCCCCTTCCCCTGGTGATAGCTAACCGAGCCATCTTGGGGCCAGGCACCTGCGGGAGGCCCCTAGAGGATGACTGAAGGGAGAGCACGGGGTTGTAACGGGAGAGGTGGTCCCATAGATATGAGAGTTCTAGGGCTTTAAAGGTTAGCACCAACACCTTGAATTGGATCCTGAGACTAATTGGTAGCCAGTGCAGCTGCCACAGAATTGTAGTAATATGAGCTGACCATGATGTTCTAGTCAGCAACCTATAATAAGAGCCAGCAACAAGGGGAGGAAATGTCATAAGATGCTAAATAAATCTAATGATTAAATAAACCTATGCATGATTAATTTTTATATGCCTAAATACAATTATGAATACAAAAAGCATATAATTCCACTGAGGTCTGTGTACTTATTTATAGAGCAGGTAAGTACAATTTTAGGAGCTGCGGTGGCTCAAGTGGTTAAGACGCTGAACTGCAGACTGTGGAAGGTCAGTAGTTCAGCAGTTCAAGACCCGGGTGCCGCATGATGGAGTGAGCTCCCGTCTCTAGTTCCAGCTCCTGCCAACCTAGCAGTTCGAAAGCAAGAAATTACAAGTAGATAAATAGGTACCACTTTGGTGGGAAGGTAATAGCATTCCATGTGCCTTGGTGTTTAGTCATGCCGGCCACATGACGACGGAAACATCTTTGGACAGTGCTGGCTCTTCGGCTTTGAAACGGAGATGAGCACTGCAACCCTAGAGTCAGATTCGACTGGCTTTCGAGCAAGGGAACCTTTACCTTTACCTTTAAGTACAATTTTCAATTCAATTTATTATGGGTCTATATGACCGAAGTCTTGACCAAAAGAGAATGCAAAAGGGGTAAAATAGGTACATAAAATTGACATAAAATATGACAAGTACATAGTCACAATCAGTAAACATATTAAACCCATTTTATAGGTATTTAAACCATCAACAGAAGTTTTGCAAAACAAGGGAATTTATACCCAGGATTCTTGTGCGATGATTCTTCCTCCAATGGATTCTTCTTTGATTATTCTTTCTTCAATGAATTCTTCTTGATGATTCATCTCTTGATGCTGATGGTTTAAATACTTACAACATTGTACCTACTTGCTCTATAAACAAGTACACAGACCTCAGTGGAATTACATGCTTTTTGTATTCATAATTGCATTCAGGTATATAAAAACTGATCACACATAGGATTATTTAATCATTAGATTTGTTTGGTGTCTTATTGTGGTGGTTTTTCTTGTTGCTGGCTCTAGTCAAAAACCCAGCAGCTGCATTCTGGACCACCTGCAGTCTCTAAATTGTTTATAGCAGATTGCTGCAGTCCAGTCTGGAGGGGACCATTGCACGGATCCATGTGGCAAGGTCTGACCCAGACAAGTAAGGAGCCAGCTGGAAGGAATGGCATAGATGACAAAATGCCTACCATACTACCATGGGCACTTGTTTATCCAATGATAGCACAGAATCCAACAACGCCCCCAAGCAATGGTCCCTCTAATCTGTGGAGTCTTGTGTGCAAAAATTCTACTTTGTGAGCTACTGGCATTAAAGTTGTGAGCGAGCCATTTGGCTACTGCATAAATTAGTTTGCTCTGGAGCCATCCTTCCTGAGCTAAGAGAAAAAATGTGTGAGCTGGAGGTTAAAAATCTGAGCTAACTCACACTAACTCAGCTTAGAGGAAACACTGCCCCCAAGGCTCTTTACAGTGTCTACAGCTTTCAACTGGACACCACTGAGTCTTGGGAGTGACCCTCCAGCTAGCATCTCAGTCTTTCCCAGCCACGTGACCTCCATCTTGGATGGAGTCAACTTCAGCCAGCCCCCCCTTAACCAATGGACTACTGCATCCAGACACTGGGATAGTGCCAAGAGCCATGCTGCTGGTTGCTTATCCAGCAGGAGGAAGAGCTGAGTGTCATCAGCCTACCTCATAGGGTGGTTGTGAAGATAAAATGGAGGAAGGGGGAACAATGTAAGATGCCTTCAGCTGCATAGACAAAGGAGAGAATAAAAATGCAGTAGACTGGATTGTTTATGTGTGTGGGGGGGGTTAAATCTCCAGTCCCCTGAATCCTAGCCCTGATATGAATCTTTCCTCCATTCCCATATCTGCAACATTGCATGCACCATTATATCACTTCAGGGGAAAACCTGGAAATATTGCAAGTAGATAAATAGGTAACAGCATTCTGTGTGCCTCGGCGTATAGTCATGCCAGCCACATGACCACGGAAACGTCTTCGGACAGCGCTGGCTCTTCGGCTTGGAAACGGAGATGAGCACTGCAACCCTAGAGTCGGATTCGACTGGCTTTTGAGCAAGGGAAACCTTTACCTTTACCTAGCTGAGCTCTAGGAACTGCTGAAAAACCATAGAGTTTCTGGATGTTCTTAGAGCAACCCCATGTCACTTCTGGGATTTCCTTGGAATGACGTAATGGCGCATGTGATGCCATTGTTGCCTTTTCCTTTCCCATTGCCACTTGGAGTGGGATCTGGAAGCTGGGAATCCCCCACTCTGACCAAGGGATTGGCAAGCGTATTGCTAACCTGTTCTTCAAGGGAAGAGATTGCCCCCATTGAGAGGTTTGCAGTCCCATTACGAGGGCAAGGATTCATTACATCTGCATATTTCAAAAATCAATAAATATCCGAGCATTTGGCAACACTTAACCCTCTTTTACTCTGCCATTTACTCAACATGTTAGTGCTTAATAAGAACCTCGCCTGTTAAATATTCATGGGCAGATCTAACGGAGGGTAACGCATCACAGTTTGATTCAATTTTCTTGACTCTGTTCATTCACGGCAAAATGAACTGTTTCGAGAGAATGAAGATTGTGTTCGCCGGAGAAGTAACAACTGAATTACTTATTTTGAGGTCAGTGTCATGCCCTGTTTGTAAGAACTGGTTAATATTCCTGTGCCCAAGTGATGTAGTCATTGGCAGTTCAATGGGAGGGCCTGTTTTGTAACTCCGGTAAAGCAGGTTCTGGGGAATTGAACTGAATACAAGAAAGCCTGGGCTGTTTGTTGATGGCTCTCTCTCATGTCGTTTTCCGCAAATGGAAAGGAATGGGTTTCCCATCTTTGGGTGTACCACTGATTAAAGCCGTATCCCTGGAGAGAGGTAAGATATATAAGTATTTGAATGACTAAATAAGTGATGAAGATGAGAAAGGAGTCTCCGGTTTACTCTGGGCGAAGACAGATCATCTGACATTTAAGCAGGATGGAGGTGGTCTAGTTATGTCTTGGACATATTGTAAGAACCTGTCCTATGCTTGAGTCAAACTGCTAGTCTGCATTACTTAGTATTGTTTACTCTGACTTGCAGTGGTTCTCTGGCACACATGAACACACACAAAGGTGTCTCATAGTGAATCAGGCCTACTGTTGGTCGATCAAATTTAGAATTGTCTGCTTAGACTGACAAGCAGCTCTCTGGGGTCTCACACAGACAAGAAGAAGAGATTGGATTTATACCCCGCTCTTCACTACCTAAGGGAGTCTCAGAGCGGCCTACAAACTCCTTTCCCTTCCCCTTCCCACAACAGACACCCTGTGAGGTAGGTGGGGCTGAGAGAGCTCTGACAGAAACTGCTCTTTTTCAAGAACATGACAGAACTATGGCTTGCCCAAGGTCATCCAGCAGGTGCAAGTGGAGGAGTGGGGAATCAAACCCGGTTCTCCCAGATTAGAGTCTGCGCACTTAACCACTCTCTTTTACATCACCTACAGCCTGGTCCTTCAACTGGAGACTCTGGGGATTGAACCTGGGATCTTCTGCATGCCAAGCAGAGGCTCTGCTACTGAGCCACAGATCCTCTCCAAAGAGAGGTCCTTCCCAATACCTAATGCTGACCTGCTTGGAGGTGGTTTGGGGTAGGATAGTGATGGCCCTCATTCTGCTGTAAGACATTTAGGCCATCCCTGGTGCAGTCTTGAAGAAGAACCTTGTCATCTCTGCCTAACATCTCAGCTGTGGATACTCAATCCCTCCATTTCCAGCAGCGTATGAAGGAGCCAGTCTTCATGCTCTTGTGTTGTATTGGCTAATTCAGGCCCCGGTCACACGGAGATTTTGCCGCGCGAAAGGCACGAATGTCGGGCAGATTTTTGGGGCGCGATCACACCACAACATCTGGGAAGCATAGTGCACCCATGGCCACCCCTTAAAATCCACCCCTTAAAAACAAGGCTCAAACCAGCACCACCTAAAGAGAGACTGTCATAGCCTTGATAAACCCCATAAACAATAGTGACAAAATAAACAGGACATAAAAAGAGTAGAAAGGTCATACTGTATAAATGTTGAGAGGATAAAATCATTTAACAGTGGCTAAAAGATAGGAGGCTAGAAGACAAGCGAGAGTCTCTGGGAAGCATATTGTAAAACTCTGTGTTTAGAGGCCACCCAGATCTCCTAAGGCCAGTGCATTCAGAGCAGAGTTTGGGACAACAGACGGCCAACGTGGTGTACTGATTAGCGGGTCACTGTAGAACTGGAAAAGTCAATATTCAAACCTCCACTGCCACAAGGCTCACTGGATGACCTTGGGTCAGTCTATCTTTCTCTGCCTCACTTACCTCACAGGCTTGTTGTGAGGATAAAGTAGAGGGGAGGGAGAACCATGTAAGTTTTACTGAACTCTTTGGAGAAATGGTAAGCTGAAATGTCTAGGGCTGGTTCAGATGCCCTGATCTTCATCCATTTAGGATTTAGCATAACCAAAGACAGCACCTCTTCTCAAAGGGACACTGACAACACATCAGCCCGTCTCTTTCCTCAGGTGTCAAACATGCGGCCCAGGAGCCAGATCAGACCCCCAGAGGGCTTCTATCAGGCCCACAGTGGAACTGGCTGCTTTTTCCAGTTCTCACAACGTTCAAATCCCCATCCAGCCATGGAAGCTCTCTGGATGACCTTGGGCCATCAGACACATTCAGCCTAACCTACCCCTCATGGTTGCAGTGTAGATAAAATGGAGGAGAGGAGAATCATGTAAGCTGTGTGGGTCCCAATTGGAGAGAGAGGCAGGTTATAAATGAAGTAAATTAATTTTAAAAAATGGGATATCCAGTTCACGTGCACTGCTACTGTCCCATTCCAAAAACGAGGCTATCGGGAAAGGAATATGAATGCTTCTAGGGGATTCAAACCTTGATTCTTACGAGAAGCTTATGAAGTTACTGATGCTTTCCCCCCCCCCTTCGTTCAGGAGCTCCTTAAGAATTTCCAAGAACCTCTGAACACCACTTGCAAACCAGTGAAATAGTGGAGGAATGAGTTAATGAGTTCGACACCCCTGCTCTAGAACTTAGAGCCAGGAGAGTTTAAATACCTGGGCCTGTTCAGCCCCTCTGTTTAGCTGTCTCGAGAATTTTCCCCTGGAACTCAGACTTTGCTTCCTTTGATCCTGAGTCCTCTTTTCTTCTCATGCTTTGTTTTAAAGTCAGAGCAAGCCTTCCGCCTGCACAGAACATGGCTCGGCAGCAGAGGGCAGCTTTCCTCTGTGCAGGGGCCTCATCCTGGAGGATTTTTCAACATATTCCAAGATCCCTCAGTGTTTTTTGTCAGGGGTGGGGTGGGGAGCCCTTGCTGCTCTGTTCTGTGTAGGGCGATATTTGAGATGAATTTGAAGGACTGGAGGGAGCCGTGAGGAGTTCTGAGAGAAACTC
This sequence comes from Gekko japonicus, assembly GCF_001447785.1. Classification (NCBI taxonomy): domain Eukaryota; kingdom Metazoa; phylum Chordata; class Lepidosauria; order Squamata; family Gekkonidae; genus Gekko; species Gekko japonicus. The sequence continues at coordinate 465,324 of NW_015170285.1, read as the reverse complement.
CACGAGGGAGAGGAGCTGGGTACATTTAGAAAGCCTTCCTTGGAGTACTTTGAAGAACAGCCAAAAGAATAATTTTGGGGCGGCTGTGGAACTCTAGTCGGTGGGCTGGATCATGGCTAGCAGTGTATCCACCAAAAGTTAGAAAATATGAAAAATGAAGAGTAGAGTAGGTAATTCCTGGCAACTCTGGGTAGGCAATTCCTGGAGATTTTAGGGATGGATGGGAACCATCCTCAAAAGCAGCCGCCGCCACCCTCTACCGGGGAACTAGTTTCTGTTGTCTGGAGTTCAGTTGTAAATCCAGATTTCCAGGACCTACTTGAGGGTTAGCAACGCTAGTGGGGCTCCAGTTTAATAAACTAAATTCCACACCCTGTTTTTGAATCCTGGGCCTCAGCTCCCGAATATATGAAGCACCAACAGAATGTCTCTGAGAACATTTGGGGGGTGGAAACGGGGGAGGGGAGGAAGCTCAGCCAGAATGTGATAGAGCCCACCCTCTAAAGCTGCAATTTTCTCCAGGAGACCTGATCTCAGTCGTCTGGAGATCAGTTGTAACAGGGGTCATTTCGTAGAAAAAGAGCTAGGGGGACTCATTAGCATAACTCATTACCATATGCCACACCCCCTGACATCACCGGAAGTGTGTCCTCCCCACAGCCGGCGGCGACCTCCAGCGGGCACCAGCAGGGAGCTCCATGCCCCGCCCTCCCGCACCTCACCCGGGGGGATGGCGTCCCCCCGCGTCCCCCCCCCAAATGACCCCTGAGTTGTAATTTTAGGAGAGCTTTACCCCCTACCTGAAGGCTGGCAACCCTTCCTGAGCACATTTGTCTCACCTATGAGTTACCTTCCCTCACACATCCTGGATTAGATTCAGGTGGGGTAGCTGTGTTGGTCTGAAGCAGTAGCAACAGCAGCAGCAGAAGAAGAAGAGATTGGATTTATACCCCGCCCTTCACTACCCAAAGGTGTCTCAGAGCGGCTTACAAACTCCTTTCCCTTCCCCTCCCCATAACAGACACCCTGTGAGGTAGGTGGGGCTGAGAGAGCTCTTGACAGAAACTGCTCTTTTTCAAGAAAAGCTCTTATCAGAGTTACGGCTTGCCAAAGGTCATTCAGCCATGTGCAAGTGGAGAAGTGGGGAATCAAACCCAGTTCTCCCAGATTAGAGTCCACGCACTTAACCACTACACCAAACTGGAGAACAAGGTTTGAGTCCAGGGGCACCTTTACCAAAGTTGTATTCACGGACAAAGTGTGCTTGCACACAAAAGCTTACACCGTGAATAAAACTTTCTCGGACCAATTTCACACAAGAGCTGTGCCGCGGTCACGCCTCCCTTTGCCCCGCTTCTATTGGTCAATTTCCCACTCAAAGCTGCGCGGCCGCATTTTGATCCGCGGCTTCGCCCGATTTCCCCCGCAGTTTTGTGATCCTCAAAAAACAGGATCACGAAACCGCGGGGGAAATCGGGTGAAGCCGCGGGTCAAAACGCGGCTGCGCGGCTTCGAGTGGGAAACTGACCAATAGAAGCAGAGCAAAGGGAGGTGCAACCGTGGCGTAGCTTTTGTGTGAAATCGGTCTTAGTCTTAAAGGTGCCACTGGACTCAAACTTTGTTCTGACATCCTGGATTAGTGCAGTATTTTTAGGAGAGTCCCAGACTCCCAGCCCTTTTAGAAATTACTTTCTGTCTTGAACTATGTCCAACTAATCGCTGTTCCTTTCACTATTACCCTAAACCAGTTATGGCAAACCTTTTAGAGACCGAGTGCCCAAACTGCGACCCAAAACCCACTTATTTATCGCAAAGTGCCAACATGGCAATTTAGCCTGAATACTGAGGTTTTACTTTAGAAAAAACAACCCATACATTAACTTAAGATGATCCAAACAAAGTAAAGAAAGCAATCCCAAATGCTTTCATTTACTTAAAATTATTTGGCAGAGAATTCGACACTTTAATGATGGTCTGGGCCTGGTTGGGGTGATGGCACGCGTGCCCACAGAGAGGGCTCTGAGTGCCACCTCTGGCACCCGTGCCATAGGTTCGCCACCACTGCCCTAAACTGTACTCTGCCTGGATTCTAGCTGCTGCTGTATCTCTGGCAGCTCTCTGGCCCCAGCCAGTACACATCATTGGCTAGCCTGGGAGAATTCAGACTCTCAGCTCCAGTTACCTTTCTCTAAAATGGGAATAATAGCAACTTCCCTCACCATTTCTGAGAAAATTTAGGTTAGGGGAACAATAAGGTCAGTGGAAGAAGGCTTGGTCCATGGGCCCTGACTTTGGTCTGTAAATCAAATCCCAAATATGTAGGGATGCCAAGCCTCCTGTTAAAGCAGGGAGTTTTGCTCAAATGTCAAAGTGTCCCTGGCATCACATTGATGTCACTTCCGGTGTGCATAAGAAGTGATGTCAGTGAGTCATTGGTGAGGGTGTGATGGCTCCGTCCAGTTCCCTCCCCCAGAGGCAAGATTTTCCTTCCATTTTTCTTTCCCTGTCTGATTGAGCAGCCCTAGTGGTCTTCTCTGGTTAAGAACTCTGGCTGTCCGGTCCCGTCACAGTGTGATATTTTGGCTGTTGGCTCAGCCCAGGAACCTGAGGGAAGGATCAGGAGCCCACTTTAACTTAAGCAACTTAAATGGTACTCAAGGTGTTTTGAAATTCAAAATTAACAAAATATTTTATTGAACATCGAGGGGAAAGGTCAGGTGAAATCAGGGTTTGAAATTTCTGAGGTAAATCAATACAGATAACTCTGTGGTAAAATCAGCACGTGCACATATTTTAGTTCTTATGTCTCAGTCTGAGAGTTTCTTAAGCTTTTCCCGGTGATTTAAATCTTTATGTCGAGAGGCTTTTGTTCCAGTGCTTTCCCTAAACACTTCAGTACACTTTCTTTCAGTATTCTTTAACTCTTTTGGTTTTCAGAAGGCTGGTACACTCTTTATAAATAAAATGGGGCCAAAATTGGAATGTTCCAATATGGAATTGAATGACACAGCAACAAGTTTCTATTTGGGGCCACAAATATATCTGGACTTGTGTGAGAAGTTGTTGTATGAACTGGAAATATTATGTACCTCCCAGTTTAGGTCTTAAGAGTGCAAATAGAATTGCTTTGTCAGGGACAATGTGCCATCAATATGTAACAGTCATACACTGTTCTCTTTTGTGTGTATTTGTAACTTTGTACATTTTATGAGGCTTTATTTGGGCCCCTATAATTTTGGGAGGCATCCAGGCCACACCTGGAGTCTGGCAACCCTGAACTTCCCTTCTGTTCTTTGGTTTATCTGTATACCGTAGTGGGGCTATTCTTGGCTTTTGGGTACATGATGATCGCAGAAATAGTAGGATTTTTCCCCCCAGCAGACCAGTCTTCCATCAACTATATTCTCCTCTTCCTCACCAATTCAATAAAAAAAAATGCAGCCCAAAGCAGAAAATTAACTCAGCGACTGTGTGGGCCTTGAACATACAAAAAGCTATCAGTCGATCTTCTCTCATCATTAAAGATGTGGAGATTCATGTGCTTCAAGTCAGATGTAAGGATGCTTGGATGCCTAAGGTAGGGTTCCCAGCTCTGGACTGGGAAATACCTGGAGATTTTGGGGGTGGAGTCTCAGAATCTTCCTCACCAATTCAATAAAAAAAAATGCAGCCCAAAGCAGAAAATTAACTCAGCGACTGTGTGGGCCTTGAACATACAAAAAGCTATCAGTCGATCTTCTCTCATCATTAAAGATGTGGAGATTCATGTGCTTCAAGTCAGATGTAAGGATGCTTGGATGCCTAAGGTAGGGTTCCCAGCTCTGGACTGGGAAATACCTGGAGATTTTGGGGGTGGAGTCTCAGAAGGGTGGGGTTTGTGGAAGGGAGGAACTTCCATGGGGTATGATGGCATAGATTCCACCTTCTAAAGTGGCCTTTTCCTCCAGGTGAACCGATGTCTGTCACCTGGAGGTCAGTTATAATTCCAAGACATCTCAAGCTGTCACCTGGAAGTTGGCAACCCTAGCCTAAGGGTAGGTATAACCCTTCCGCTTTGCACATAGAAGTTGCCAATTTTTTATTTCCAAAATTCAGATCAGTGTGGCGAGCCCTCAAAGTGGGCTGGGGTGGAGACCTAAGGACTCCAGCAGGTAGAACTAACCATGAAAAGCTGGCTGTTCTTTATTTATTTACGTACTTTATTAATATCCCCTTTCCAAAACCCCACCCTTCTCAGTCTCCACTCCCTCAAATTCCGGGTTTTTCCGAACCTGGAGTGGGCAGCCCTAGTTATAATACCGATTGGAGACGTTGCAGAAGTCAGTGGGGAAGGTGTGAGCCATTTTCACAGCTTTCCCCCCATCCTCTCTTTCTTTGGACTTCAGCTGCCCTCTCTCCCTGAACTCAACAAAGCCTGTTTTGCGTGGCTAAAAAAGAACACACACACCACTGGTTTCTCATGTGTGTGGTATGTGTGTGGAGGGAGTGCACTCAGCAACCTGGCTTATTACAGTGTGCAAATAGTGTAGTATATGCTGTTTAAGCATGCACACTAGGGGCAAGCCTACAGCCCTAGGACCATCAGCCTCTACGATATGTGCTAGGGATGCCAGCCTGCAGGTGGGACCTGGGGATCCCCCGGAATTACAGCCCATCTCCAGACTACAGAGATCAGTGCCCCTGGAGAAAAGGGATACTTTGGAGGGTGGTCCCCACTGAGGTCCCCGTCTTCCCCGGGTCCCATCCTCAAATCTCCAGAAGCTTCCCAACCTGATTCTGGCAACCCAGCCAATGCTCCCTTTAAGGAGTGGAGTCTTGTGAACAAAAATTCTACTTTGTGAGCTACTTGCATTAAAGTTGTGAGCAAGTGATTTGGCTACTGCAGAAATTAGTTTGCTCACAGCTACCCATTTTGATCTGTCCTTTTAGGATTAACGTAATTATTTCAGGCAGTGAAAGTGTTTGGTTTTTTTTTGAATCTGTCTAATCCCCTTTTAAATTTCAATGTAATTTATTGGATTATATGAATTTATTAGATTTACAGTAATATTAGTTTTATGTATAAATGCTGTTTTATTGTATATTTTATCTGTTGTAAGTCCTGGTGCGGGATATAAATCTAATAATAATAATAAAGCCATTTATGCCTGTGGCCATCACTACATCCTCTGGCAGCGAATTCCACATTTTAATCACTCTCTGTGTAAAGTAGTATTTCCTTTTGTGTGTCCTGAACCTACTGCCCATCAGTTTCATTGGATGTCTTTGAATTCTAGTATTTTGGGAGAGAGATTAAAAAAAATTTCTGTTTGTTAACTCTCTTCACCCCATCCATATTTTTTTAAACCTCTATCACAGAAGCATCATATTCATGAGGGCCGGATCTGACATTTGGCTGGTCAAAAAAAGATTTGGTCCATAGAGATTGGTCAGCATTGGTAAAATAATGGCCAAGTGCTGCTGCTGTTGTTTTTAATTGAACATTAATTTTCTCTAGACCGAGAGCCCTAACATGCCTGCCAACACTTTTCCTGGCATCCGTCCAGTGTTTTTATAAAGTTGGTGGGGCCAGCTTAGAGGGAACACTGAACCCAACCCCCAACTCCCATCCCCTGCTGGTGGTCAAGGTGGACCTGGCAACCCTATCTGTAATAGACCATATGAAGCTGCCTACTGTCAAGTCAGACGATTGGTCCATATAGGTCAGTATTGCTGACTCTGAGTGGCACCATTTCTCCAAGGCCTTCCCCAAGTAGGGGCCTTCCTGCTACCATTTAACTGCAGGTGCCAAGGATGGAACTTGGTGTAATGGTCAGAGAGGCAGACTAGGATCTGGAAAACAACGTTCAAATCCCCATCCAGCCATGGAAGCTCTCTGGATGACCTTGGGCCATCAGACACATTCAGCCTAACCTACCCCTCATGCTACCAACACAGTATTGGTTTTATGCTCTCTCTCTCTCTCTTTCTCTCTCTCCCCCACTGTATTTTTAAAAATTACACCTCTTGTAAAAATTACTGCATCCACAGCAGCCTCATTTGGAATACTGCGTCCAGTTCTGGTCACCGTATCTCTAAAAGGACATTGCAGAGCTGGAAAATGTACAAAGGAGTATAACCAAGATGATTAGGGGGTTGGGACACCTTCCTTCTGAGGAGAGGCTAAAGAGCCGGGGACTTTTCAGTTCAGAAAAGCGATGACTAAGGGTGAACATGATAGAGGCTTATAAAATCATGCACGAGGTGGAGAGAGTTGACAAACTGAAAATTTTATCCCAAAATTACTACAACTCGAGGACATTCAATGAAGCTGATGGGCAGTAGGTTCAGGACAGGCCAACAGAAATATTACTTTACACAGAGTGTAATTAAAATGTGAGATTTACTGCCAAGGATGCAGTGATGACCACAGGAATAAATAACTCTGAAAGGGGATTAGATAGATCACTAGCCATGGTGACTGAGAGGAACCTCCACCTTCAGAGGCACTAAGCCTTTGAATCCCAGAGCCAGGAGGCAAAATCGGGGGCAGGCCTCAGCCTCTGCCCTGTGGTTAGCCCTCCAGGGGAACTGGTTGGCCACAGTGTGAGACAGGATGCTGGACTAGATGGACTACTGGTCTGATCTAGCAGGGCTCTTCTTATGTTCTCAGCTATTAAACCACAGAAGTTATTGTTTTATTTTTTAAAAAGACAGTGAGTCAATTCTTCTGTTTCAGAGATGCCTGCAATGCTAGAAGGTAGCATTTGGGAGAAGCATTGCTCTGCAGATGGGGCCGGGGGATCGGCACTCCTCTCTTCGGGTCTTGCTAATGTATGGCACCTCAATGAAATCCAAATGGTAAGCAGTATTTGCAAGGCTGTCTTTGCTTCATGAGATATTTGATGACATTCGAATGTGCCCAAATTGTAGAGCATCCATTAACAATATTTACTGTGGTCAAGATGTCAGCTGTAGACCTGCAGGTGATTTGGGTAAGAAACTCTGTGCAGTCTGCGAACCTGGAAGGCCTCCGTGCCCCTTAGGATCCATCCCCTCCAACATTTCACAGACACAAACAGGGAAACTCTTCTGTCTCTTTGTATCCCATCTCCCTGTGGAGGCTCTGGCCAAGGTTTCCCCGTCCTCCTCCCGTCCCCATTATGCATGGCTGGGGACGGTTGCTGTATTCAGTATTCATTCATTCTGCCATTGCCTGCCCTGTGCTAATTGGAAAAGCAAAGAAGGTTATTTGAAGCCAAAATAGTTAGGGAGAAAAAAAAAATCATAATCATCCTGCAATACGTTAACAACAGCTTGAAATATAATGCAGCAGGGTCTGCGTGTGGAGAATGGGCGGTGTGTGGTGTAGTTGGCACATAAGGTTGCCAGCCTCCAGATGGGGCCTGGAGATATCCCGCTTTTACAACTGATCTCCAGCTGACAGAGATCAGCTCCCTGGAGAAAATGGCTGTTTTGAAGGGTGGACTCTATAGCATAGTAACATACTGAGGCCCCTCCCTTCCCCAAGCCCCCCCCTCTCCCAGATCCACCCCCAAAATCTCCAGGTATTTTCCAGCCCAGAGCTGGCAACCCTATTGTCAAAGCATTGGACTAGGACCACGGAGACCCATGCATAGGGTCACCAACCTCCTCCAGGTGGTAACTGGAGATCTCCTGATATTACCATTGATCTCCAGACGACCAAGGGCGGTTTCCCTGGAGAAAATGGCTGCTTTGGAGGGTGGGCTCTGTGGCATTATACCATGCTGAGGTCCCTCTCCAAACCCCGCCCTCCCCAGGCTCTCCAACCTGAATCTCTAATTATTTCCCAACCCAGAGCTGGCAACCCTATATTCTGTATCATGACATTCATTGGGTAACCTTGGGCCATTCACCATCTGTTACTTAACCTACCTTGCAGGGTTGGGGTGAGGATGCAAAGGAGGAGGAGGGGAGAACCAGGTAAGTCCCCTGAAGCTGCTGGAGGAAGAGAACATGTGAGAGTGCGGCCTGGTGTCTTAATGTGTATACATGGGCATTATGAGTCTATGCACTACAGAGCTGTACTTAAAATATTTCAAACCCGTCTTTCCTCTTAGATAAGGGGAGGAGGAGAAGAAGAGTTGGATTTATACCCTGCCCTTCACTCAGAATCTCAGAGCAGCTTAAAATCTCCATCCCTTCCCCTCCCCACAACAGACACCCTGTGAGGTCGGTGGGGCTGAGAGAGCTCCTTCAAGGACAGCTCTGAGAGAACCGTAACTGACCCAAGGTCACCCAGCTGGCTGCATGTGGAGGAGGAGTGGGAAATCAAACCCGCTTCTCCAGATTAGAGTCCGCTTCTCTTAACTACAACACCAAACTGGCTCTCTTAACTACTGCACCAAACTGGAGAGATGCCTCCATTCCCTGCTTACAGGCAAGTAGGCTTATCAACCTCAAGGTGGGGCCTGGAATTTCCCCAAAAGTACAAATAATCTCAAGACTGCAGAGATCCCTTTCCCTGGAGGAAATGGCAGCTTTGGATGGTGGGATTTATGGTATCACATCCCCGCTGGCTAGGGTTGCCGGGACCAGCCTGGCCCTAGGGTTGCCAGCTCTGGACTGGGAAATAGCTGGAGCCTGGGGAGGGCGGGGTTTGGGGAGGGGAGGGACCTCAGAAGATATAATGCCATACAGTCCACCTTTCAAAGCAGCCGTTTCCCCCAAGTGAATTGATCTCTGTCACCTAGAGATCAGTTGTAATACCAGGAGGACCTCCTGGTGCCACCTGGAGTTTGGCAACCAGTAGGAGACTTTGGGGTGGGCGGGGCTTGCCAGTGACATAATGAAGTCATCAGTGCCGCACTGACATCATTCCCTGTGCACCCAGGAGTGATGTCTGCATGTTGCCAGTGATGCTTGAGCATTCTGCAAAAACCTCTGTGGTTTTTAACTTGGCGTTTTTCTGGAGTGCTAGAGCTGCGGTGGCTCAAGTGGTTAAGACGCTGAACTGCAGGCTGTGGAAGGTCAGTAGTTCAGCAGTTCGAGACCCGGGTGCCGCATGACGGAGTGAGCTCCGGTCTCTAGTTCCAGCTCCTGCCAACCTAGCAGTTCAAAAGCAAGAAATTGCAAGTAGATAAATAGGCACCGCTTCGGCGGGAAGGTAACAGCGTTCCGTGCGCCTTGGTGTTTAGTCATGCCGGCCACATGACCACGGAAACGTCTTCGGACAGCGCTGGCTCTTCGGCTTTGAAACGGAGATAAGCACCGCAACCCTAGAATCGGATTCGACTGGCTTTCGAGCAAGGGAACCTTTACCTTTTTAGAGCATCCCAGGTCACTTCTGGTTTAGCTCAGGAGTGGCACAGGTGTGCTGCCAACACTCCAGGCCTTTCCTCCAGCTGATGCCTCAGACACTGGCAAGCGTCAAAAGTAGTCACTGGGAGGGTTGGGAAATATCTGGATATTTTGAGGGGTGGAGCCTGAGGAGGGCGGGGTTTGGAGCGGGGAAAGACTTCAGTGGGGTACAATGCCAGAGAGTCCACCTTCCAAAGTAGCCATTTTCTCCGAGGGAACCGATCTCTGTTGCTTGGAGATCAATTATAATCCCAGGAGATCTCCAGGCACCCCCTGGGGGTTGGCAACACTATGTAGGTGGCCTCCTGCCATATCAGGAAGCTGGGCAACCCTATGGCTGACCTTCCCCCTCTCCCCAAGTTCTCCCTGCCCTAGACACCCCCTCACCCCCCCCCCCTGCACCAGATCTCTAAGAATTTCCCAAGCCAGAGTCAGCGGCCTGACGGACTAGCGGCTCATGAACGGAAAGAAGCTCTGCCTAGGATAGTGCCGTGAACTGATGGGCATTGGGAGAAAGGAGCTGAACCCGCAAGTCGGATTAGCAAGCCTTGATTAAGGTGCCCTCTAAAGCAGAAATCAGGGTGCTGATTGAATGAGGTCAGACACAGGGAGATCGTGACTGTTCCTTGCAATGTAGCATATGCTGTTTGTGCTCAAGAGCCGAACCAGGCTGTGGCGGCAAGGCTGGTGGTTTCCTTTCCCCCGACCCTGGAGGGCTGGTTCGCTTCTCATCTCCTCTGGCTGTTCCCCCGGTGCTTCCGATCCAGCTGCTGCCAAGCCAGGGTGCTCAGGGTCCTGCCGGATGGGGAAACACCAAGCAGAGGGGCTAAGACAGAAGCCAAGGTCCGCTGAAGGAGCGGCTGCAGAGGTCGGTCTCTCCCGTTAGTAAGGTTGCCAACCCCCAGGGGGGGCCTGGAGATCTCCCACTGCTACAATTGATCTCCAGACAACCAAGATCCGTCAGGCCCGTAGCCACAGTGGGGCATCTCAGGGCTAGGCCCTCCGACTTAATGGGAAGGCCCCATGACTTCCCCTCCAGCCAAGGGCCCTGAGTAGTGGCGGGTGCGGTAGGCTTCCCAAGTCCCCCGGGGGAGGGGACCCCGCCCCAGAGGCCCATTTCCTGCTGCTGGCGGATTGGGCCCCGGGGGGGGGGAACCTCACCCTGACGTGCACGTCACCCGGAAGTGACGCGACCACGCTGGGCACGCTGGGGGCGGGGCCATGGTCATCCGAGGGAAAACTCTATGGCCCCACCCCCAGCGTGCCCGGCGGCGTCACGTCACTTCCAGGTGATGTGCGTGTGGTGCGCTCCAGCTGCAGCGCGGGAGTCCCCCGGTAAGGAGATATTTTGACTTGGCAACCCTAGGGTGCGGGGAAGGAGCCAAGTATCCCTACGCAGCTGTCTGGCACGAAGGGCCAGTTACAGTGGCCACATGGAGCCAGACAGCACCTCTCTATTTTCCCCAGAAACTGAATTAAATTACCTTTAATTCGATTAGCCAGTGCCCCCTAAGAAATGTAAACGCCCCCTGACTTTAAAAATCCTGGCTACGGGCCTGAGATCAGTTCCCCTGGAGGAAATGGCAGCTTAGGAAGGTAGACTGTATGGCAGTGTGCCCTGCTGGGGTCCATCCCCTCCCCAAACCCTGCCTCCCCCAGACTCCGCCTGCAAGATTTCCAGGTATTTCCCAGCCCAAAGAAGTCTGGCACACTACCAGCTGTTAGTGAGCCTAGCCTGGAAGCCAGTCTTAGCGTTTGAGGCTAGAGGAAACCCGGAAGTGATGTCAGGTAGCTCCAGTAATTGCTGGAAGGTTAATCTGTAGACCAGCTCGACGCCTCCAGCTGAAAGGATCCACTGGCACTGCATAACAACAGAGAGGCTAATTTATTTATTTACTTCATTTATGCCTGCCTTTCTTCCCAAAGTGGCTTAACATCATTCTCGTCTCCTCCATTTCATCGTCACAACAACCCTGTCGGGTAGGTTAGGCCGAGAAGTGTATAACTATACCAATGTCACCTGGCAAGCTTCCATAGGAGTGTGGGATTCAAACTCCAGCTCGGGAAATGCCTGGAGATATGGGGGGTGTAATGTATTCAGAAGCTGCCATGAATACGTTAAGATGTAATGTGAAACATCTCATAAGGAAGCAATGTTAAGCTTCGTCTTGAACAGGGATTGAAGTCCAAGACTAATGCGACCAATCAGGTTCAAATGTATATAAGCGGGAACGATTCTGATTGGTCCTTATTCGCTCAACCTGATAGGTTGATAACTGTATAGTAGGCATGGCTACATTAGCCCGGAATGTTTAAATACCAAGCAGCTGCAATGGAAAAGCTGTTCGGGCTATCAGAAGTTGTACCGTGTTAGAGAAGTGATCGTCGAGCTGAAATAAACCTGAGTTTTGCTGAAATCACTCTCTGACTATTTTGTTAAGCATCGGACTTAACAGGGGGGGGGGGCGCTAAGGAGAGGTGGAATGTACCGCAGCAGGGTCTAATGCCATAGAGCCTACCCTCCAAAGCAGCCATCTTCTCTAGGGGAACTGATCTCTGTAGCCGGGAAATCAGTTGTAATTCCCAGAGATCTCCAGGCCCCACCTGGAGAATGGCAGCCCTAGCCACTTATGAAATGATTCCTTAATGGCAGCATTCACTATTAAAAGAGCTTCAGGAATATAACATTTCATAGAATCACAGTTGGAAGGCATCTCCATGGTCATCTAGTCCAGCCCCCTACACAATGCGGGAGATTCACAAATACCTCCCCCCTCCACACCCGCAGTGACCCCTGCTCCACGCCCAGAACATGACCAAAAATAAAAAAACCCAGGGCTACCAGAACTAAGCAGTGATGCAACCCTTCCTGCCCTGCCTCTTATGATTTGCGGGTCACATAAAGGAGGAAGATCAGGAATATATCTTATTTTTAAAAGGAAGCAGATTAATAGGTCCTGTAGTATTCCTCCACCCGCCCCGTATCCCAAAGACACAGCCATTAAACACTTTGGAGGCCTGTCCCCTTTGCAGGACTCTAAAAACATACCCAGACAGACGAGTTCAGAGTTCAGGTATTCCATTTTAAGTGTGTGTGTGTGTGTGTGTGAGCATTTTCTATATATTTAATTCTTTCCATCTCTCTTCTCTTCCAGTTGCTAGGCAGCTGCCTGATCACGCAGCTAGAAGCTGAAGTTGTATGTGCACGTATGTGTATTGGTTGCAGTTCTGTTTTCTGAAAAGACAAGAAGGACGGGTGGGGAGGGGGGAACCCTGAGCGGCTGGTCGGGACTGTCCAGCTAATCTGCCTTTTAATACCCTTCTACGTTTTGCGTCCCAGCGGCTTCCAGGGAGCGGACAGGGAGGCTTGCAAAAAAGGCGGGGGGGGAGGGGAGAAAAACGCATGTCAACCAGACACGTTCCTTCTGGTTGGTCTGCTGGACCGGCTAGGCTAGGCCTCGGCTGACCTGCTCAGCCTCTGTCCTGCGATAGCCTCGATAGCCTCGCCTGGGAGGTAAAATAAAACCCACATTCCTTCTGCGCTCCCTTCCTCTCCTCTCCTCCCTCCTCTCCCCTTTCCCTTCCCTCTCCATCCTCTGCATTGGTAACCCTGCCTGGCCGCCTCGTGCTAACCCGGCTGGCTGTCAGTTTCCATCAGGGCCGCCTGCTCCCCGTGTCAGGGCTTAATGCTCTGTGCAAAGAGAAAACTGGCGAGGAGAAAGGGGAGAAAGCCATCTTGGTGTGCGAGAGAGTGTGCGTCTCTCTCTCTCTGTGTTGGTCTGTGCGTGCAGAGGGTGCGCGCGCCAAAGGCACTGCTGTTTCATAGGCTCTGGCGGCTGCTGCATGGTCGGTGATGCTCTCTCCTTCGCCTGCCTTCCTGCAGACAGCCAGAGAAACGTTTGGAGCCTGGACCGCAAGCGGTGTCTTTGCGCACTGAAGGCTCTGGCTGCTGCTGCTGCTGCTGTCGCTGCTGCCTCCTCTCAGGACCAGCCGGGACTCTAACCCAGACTGCAGTCTCCTTTTTTTCTCCCCACCCCCCACCCCCACGGTCCAGTTTTGCTGGGAGAAACCTGCTTTGGTGTATGAGAAGCACTCCGTTCTAAGGTAAGAGCTTGCTTCTCTTTCTCTCTGTCTCTCCCCCCCCACCCCGTCATTTCCCTAAAAATAGCTTTCTGTGCTTAACAGGCTTAGAGGGGATAACCCATCCCTGGCCTTTCTGTGCTTCCCCATCCTCTCTCTCTCTGATGAGAGCAATGCTGGTGCAGGTGATGGTCCCTGCAGACAGACAAACTTTATTATTATCCTGGTGTGCGGTGGAGAGTTTGATATCCTTCAGACACCCCCCCCCCCAGGAGGGGAAGGTTGCTAGAATGGATCTAAAGGCTTACATGCATGAAGGAGCTTTGGGGATGGATCCCCCCCTCCCTTTTATCTCCCCCGGTCTACTTTTGTTTAATTATCTTTCAATCATATCCCATTCCCCAGGCAGGCTCCTGGCCTTCTCTGTTTAAGCTAAGATGACGGCTGGCGGTGGTCTGATGGAGCTGAGCGCATTGCCTTTGGTGCGGGGCAAACTTGTGGCCGTACCAGCCAGGGCACCCTCTCCTCCCCACATCACTCCTTCCTCCTTTTCCATTAACACACTTCAGCGGTACAGTATCGGATGGCCTCTCAGATCAACGCCGCCGCCGCCGCCGGAGTATCATAGCAAAGTCACCGGGGCCATTATGCTTCCTTCGGAGAGATCGTTAATGGAATTAGCCACCGTCCCTTGCTTGCTTTGCACATCCGGGGAGCATCTGTGGAGGGAGAGAGTGCTTGTTTTTGGGGTGGGATGTGATATGCCACTCTTCCAGATTTAGCTCGCTTGTCCCCCCCCCCCCACCGCAACCAGGAAGGCTCGGTAGGGCCGTGGCCTTCTACAGCATGCCTTGTGAACACGGGGATATTTGATCTTATGTGATAGTGGAGTGGTTTCTCCAGGTTCTGGAGCCATGGCCCTCCAAATATTGGTTCCTGGCAGAGGGGAAATGTTGCCTTCCTGGTAGCGTCTGCTTTAGCCACTGTGCGTAGCACGATGTGGGACCAGGTGGACCTCGGGTCGACCCAGCAGCACTCTTGTGTCTTCCGTGGAGTTTGCATTTATGCAAGGGAACCGTTCGTACGCGAGGGAGCTCAGTGGTCGCTTTCTCATGAACACTGGTGATCGTCATGTATCTATTCCTTATAGGGTGCCATAAACGTGCATTTCCCTCCCCCTCCTGTATTCCGCTTCGTTTCGGTTGTTCTTGGTGGAAAGCGCCGTCAAGTCACACAGGTGACTTATGGTGACCGCTTAGGGCTTTCAAGGCAAGAGACAAACAGGAGTGGCTTGCCATTGCTTGCCTTCACAAAACGACCCTGGGTTCCGGTGGTGGTCTCCCATCCAAATACTGACCAGAGCTGACCCTGCTTAGCTTCCGAGAGCTGCCCGGCTAGCCTGGACCGTCCACATCAGGCCAAAAGCGCCATCAAGTCACCAGTGTTCCCTCTAAGCTGAGTTAGTGTGAGCTAGCTCACAGTTTTTTTAGCCTCCGGCACACACATTTCCTTCTTAGCTCAGGCAGGATGGCTCCACAGCAAACTAATTTATGCAGTAGCCAAATTCTTGCTCGCAACCAATGTTCCCTCTAAGCTGTGGAGTCTTGTGAGCAAAAATTCTCCTTTGTGAGCTACTGGCATGAAAGTTGTGAGGGAGCGATTTGGCTACTGCATCAGTGAGTGTGCTCTGGAGCCATCCTTCCTGAGCAAAGACAAAAAATGTGTGAGCCGGAGGCTAAGAAACTGTGAGCTAGCTCACACTAACTCAGCTTAGAGGGAACACTGCTCACAACTTTAATGCCACTAGCTCACAAAGTAGAATTTTTGCTCACAAGACTCCACAGCTTAGAGGGAGCATTGGAAGTCACATGCTGATTTATGGCGACCGTGTAAGGTTTTCAAGACAAGAGATGTTCGGAGGCGGTTTGGCACTGCCTGCCTCCACCTAGCAGACCTGGGCTTCCTTAAGTACTAACCGGAGCTGTCCCTGCTTTGCTTCTGAAATCTGACGAGATCGGGCTAGCCTAGGCCATCCTGGTCAGAGACTTATTCCTTATAGGGGGCCATATAGATGTGCATCTCCCTCATCCTTGTGTATTCTTCTCCCACATATTTATTAGAGATTACACACTGGTGGTAGCGATGTGTTCGCTTTTTTAAGAATGTGCAATGCCTATCTCATTGGGCACGTCATCAATAAGTTGATACTATTCAGTGCTTGACAGTGTAATCCTGTGTGTGTTTGCTTGGAAGTGTGCGTTTTGTGCATCCAAATGAAGCATGCAGCTTTAGGGGGCAACTAGAGTTGCCAGCTCTGGCTTGGGAAATTCCTGGAGATTTGGGGATGGATCCCGGGGAAGACAGGATGTGGGGAGCAGAGGGAGCTCAGCAGGGATAGGATTCCAGGATCCATCCTCTGAAAGTGTCATTTCCTGCAGGGGAACTGATCTCCCTTGCCTGGAGATCTGTTGCAATTCCAGGAGATCGCCAGCGACGACCTGGAGGATGGCAACCGTAGGAGCACCGTTTGCAAACCACATGGGACACGTAGACGTGCGGAGCTGCCTTATAGATCTGTTGCAATTCCAGGAGATCTCCAGCGATGACCTGGAGGATGGCAACCCTAGGAGCAACATTTGCAAACCACATGGGACACGTAGACCAAGTCAGGCCGTTGATCCATCTAGCTCAGCGTTAGCTCCTCTGACTGGCAGTGTCTCTCCAGGTCAGGGAAAGGGCTTTCCCCGCTTTCCGCTACCTGAGCTCCCTTAAATGAAGATGCCCGGGAGAGCGCCTGGGACCTTTTACTTGCAAAGTGTGCACTGTACCACATTCTTTCTCTGCCCCATTGAACCTGCAGTCTAAATTTTAGCAGTGGGGAGGGGAGCAGTCAGAGAGAGGTCAGAGGAGGCCATGGAGATGCGACAAGCTATACACAGAAACGGGGAATGTTGTGCACTGCCGGACCAATATGCATCATCCCCGAGTGAAGTTGAAACTTTTCAAAATTGGAAGCCTGAACTGGGTCTTTCTCTCATTGCCTGGTATATAATTTACTTGGAGACTGTGCATACTGATGAGGCAGTTGACAGAAGTCTCTCTCGGTTGTTGTCCATTGACACCTCTTTGCAACAACCACCAAGTAAACTTATACAGTCTCCTATCAAGGGCCACAGCCGTCCAATGGATTGTCCCCCCTCCTCTCAAAGTTGTGCCGAACTATTTCTCTAAATGTTCAATTTTCAGTATTGGTTTTGTTTTTTAAGCAAGTCTCTTGCCCTTTTTTATAGAAGGAACAGAGGCAGGCCATATTTCTCACCGATTGCTCAGGACGGAGTGAAGCTGCTCTATCCTTCCTATGTTCACAGCTGAAACCAAAACCAAAATGAGAATACTTGCCACGCACTAGGCATGTTTGCTTTAAGTATTTTGTTACAATGACTTGATTGGATGAAGAACCTCAATTTTATACGTATTGGATTTATTTTCTGTTTGTTGCTGGGTTGTGTTGATTCGCAACGGCCTCCATGGCACACTCGTAAATTTCCCTAGCACACAAAGTACCTGAGCACTGGCTTGTCCTCACTGATGTGGACGTGCATCATGCTCTCCATCATGCTCTCCCTTTACTAGGGATAGTTCTGAATTTCTTCAGTCTTGGAAAACCTCCACTTCATCATTTCCATTTTTGCTTTTGGAAGAGAAAACGGGTTGAGTCCCATGGATGGGTTTTTTTGCAGATCAGGTGGCTTCCCATACCAGCTGTAGGTTCCTCACGCTAGGGGAAAGGACCGGTTATTTATTTACATTATTTATAGTCTGCCTTTCTCACATAGATTCAAGGTGGATTACACAGAGTGAGTTAATACAATTGACGGGGGTGAGACATTCCATAAACAATGCAATAGGATTAAGGCTGTAGAACCAACCAGAAGTCTAAAAGCGGAAGTAAAGCAGAGCTTGAGTATTAACACGACACATTAAACGATGCAAAATTCCATAGTAGGATCCTAGTTTCAGCAAGCTAAACACAGTAGAATGGACCGCAATCCTTTATAATTTATCCAAGTAATTTTGTAAACCATTCAGTACAGTGCAACTCTATTACCTGTGTAGAAAAGCCCTCTTGAATAATTCAGTCTTGCACAGTTTGCAGAAAGCCAGGAGACTGGCAGCCTTCCTGACCTCATCGGGCAGGCCGTTCCATAAGGTGGGGCTCACAGTGGAGAGGGCACGTGTACGGGCAGTTGTTGATTTTGCCCATTTGCAGGTTGGCACCTACAGAAGGGGCTGTGGTGGCTCAGTGGTTAAGACGCTGAACTGCAGACCGGAAGGTCGGCAGTTCAACAGTTCGAGACCCGAGTGTGCCGCATGACAGAGTGAGCTCCTGTCTCTGGTCCCAGCTCCTGCCAACCTAGCAGTTTAAAAGCAAAAAATTGCAAGTAGATAAACAGGTACCGCTTTGGTGGGAAGGTAACAGTGTTCCGTGCACCTCGGCATTTAGTCATGCCGTCCACGACCACAGAGAAGTCTTCAGACAGTGCTGGCTGTTCAGCTTGGAAACGGAGATGAGCACCGCACCCCTAGAGTCGGATTCAACTGGCTTTTGAGCAAGGGAAACCTTTACCTTACCTACAGAAGACCCTGCTCAGGTGAGCAAATCTGTCCAGTCCCAAGTTGTGAATGTGGGTCACTCTTCTTCAGAACTCAGCCTCCTTTTCAGGGTCTCTGAAAGTTTAACTTCTGCATGGAGCATAGGGTTCGTCTTGAGTCCAGCGGACTTGCACATAGATACACATGCGTGAACACTATGTTCATGGTGGTGCTGCACACACACAAGCCTTCTATTTCACACACCGCAGCTGCCGAGATAGATTTTAAATTGTGTGTCATAAAGCAATGATTACCCCCCCCCCCAATATATTAGCAAAGCCATGCACATGCTTGCACGGTTGTCGTTTCCACCTTATGGAACGGCCTACCCGAGGAGGGCAGGAAGGCTCACCCTCTCCTGGCTTTCCGCAAACCATGCAAAACTGAATTATTCAAGAGGGCTTTTCTGCTCGGGTAATAGGGTTGCACTGTACAAAATGGTTTACCATCTTACTTGGATAAATGATCAGAGAGCGTGGTCTGTACTGCTGTGTTTAGCTTCCTCCAAGTAGGATCCTATTATGCCATTTTTGCACCCCTTAATGTGACCTGTTAATACTTATGCTACGCTTCGGTTCTTTCTGATTGCTTCCAGACGTCTACAATCCTAATGCACTGTTTATTAAATGCCCCATTGTTTATTGAGTGATGACATTGGCTCACTCTGGGTAATCCTCCTTGAGTCCCAGTGAGGAAGGTGCGCTACAAATAATGGAAGTAGATAAATAAATAAAATACTCTTGGTTTTTAAGTCAGCAGAGGGTAGGGTGTTGCAGAATGAATGGTATTCAGCAGGTGAAGGGCAGCCGTTCACAATGTGGAATTACCAGCGGTGATCGCTGGTACGAGAATTGGGGCATTTCAAGCTAGGGTTGCCAGGTCCCTCCTGGCATCCAGTGGAGGATGAGGGGGACTTACCTGGAGAAAGAGAAAGGCCCAGACCTTGAGGCTGGTGTCTCACAGGAAGTGATGTCATCACACAAGGGGCGTCCAGGCGGTGCTTTGTTATTTGAGCAAAAACTCTATGGTAAAACTGGCTGCTACTGTAGAGATTTCCCCCAATACTGGAGCATTGCCTGGATGTCACTGATGTGATGACATCACTTCCGGTGCAATGGCAACCATGAAGCCTGGGCCTTTCTCTTTCTCCAGGTCAGTTCCCCCCTCCAGCCAGCTGATTGGTGGCCGGGGTGCAGGGTCTGTGGCCGGGGGACCCCCGCCTCCCCTGTGGAGTCTGGCAACCCTATTTCAAGCCCTCATCTACAAGAGAATGGAAGGGATCCATCTGCAAGGGTTCTGATGATCCAAGACTGCAGGAGGGAGCTGCCTGTACCAAAACCCAAGAGCTGATGCTGCCTGTTTAAGGGAGTGCATGTGGCCTCAAACCCAGCAAGGCAGCCATGGAGTGAGTCCCAAGTGCTGGTTGTAGAGGTCCTTCCCTACCCAGCACGCTTCTTGCTTGCAGTGACAGGCCCAGTTCCGAATGGGGAGGCACTTGCTGAACTGATGTGTGGGTATTGTTATTGTACCCGGAAGAGCTTCTCAGAACAGCCTTAGCATGCCTTTAAAAAAATTAATAATCAAGAGACAAAGCTATTCATCTTAATGTTTTACTAACTGCATCAAGCGGCCACAGAAGGGAAGCGTTAAGGCTGTGATCGATCAGAGAGGAGGCTAAATAAGGACTCCCAAGCAGCAAGGAGAAGAGATCCACCTTAAGAAGCAAGCATGCTGTTCAGAGACCCTGGGAAAGCCAGAGAGTGGAATGGATTGGAATGGAGGCTGGTTAATAAATAAGCCTGGAAGGGAATTGTGTGTTAAGAGAATTGTTCCAGCAGTAGCTCTTGAGATGTGCTCAGGTCTGATTCAGGGCTTTTCTGCATGGGTTTTTTCCCTGTTGGTTCTTGCCCCATACTGCTTTGGTTTATCCCCTGATTTCTGCACACATTTGTGTGTGTTTAATTTTCACTTCTTTTTTTTGGGTGGGGGGAATATTTACCCCTATTTTTTCTGGTTCTTTTGAAACCACTTTTACCCCAATTGTTGTTGTTGTTTTTTTAAAGCCGATTTTGAATCTGCTTTTTCCTTGTGCAGAGCTGCGGTGGCTCAAGTGGTTAAGACGCTGAACTGCAGGCTGTGGAAAGGTCAGTAGTTCAGCAGTTCAAGACCCGGGTGCCGCAAGACAGGGTGAGCTCCTGTCCCTAGTTCCAGCTCCTGCCAACCTAGCAGTTCGAAAGCAAGAAATTGCAAGTAGATAAATAGGTACCACTTCGGTGGGAAGGTAACAGCGTTCCGTGCACCGTGGTGTTTAGTCATGCCGGCCACATGACCACGGAAATGTCTTCGGACAGCACTGGCTCTTCGGCTTTGAAACGGAGATGAGCCCCGCAACCCTAGAGTCGGATTCGACTGGCTTTCGAGCAAGGGAACCTTTACCTTTACCTTTCCTTGTGCATAATGTTTCTGTCGTTTTTTAAAAATTCCACCCACTCCTGCTCCCCCCCCCAGCCCACTTTTTAATGATTGGACTGTCGTCATCTTCAGACCACTCCCTCCCCCCAAAGCTGAGTGGTTTTATTTTTTATTTTTTATTAGAAAATAACCCTAAGATATCAATATATCAATGTACTGTGGTAATGACAGTTTAAGAAGAAGAAGAAGAGATTGGATTTATACCCAGCCCTTCACTTGGAGTCTCAGAGAGGCTTAAAAACTCATTTCCCTTCCCCTCCCCACAACAGACACCCTGCGAGGTGGGTGGGGCTGAGAGAACTCTGACACAAACTGCTCCTTCAGGAGCAGCTGTGCCAGAGCTTGTGACTGACCCAAGGTCACATCAGCAGGTGCAAGTGGAGGAATGGGGAATCAAACCTGGTTCTCCCAGATTAGAGTCCGCACACTTAACCACTACACCAAACTGGCTCTCTTAAGCAGGTTCTCTTAATTTCCAACTTCCTTTTTTTTTTAAAGTCTCTATCCTCCCCCTCGCAGGGATATGCTTTTTCTTGTATATCTCCACAAGGGAAGAAACTAGAGACTTACTATTTTTTAAATGAAATCTGGGAATCCACAGAACCTTCTTGGACAATCATTATATATTGATATTTTAGGGATGCTTTTTAAAAAACGTAAGGGGGGGTGCTGTAATGCCACCGATTATGACAGCATTCTCCCTTGACAATCCTCATTATTGAAGGCACACGTGAAAGAAAATAAACTGACTCCACAACTGTGAAAATGCACAGGGAGGGCAGATGTGTGGAAGAACTGTGTCCCAACCAATTCCAGTGCTTGTGGAACAACTGCCAAGAAACTCAGGAGTAAGTGGACCATGCGGAAAAAGTCTCACTCACGTCCCTATATCGCTGAGACCCATGCTAGGTACCATGATAGGAGATCTCTAAACTGTGAATAACTGTGTTGGGAGGGATTCAGATTGGGGCCACAGTGCCGGGTGAGGTAGAGGTTGTTTAACCCTGTCTTTCATGTCATTATTTTTTTTTTACCGTTTGAACAGCTATTTGCCTTATAGAGAAAAAATGCAGGTGCCCATATGCAGTGCTCCCTCTAAGCTGTGGAGTCCTGTGAGCAAAAATTCTACATTGTGAGCTACTGGCATTAAAGTCGTGAGTGAGCGATTTGGCTACTGCATATATTAGCTTCCTCTGGAGCCACCCTTCCTGAGCTGAGACAAAAATGTGTGAGCCGGAGGCAAAAAAACTGTGAGCTAGCTCACACTAGCTCAGCTTAGAGGGAACGCTGCAATGGGATCCGTATGATTCCCAGCAGGGCAAATAGCGTGAGGAGAAAGGGTTAATGCTCCTTGCCTCTGCATGACAGCCTCAGTCCCACTCAAGCCAGGGTCGCCAACTCTGGGTCGGGAAAATCCTGGAGTTTTGATGATGATGATGATGAGATTGGATTTATACCCCGCCCTTCACTACCCAAAGGTGTCTCAGAGCGGCTTACAAACTCCTTTCCCTTCCCCTCCCCACAACAGACACCCTGTGAGGTGGGTGGGGCTGAGAGAACTCTGACACAAACTGCTCTTTTTCAAGGACAGCTGTGCCAGAGCTTGTGACTGACCCAAGGTCACATCAGCAGGTGCAAGTGGAGGAGTGGGGAATCAAACCCGGTTCTCCCAGATTAGAGTCCGCACACTTAACCACTACACCAAACTGGCTCTTTGGGGGGTGGGGCCTGGGGAGGGCAGGGTTTGGGGAAGGGCGGGGCCTCAGCAGGGTGTGATGCCACCCTCCAAAGCAGCCGTTTTCTCCAGGGGAACTGGAGATCAGTTGCAGTCCCAGGAGATCTCCAGGCCCCACCTGCAGGCTGGCAACCAGTCTCGAGGCCCACACAGCTCCTGTTCTCTGGCATAGATCTCTCGTTCCCTTGCGGAGATTCATCCTCAGCAATGCCTCACTAAGGGACATTTCACACATGAGCTCATGCATTGTTTGATTGCTTAAGTCTTTCTTAACTGGTTGAGGGAAATACCTGAAAATAGCCAGCACTGAATGTGTGAACAGCCTGTATCAGTAAGAGCGGGATTTGATATGTGTTCTGTTTTGGGGATTTGGTCTATGATGTTTCATTCAGACTGGCAAATCCCCACCTGACACTTTGTAACATCCAGTAATGCGTACGTGTAAACTGGCCTGAACATGTTACTTCAGTCATTACTGTATTGGGTGTCAGAAACAATGCAAGGTGAGAGGAAAGATCTCTCAGCGGTGTCTGAATGAGGCTGGCTTCCCATATGCAAGTTGCCACCGGAAGCGGCAGTCGTTTCAAAAGGATTGTTGCTGGCATTTCATTTTGACCCCCAGCTGAGCCTATGAATTTCGGCCTTGGGGAAAGTTCGGCAGAGCCCTGTTCAAATATTAAAACCACATGAACCAGGAGATTTGCAGACATGTGTATCAGGAGCGTATGCTACCTATGATGCACGGTCACCATTCTGTCTGAATGGGGAGGATGCACATGTTATGCATGTGTGTACAGCTTCCCTACAGATGAAGCAAAACATTAACCAGTGGTCCATTTGTCCACACCCTAACCTGGCTGGCCAAAGCCAGACCGATCTTCTCAGATCTCAGAAGGTAAATAACAACTGTGTACTGTTATTTGCTGTTTTTTTTGGCCATTGTTTACTGTGGACTGTATTATTGTTGTTGTTGTTAGATCTCAGAAGGTAAGCAGGATCGACCCAGATTAGTGCTTGGATTAGGGATGCCAGGGACCAGGTGGGACCTGGGGATCCCCCAGAATTACAGGCTACAGAATCCAGGCTACAGAGATCAGTTTCCCTGGAGAAAATGGATGCTATGGAGATTGGACTCTATGGCATTGTACCCCACTGAGGTCCCTGTCCCTGTCCTCCCCAGACTCCATCCTCCAAATCTTCAGAAATTTCCCAACTTGGATCTGGCAACTCTACTTGGATGGGAGACCACCAAGGAAGTCCAGGCTTGCTCTGCAGAGGCAGGCAGAGGCAAACCGCCTCTATTTGCCTCTTGCCTTAAAAACACTGCGGGGGTCTCCATAAGTCGGCTGCGACTTGAACACCCTTTCCATCACTGTTTCTGCATAGGGAAGCGGTACATGCTTACAAAATACACATGTTATCCTGGTTCAGAGAGCATAGCAATTGTGCATATCAGGATCATCGTGGCCACACACTCTCAATATGCTTAGTTGCTGGTCTCCTGGTACGCATGGATGTAATGTCTGAAAAGGACTCATGGATGTAACATCTGAAAAGGGCTCAGATTAAGCAATCTGCTATGTTGTGCAATGTTTACTCTGGATTGTGTTAATGTTTTTTTTTTAAAAAAAAATCAGCATTGGGTGAGGTTTCTAAAATGTGTGCTCATGATTTGACAACTGGATCATCGCTTGATGATTTTCATGGGTGAATGGCCCATTACGGATCAGGCAGCCCGACAGTATTTTGGAATCACCAGATAACAATTCAAATACAAGGCTTTTTGGTGGTGGAGGAGGAGAAGATTGGATTTATACCCCAACCTTCCCACAACCGACACCCTTTGGGGTAGTTGGGGCTGAGAGAGCTCTTTCACGGCCTGCTTGTGAAAGAACAGCTTTGAGAGAACCTGTGAGTGGCCCAAGGTCACACCAGCAGCTGCACATGGAGGAGTGGGGAATCAAACCCAGTTCTCCCATATTAGAATCTGCACTCCTAACCACTACACCAAACTGGCTGTCACTTGGGATGGTACACTTGGAATCATGGTATTGATTTTTTTCAGGCCTGTTATTTTATCACAAAGATCCTCCATTTTGGTTTGTCTGCTGTTAATCAAATCCATAATTAAAAAGGGGAAAAAATGTGCAATTTTCTGTTTCTTTGTGCCAGACCTTTTCCCTAAAGCATATACATTTTCAACATTATGTGTACATCAATAAATCAGCATTATATGTTTTATATAATGTATAAACTGATCTGCAATACAGTAATCTTGAGACAAGCCATTGAAGACAAGCCGGAACCCCCAATTGGTCCTAAATGCAGCAACCCAGCTGTAGCCTGGAACTAGCTGCAGGATTACTTTTATTTTAAAATAATTGCATTGGTTGTCTGTCTGTTTCCAGATTTAACTCAGGGAGCCACTGCATCCTTTTAGGGACCTTTGTGGGCCAGCGCCCAAGCACTCCTGTGAAGGAGCTCTGTATTTAAAGTGCAGTCAAGTCACAGCTGACTCGCCCCCATAGGGTTTTCAAGGAAAGAGACTAACAGAGGTGGTGACCGCCCGGTAAATGTCTGTTCTTCATCACTTTGTGCAGATGGATGAGAAATGCCATGGCTTGCTCTTGGGCTTTTTCAGTGATGTCACTGACTTTGGGAAGAGGCCTTTTGGAGAATGTCAGGAAGGCATTTACGCTTGTGTCATTTAGAAGGTTCCGTCAGGCAGAGGTAGCCAGTGTGATATAGGCTGTGGTCACACACACTAACTAATCCACTTTCAGTGCACTTTCCAACTGGATTTTGCCAGTTCGCACAGTAAAATCCAGTTGGAAAGTACGCAGAAAGTGGATCAAAAGTGGATTAGTTAGTGTGTGTGACCGCAGCCTTAGGGGTGAAAGTGTTGGACAAGACTTTGGGAGATCCAAGATCAAATCCCCTAAGACCTCTCTTTCTACCCAGTCTTCCTCGCAAGGTTGTTGTGAGGATAAGATGAGGATGGGAGAACTCTGTACAGAACCTTGAGCTCTTTGGGGAAAGGGCAGGATAAGAAAGTGACAGATAATTATTTAAGAGGAAATTTGAATTTGGTTACGGCAACTGGCTGGCTGACTGTGTTTTCTTGGCTTACATAGCTATCAACTTACATTTTTCTCTTAGTTGTTTGCCTATTTTAATGTTGCAAGCCTCCAAGAAAAGAGTGGTATAAGCCTTTAAAAACAAATGAATAAATATATGTGGTCCATCGTACGTATAAATGGTGCATCAAAATCATTCAGTATGCAAACACAACACAAATGAATCTAAGAGGCTGATAGCATAAGAACATAAGAGACGCCAATGTTGGATCAGGCCAAAGGCCCATCCAGCCCAACACTCTGTATCACACAGTGGCCAGAAATACCAGTGCCATCAGGAGGTCCACCAGTGGGGCCAGGATATTAGAAGCCCTCCCACTGTTAACCCCCCCAAGCACCAAGATGACAGAGCATCACTTGCCCCAGAGCCTCTATCTATACCTTGTGGCTAATAGCCACCGATGGACCTCTGCTCCATATGCTTATCTAGCAAACCACTGACAACAATAACCAATGGTCTTTGGAGGTTTTTAAGCAGATGCTAGATGGCCATCTGACAGCAATGCTGATTCTGTGAACTTAGGCAGATCATAAGAGGGAGGGCAGGAAGGGTTGCCTCAGTGCTTAGTTCTTGTGGCCCTTTCTTACACGCCCAGGGAAATGCTGATCTCCACTTTGGGACCAGGAAGCAATTTTCTCCTGGCCAGTTTGGCCAGGGATCCTGGAAAGGGTTGTTGTTGTTTTTTTGGCCATCTTCTGGGCATGGAGCAGGAGTCACTGGGGGTGTGGGGGGGGAGGTAGTTGTGAATTTCCTGCATTGTGTAAAGGGTTGGGCTAGATGACCCTGGAGGTCCCTTCCAACTCTATGATTCTATGACTCTGTGAATATTAAAAGGATATAAAGGGCGATGAAACTGATAACATTTGCTCTTCCCTACAGCCTATGCCTTTGGCTGTTCATGCTGTTTTCATCATAGCCTCCTTGGAGCCACTGAAGTATTTCAGCAATCAAAGTAATTTTACCCATGGAGTGCCACTTTCTTGCTCCTCCACTTCTCACTATAGCCCCAAATGCCCCTGGGCTGCCACAGAAGAGGGTTGCCATGTCCACCGTTAGAGCTGCCAGGTCCCCTCATTGTTCCAGCAGGGGCATTTGGGGGGTGTTCTGGGGGTGGGTGAGGATGCCCCAAGCCCCACCCCAAGAGCAACCACCTGCCTGGCCATTCCTCTCCCTCCCCTCCTGCCCGATTTAAAGGGCTTCAGCTTAACTGCGGGACCACATGGCCCACCAACCAGCTGGAGGGCCCTTTAAATCTAGCAGGAGGGAGGGAGGGAGGGGGGTGGTTGTGGGCCACACACTTAGCTTGCAAAAAGACCCTTTAAAGGGTCTTTCTGCAAGAGTGGTGGGGGCTGCGGTGCACAGGGAACCCCCCATCTGGACCTTGGAGCTGGCAACCCTTTCTCCCATGGCCATCGGCAGGCGATTGGGAGGGGGTAGGGTTGCCAGATCTAGGTTGGGAAACTCCTGGAGATTCGGGGATGGAGCCTGGGGAGGGGCTTCGGTTGGGTACAGTGCCATCGAGTCCACCCTCCAAATCACCCATTTTCTCTGGGGTAACTAATCTCTGTAATCTGGAGTTGAGCTGTGATTCCGGGTGATCCCTGGGTCCCACCTGGAGGTTGGCAACCCTAGATGGGGGGGCAGGAGAAAGATGTACTTTGTGGGCAGAAATCATCCCACTTGCATAAATGCTGTGTTTACTGTTGCCAACCTGCAGGGGGGGCCTGGAGGCCCTAGTGCCAGAAAGAAAGACAGGTTATAAATAACTTTAATAATAAAAATATAATTGATAACCCCTCCCTCTAGGTAGTCCAACTTACCTGTTGGCCTTGTGTTTAGAAGAACCTGAACAATTCTAACGTGTGGATTTTAATTTTTTTAGGATAGTCTAGGGTTGACAGCTCCAAATTGGGGAATTCCTGGAGATTTGGGGGGTGGAGTCTGGGGGGGCAGGGTTACGGGAAGGGAGGGACATCAATGGGGTACAATGCCATAGAGTCCACCCTCCAAAGCATAGGGGGTACAATGCCATAGAGTCCACCCTCCAAAGAGAAGCCAGTGTTGGATCAGGCCAATGGCCCATCCAGTCCAACACTCTGTGTCACACAGTGGCCAAAAATACCAGGTGCCATCAGGAGGTCCAGCAGTGGGGCCGGGACACTAGAAGCCCTCCCCCTGTTGTTCCCCCCCCCCCAAGCACCAAGAATACAAAGCATCACTTGCCCCAGACCAAGCTAATAACCACTGATGGACGTCTGCTCCATATATTTATCCAGTTCCCTTTTGAAGCCGTCCATGCTTGTAGCAACCACCACCTCCTGTGTGGCAGTGAATTCCATTCCTCTGATTAGGGTTGCCAACTGATCCCCAGGCATCAGAGATAGGGTTGCCAACTCCAGGTTGGAAAATTCCAAGCAATTTGGGGGTAGAGCCTTAGGAGAATGGTGTTTGGGGGAGGAGAGGGTCCTCAGTGGGGAATAATGCCGTAGAGTCCACCCTCCTAAGCCTTTGTTTTCTCCAGGGGAACTGATCTCTGATGCCTGGATATCAGTTGTAATCCCAGGAGATCTCCAGACACCACCTGGAGGTTGAGTAGGCAGAGGTTCAGTATGAAAGTGATGGTTTCTCTGCACAGGTTGGAGAGAAGACTTGTTCACTCAAAGCCCGTCCTGGCTGGCGCCAGCTTGCTTGGCCTTGGAGCCTTGAGCGTAGAACTGTGTGGAGTCGGAAAGAAAACAAACACAGATTACTGTAGCATGTTGTGGAAATGTTGAAGACTGGGGACAGAAACATCAAGAGATGAGATGGTCCAATGTCTGTGGGGGGGACGTACTTTATGAATACCCTAGTAACCTTTTAAGAAATGGTATGGTTTTGTGGTGATACCTGATCTTTTCAGAGAAAGGAGATGAACAGGGCAATCCTATGCAGAGTTACTTCTTGTCTAAGGCAATTGAAATCAATGGACTTAAGCTGGAGTAGCCCTGCATAGGTTCGCTCTCTAAAATTTACACTTTCTTGGGTCAGGAGAGAATCCGGAGCAGGCAGCCTGGATGCAAAGGGAAGAGCTGACACTTGACATCTTGATTAACTGATAAACTGTAATAACAAACTGATAAACCAGCCGTTTCCCGCCCATAGACCCAGTGGCCTTAAAGGGGTGTTACCTTACACTCGATTGCCTGCAGAGACCAAGTGGAAACCACATAGCATATTATGGCACTCACATACCTATAGCACTTACATAGCAAAGCGGATGGCTTACTGTTAGGGTTGCCAACCTCTAGGTAGGAGCTGGACATCTCCCAGAATTACAATGGCCCTCCAGATGACAAGAGATCAGTTCCCTGGGAGGAAACAGCTGATCCGGGGAGGGAACTCTGTGGCATTATACTCTGGTGAGACCCCTCCCCTCCCTAAACCCTGCCCTCCCCAGGCTCCATCCCCTAATCTCCAGGAGTTTCCCAGCCCACAGTTATCAACTTATTTATTATGTTGTTGACATCTTACTGTGTTACTTCTCTGTGTCCTGTTGTTGGCCCTCCAGAGGAACTAGTTGGCCGCTGTGTGAGACGGGATGCTGGACTCGGTGGACCCCTGGTCTGGCCCAGCAGGGCTCTTCTGATGTTCTTAGATTCCCACGTGCACCAAGTGATTAAGAAGCTGTTTCTGATCTGCTTCTGCTCAGATACCCTTTAAAAGCATGGGGATAGATAACTTTAAAGACAAATAAATGTTATGTGAAGGTGGAGGGGTCAGAGTGGCCAGAGTGTGTCTCTGGGCTCTGTTGGACCCTGCTTAAGGTGTGTGATGCAGGGAGGAAGAGGGGGAAACACTGCTGTCTTCGTTAGGGTTGCCCACCTCCAGGTGGGACCTGGAGATCTCCTGCTTTTACAAGTGATCTCCAGCGGACAGAGATCAGCTCCCCTGGAGAAAACGGCTGCTTTGAAGGGTGGACTCTGTGTCTTGTACCATGCTGAGAGACCCTTCCCTTCCCCAAACCCCGCCCTCTCCTGGATCCAGGGCCGGCCCCAGCTTATTTTGCACCCTAGGCGAGGATCCCTACTGCCCCCCCCCCCGTGCGCCCACCAATTTCCCCTTCTGGCGCCCCCCCTGCTGCTGCTCTTCCTCCTGAGAAGTTAGCTGGCCAAATAGGTGGCGGCAGTGGCGGTCACCCGGTCATGCTCCTGCTGCAGCTGCCAGTCCCCAGCCGTGAGGAGGAAGAGAAGCGCTCGCGCTCTGCTGGGAAGCCGAGGGAGCAGGCAGGGATAAGTTAGCCGGCCAAAGAGGCGACAGGCGGCAGCGGTCACCCGGCCACAGAAAGACAATGGCGGGGGGGCTTTTGGTGGGAGGCAGGTGCAGTTTGGCGCCCCTAAGGGCTGGCGCGCTCTAGGGTGAGTGAGCCGGCCCTGCCTGGATCCACCCCCAAAGTCTCCAGGTATTTTCCAGCCCAGACCTAGCAGCCCTAGTCTCCCTCCATCAGAAGTCTCTGGAAGGGATCTAGGTTTTGGATTGAGTTTTTTTTTTCATTCTGGGAATGCTCCCGTTGGATTCAGTCTATAGATTAATCAACCCAGGCTTGGGTTGATCAGCGGAGATCAAGTTTAATCACCAGTGATCAGTTTATGGCTGCAGCAGTGCGTTAAAGGCATCCTTGTTTATTCTTGAGGCTACTTTGGTTCCAGTGTGTTGCTACAGTACGGAACAGAAAATAATCCCTGTTCCCACACTGCAAGCCAGTACGGTACGTTGGTGAGAATGTTGGGCTAGGATCTGTGAGACCCAGGTTCAAATGCCCACTGGCCGTGGTAGCTTGCTGGGTGATCTAGGGTCACCAGTCACACATACATTGCGTAGCCTGCCTCATAGGGTTGTTGTGGAGATAAACTGGAGGTGAGGAGAACGATGTAAGCCATTGGAGAAAAAAACCAGTGAAATGAAGTAAATAAACAAGTAAACACAATCAACTACAGACATTTCCAAAGAGCAAATGGCAGTTCTTTGTCTGTCCAACCAAACGTCTTGTACATTCTTTGAGACTGCAAAAAGTCACTTATGTTGAGGTTTTGATAATATGTAAATTGGTTTAAATGTAATCTGTTTAACTGGCTGAAAGGCAAATGATCAATCACCTGAAAATTCTTTAGATAGTGGACAGCCCTGTTTTGTCTGAATAAGGTGTGCATAGATTGTGCTCTCTCTCTCTCCTGTGTTGCTTTCCTGCTATCTTTAGTTCTTATCCCATTAAATTGCTTTAGCTGCCACTTGGACTCAACCCACCCAAGTGTATATATATACCTACCACCCTCATGGGTTTAATTCTTTGCTGAAGCCTTTGCCTATGAGAACGCAGCGGGTTTTCTGAAGTGCCCTGGTGATGTTTCTCTTTAATGACAGTAAGAATAAGAATAACAATAACATCGCCATTTAATGTTGTATTCCGAGCCCCATGGCATTGTTCAGTTGCATGGGTTATTGGATATCTTATGCCATATAATCACACTGTTGCTCGCTTTGTTTAATTTTTTATTCCTATTGCATTATCCAGCCCAAGTCTTATACCAGAGGCCGTGCCAATGTGGTGCCATCATGACGCCAACACCTTGGCTGGCGCCCATTGAGAGTTTTTACAAAGTGGGCGGGGTAAGGTTGGGCTTTTGATGAGCAAAACTTCATGGACTACTGGAGATGCGATTGGCTCTACAGATTTTTTTAAAAGTTCTTCACTGCATGACTAAAGTTAAGCTGCAGCATCATTTTGGGGCTGGCTCTGCCTCCAGTGGCAGCCATTTTTAGGCCGCCATTTTGTGACTGTGCCAACCACACTGTGTCAAAGCTCCAAAGTGGCCTACAGGATCAAAAAAGTTGGGGACCCCTGTCCTATAGTGTGTGATTACTCCCTCCCTGCCTCTCTCTCTGCCTGAACTCTCTGAACCTTGAGTCTGGGTAGGGAAGGTGGGCTGTAAATAAGATAATAATAATAAGCATCAGGCCATCGATGGGCTTAGAAGGGTATAGTTCTGCTTAGGATATCATTGTAAACAGTGCCTTTGAGGAGTCAAAGCGCATCCCAGACATCCAACCTCTTTTTCCACTAGTGAAAAAGGGAGGAAGGGGGGTTAGTTTGTCCCCCCCCCCAGGTGATGCTGTAGATCATGGGCCTTGCAAAGACAAGGCCATCTGGAATGGGGAGGGGGAACGAGAAGGGGGAATAGTGTGAGCTTGAGTGAGCAGCCGGATGAATCCAGCTCTTTATGTTTTCTACAACTGACCCTGCAAGGTGGGTCCATCTGACTTCACATTTTCTCCCCGGACTGGATGCAGAGCTCTGAAGTCTCGAGGGGAGGCTTTCCCCAGCCCTGGCACCCAAGGCCTTTTTTGTCTAGAGTTGCTCAGGACTGAATGTAGGACTACATGCATGACATCTGTGGTCAAACTATGGCTTCTTTCTGCCAAGGAATGTGATTACTGACATTTGTGGATGTGCACCATGTTCAGGAGGAAGGGCAAGCGGCAGGTTCAGTGGCTTGGAGCTCACAGTCTCCCCGCTTTCCCTCTCATTTTCCATCTCTTCTTCTGTTCTTTATCCCCACGATCCATTTTTCATTGTAAGCTCCAAATAGGTAGGAACTAGTCCTTTTTCCTACTCATTTCTGTGCTGTGTAAATAAATAGCAATAATAATAAGCGTTTAAGTGTGCTTGCTTCCCACAGGGTAAGCCCCAGATACAATTCCTGACATTGTCAGTTAAAAGGTAACAGAGCTGGGAATTAACCCTGATAGACAGCCTGGGTAGCTTCTATTAGTCAGGTACAAGGCAGTATGTATGGGTAGGGTGGTCTAGGGTTGCCAATCTCCAGGTGGTGGCTGGAGATCTCCTGGAATTAGATCTGATCTCCAGGTGCCAGGGATCAGCCCCCCCCTGGAGAAAATGGCCTGTTTGGAAGGTGGACTTGGTGGCATTATACCAGGAGAGAGCCAGTTTAGTGTAGCGGTTAGCGGCACGGACTCTAATCTGGGAGAACCGGTTTTGATTCCCCACTCCTCCACATGCAGCTGCTGGGGTGACCTTGGGTCAGTCACAAGTTCTCTCAGAGCTGTTCTCTCGAGAGCAGATCTCTCAGAGCTCTCTCAGCCCCACCTACCTCACAGGGTGTGTGTTTTGGGAAGAGGAAGGGAAGGAGACTGTAAGCCTCTCTGAGACTCTGATTGAAGGGTGTGGTATAAATCCAGTCTCCTCTTCTTCTCTTCCCATTGAAGTCCTTCCCCTCCCCAAACCCCACCCTCCTCAGGCTCCATCCCCCCAAACTCCAGGAATTTCCCAACCCAGAGCTGGCAACCCTGGGCCATAGCTCAGGAGCAGAGCGTCTGCTTTGCATGCAGAAGGTCCCAGGTTCATTCCCCATTTGAAAGGATCAGGTAGGAGGTGATGGGGAAGACCTTCATCTGAGACCCTGGGAAGCTGCTGCCAGTCGGCGCAGACAGTACAGATCATGATGAACCCATGGTCTGACTTGGTATAAGCACCTTCCTGTGTTCATGGGATCTCTGCAATTTATTCTTTATAGCAGTTAGCCTTTCCCCAGTTGGCTGCGTGTCAGTGGTGGCTGCAATTTATCAAGTCATCTGACTCCCCCCCCGTGCTTTTTTAATTGTAACACGGGAAGGTGCCATCCCTATGAATTCTGCCGACAGCATTACGGACGCCTGTTATCCCTTGATCCTATGAGCGTGTCCAGCCCCCCACCCCACCCCACCCTCTCTTGTTTACCGCCTGCTAATTAAATTTTGTGGGTGACAGTTTGAAATCTTACTGGGCTGTGTCATCTGCGTCATGTGATTGCTAATGCCCTGGCAGATCTGTATTACATAATCTCTAAGTAGTGGGGAAGGGGGGGGGAGAGGAGGGAGGGAACGGCTACTGTCATGCCGAGGATGGCTGAAGGTTCTGTCTCACGCTTGCAGCCCAAAGTACTGTTTGCTGCAGAAACCTCCCAGTTGTGTGGCTAATGAATTTTTCACACTCGGCCATCTAACTCTGGCAGCTTAGAAACACTTTTTGCAGCTTGACCCGTCTGCTTATTCGTGGGGTGGCCAGGGAAGGGAGGAATTCGTGAACAACCCCCCACCCCCTTTTCCTACATACAGTCTACTAAATCAACAGTTGCCAACCTCCAGGTGGGGGCTGGAGATCTCCCAGAATTGTAGCTGATCTCCAGACTACATTGATCACTTATTTATTTAAAATATATATTCCACTTCCCTTGGAGAAAATGGCTGTTTTGGAAGGTAGACTGCATGGCTTTATACCCCACTGAGTTCCTTCCCGTCTCTAAACTCCACCCTCCCAGACGCCATCCTCAAATCTCCAGGTATTTCCAAACCAGGAGATGGCAACCCTGTTACTAACGCTTGTGTTTTGGCTGTAGCAGACTGACACAGTTACACCTCTGGAGAGATTTCTCTTCGTAGTGTTTCTGTTTATTGATAAATGATAAGAGTAGACGTTAAAAATCAATGGTGTGCATTGGGAAAACAATACTCTTATTTGTACAGTATTCAAAGACCACAGCCATTTCCACATGGGATTATCGGCCCTGAGTTCAATGTTGTTGGGAATGTTGTTGGGAATGTGGATTTTCCCAACCATCTGACCACTATTTTCCTTTCCACGGTCCCCTTGAAAGCCATTTCCTCCCCCTGCTAATGACTTTTTAGTTTAAAAAAAAAAAGTTGAATACTGTTATACTACTATAACATGATATCAGTAGAAAAGAGTCCAGTAGCACCTTAAAGACTAACAAAATTTGTGGTAGGGTATGAACTTTTTTTTAATGTTTTTAATTAAATTTTCATATAACAACAACCATTTCAACCTATAACATAGCAACTAAGTCATGAAGAATACATAACAACTTTTCGTAAAAACATGGAATTTGGGATCCCGATGTCGAATTAGATAGAAATGAGGCCTCTAGAAACTGGAGCCATTTATTCATTATGTTAACATGGCTTCCTGTGTTTCTAAACATGCCCATACTATCGACAATTTTGTCCATCGCATATAGTTCCCAGGGTATAAGTCACTGCTCACTTCTTCAGTATCTTCTTCAGTATCTACACGGCTATCCATCTTTATCTATCTACTAGGAAAAAGGCCTGTTGTGGAAATAAATACAACAGCCTCTAGAAAGAGGCTCTGGGCGGGTGCCCTGGCCTTGGACACTCAGTGTCAATCTGCTGTGGCGACCTCAGCAGGGTATAATGACACTGAGTCCACCATTTTCTCCAGAGGAACTGATCTCTGCTACCTAAAGAACAGTTGTAATGTTGAGTGATCTCCAGCCCTCACCTGGAGATTGGCAACAATGGTTCCCCAGAAGGGAATAGTTGGTTTGGAGGGTGGAATCTATGGCTTTGTACCTGTCTGAGGTCCCACGCCTCCTGAAACCTCACCCTCTCCAGGCTCCATCCCTCACATCTCCAGGAATTTCCCACCTGGAGTTGGTAACCCTATCTCCTTCCCAGCCAATTATCAACCTACCTTTATTTTCCCCTCACTCTTCAGCTTTCCACCCCCCATACACCTCCTGTGCTTTGAAGCCCTGACTGCTACGTCACATTGGCTGTCATATGGGGGCCACCTCAGCAGCATATAAGGATACAGAGCCCACCATTTTCTCCAGGGGAACTGATCTCTGCCATCTGGAAAGCAGTTGTAATTCTGGTGATCTCCAGCCCTCACCTGGAGATTCGACACATTTTACCTCAGAACAGAAAACTGTTTAGAATGTTAGAGGCAAAAGCCAATCAAGTTGCATATGCAAACGACCTCTGTGTTCCGAGACAAAGGCCAATGAGGCTGCATATGCAAATAACCTCTGTGTTCTGACTGGCTATGGGGGGGAGAGGAACAGCAAAATGTTTAGAATGTTGGAGGCAGGACTCAGGCAAAGCAGCCAATGGATAGGGAGACCCTCTGAATGACAGATCAGAGAGCGAACTGATTTTGGAGCGTGTGGAATGTTCTAGAGAAGTGCCACCACCATTCAGCTTTTATTTATAAGGGAGATATGCTTAGCAGGTTCCCTGAATTCTAGAGTTGCCAGCTTCGTGTTGGGAAATACCTGGAGATTTTGGGGGTGGAGCCTGAGGAGGGTAGAGCTTGGGGAGGAGAGGGATTTCGATGGGGTATAATGCCATAGACTCCACCTTCCATAGTTAGGGTTGCCAGCTATGGGTTGAGAAATACCTGGAGATTTTTGGGGTGGAGCCTAGGAATGGCAGGGTTTAGGAAAGGGTGGAAACTCAGCAGGGTATAATGCCACAGAGTCCACCCTCCAAAACAGCCATTTTATCCAGGAGAACTGATCTTGGTGGCCTGGAGATCCATTGTAATAGTGGGAGATCTCCAGATGCTTCTTGGAGGCTGGCAACCCTATCCATAGTGACCATTTTCTCCAGGTGAACTGATCTCTGTCGCCTGGAAATCAGTTGTAATCCCAGGAGATCTCTACTGAATTCCCAGCGTTTAAAAAGTAAATCTTTATGCTTGAATGTTGTAGAGATATAAGGGGAAATGCATATCTCCACAACCGAGGAGCCTAGAGACTTTCTGTTTTACAAAAATAAGAGCTGAGAATTCAGAAAACCTCTTATACATATCAGTATAATGTTATATCAATATAATGATATACAATTACAATTTTTAAAAAAAATTGAGAAGGGCCCAGAAGAAGGGGGATGAATGCTGCCAGTGGACTGGGGCAGGAAACCTACCATACGGAAGCTGTGTTGCTGGTAGGGTTGCCAGCCTCCAGATGGAGCCTGGAGATCTCCCAGAGTTCTAACTGATCTCCAGACAACAGAGATCAGTTCTCCTGGAGATTTTGGGGGTGGAGCCTGAGGAGGGTAGTGTTTGGGGAGGAGAGGGTGGACTTTCTCCTCCACCTTGCCCTCTCCAGGCTCGACTCCCAAAGCTCCAGGAATTTCCCAACCCAGAGCTGGCAACCCTATTATTGGCAGCTGCAGCAGCAATAGGGAACCCCCATAAGCCTGTCCCCATGTGGAAACCACTTGTATGTTGCTGTTTCTGGCACTGTGTAGTGCACAATGGAAATACACACATCTCCCTTAGATTTCTGATACTGTATTTTGGATAAGTGGTAAGCTCAAGCCAACGAAACAAATCTCACAATTTCCTTAACTGTTCAGTTTTTTTCCTGGGGCAGAGATTGCTTTCTAACGTCAAATGCCAAGCTTTTCACAGCCCGGAGGTTCAATATTGGATGGTACAGGCATGTCGAAGTGACCATTTTTTAACCTAGTTCAACACAAAGAAACAACGGGATCAGAAGGTTAATGGACACACGACAGTTTATTGATCTGTTTCTCTTGCATTTCACCCCCAGAAAAAGCTTAGTTCTTAACCCGGTAAGAGTCTATTGAGCCAGTGTGATATAGTATGTAGCAGAGGTCATTCCGGGGGGGATCGCGGGGGATCGCAGTTCCCCCGGGTGAGGTACGGGGGCGGGGCACATGACGAAGCCCCGCCCCCTGCTTCCGGCCACCCCGCG
Organism: Gekko japonicus; assembly: GCF_001447785.1. Lineage (NCBI taxonomy): Eukaryota > Metazoa > Chordata > Lepidosauria > Squamata > Gekkonidae > Gekko > Gekko japonicus. The sequence goes on along the minus strand of NW_015170285.1, from coordinate 428,349 downwards.
TCCGGCCCTCATTCAGCCAGGAGGAGGCAGGAGAAGAGGGAGGGTAAGTTGCTTCCTCCCTGCCTCTCCCCACCCCTCCCTGCCTGGGGCCAGGGAGGGCCTTCGCGGGGCTTCCTTGCACTCCCGCTGACCTTGCAGGTCCACCGCCAGACCCCTCATGGGGCTCGGCAGTGGAGCTGCAAGGCCGGCGGCGGCGGCCGGGACCGTTGGGGGCGGGGTGTGTGGTCTTAAGACACACTTCCGGTGATGTCAGGGGGTGTAGCCTTATGACACACTTCCGGTGATGTCAGGGGGTGTGGCATATGCTAATGAGTTATGCTAATGAGTTCCCCTAGCTCTTTTTCTATGAAACGACCCCTGGTGTGTAGTGTGTTATACTAGGACCTGGAAAATCTGGGTTCAAATCCTCATTTAATCGTGACACTCACTGGGTAATCTTGGGCCAATTACTGTCATTTGGTCTAACGTATCTCACAGGGTTGTTGTGAGGACAAAATGGTGGTGGGGAAAGAACAATGTATGGACCTGAACAGTATATGCCAGCGTGATCTCCTCGGAGGAAGGATCCAAATGTATAGTATACCTCTTAATTATCATATCAAAGCAGAATTACCCCTGTCCAAGTCCAGTCTCAGAAGCAGAGGGCAGGTTTGGCCAACATTGCTGGAGCCTTCGCAAGTATTATCTAACTTTTCCCAAGTCTATATATGACTTTGTATATAGATAATATGGATGTACATACATGATGATACAGATACTGCCTTATACTGAATGAAAGCTTTGGTTGATATTGTCCATTCCAAGGGCCCTCAACGTGGTGCTCGTGGGCACCATGACACCTGCCAACATCTTTCCTAGCACCCACCATGTGTTTTTAGAAAGTGGGTGGAGCCAGGTGGGGCTTCTGATTAGCCTCTGCAGAAGTCATTGGCTGTGCGGATTTTTAACAAGCTGCTTTGGCAGCAGCTGCCATCACAGCAAAAGGGTCTTCATTGCGTGACTGAAAGCGTACGCAAGAATATTTTTAAACAATATGCTTATTTTTGAAAGGCACAGTGTTAAACAGAACTTCTTCCTGAAATGCACAGATCTATTACTTTCAGTGGAGTTTGTATGCTGGGAGGGGTTATGGCTGAGTGACGGAGCCCTGGCTTTGCATGCATAAGGTTAAGAGAACATAAGAGAAGCCATGTTGGATCAGGCTAATGGCCCATCCAGTCCAACACACTGTGTCACACAGTAGCCAAAACCCAGGTGCCATCAGGAGTTCCACCAGTGGGGACAGCACTCTAGAAGTCCTCCCACTCTTGCTCCCCGAGCTCCAAGAATACAGAGCATCACTGCCCCAGACAGAGTGCTAATAGCCACTGATGGACCTCTGCTCCATATGTTTATCCAATCCCCTCTTGAAGCTGTCTATGCTTGTAGCCGCCACCACTCCTTGAGGCAATGAATTCCATGTGTTAATTACACTACATGGCATCTCCACTGAAAAGAATCTCAGGTAGCAGGCACTAGGAAAGACCTTTCACCTGCTGAGACCTTAGAAGGCCGTCCCCTATCAGAGAAGAGCTAGATAGATCAGTGGTTTGACTCAGAGCCAGTTCCAGGTGTGTGTGGGCCCAGGTGATAGAGTACAACTGGGCCCCCTTTCCCCTTTGGTATACCTTTTTGCCTCTAACCACACCCCTTACATTTTTTTTATTGAACTATCCTAAAAAGGAGAGAATTTTATTGCTTTAAATTTACAGAAAGGGGGAAGGGTATATAGAGGGATTAAGAAAAGGTCAAGTGATGAGTATATTACTATGTTAATCTTTTAACCGTATTAATGCAGTCCATTTCTCCACTGTGAGTTGTCAATCTTCTTGCTTCTTTACCTGTCAGAGATAAAAATTAGTTAGATTAGTAAAGTCCTTTTAGGTTACTACAAATATGTCCTTGCAGCACAGTCAAAAGTTCATCAGGTGTTGGGGCGCCTTCCTTTCTTCTCTCTTAGGTTATAGGAGACACCCCCCACCGCTCCTTTCTCCTCCGGTTCTTCGTCGCTACCCTCCGTATTGCTGTCCTCGTCGCTGCTGAAAATTTTCCACTTAGCGAGCTCTGCTTCTTCCTCTGAACTGGCGTGCCTCTTCAAAAACTCTTGTGCTTTGAAAATTGAGTCAATCTTCTCTCTTTTGTCTTTAAACTTAAAGACCAGTCCTTCTGGAAACAACCACCTGTAGTTAATTTGACGGTTTTGCAAGAATGTGGTCAGCCCTTTATATGCCTTCCGCTTCTGTCGAATTTCAAATGGCATATCTTTTAAAATCCTTATAGTTTGCTCTCCAATTTTCAAGGGTGTTGCTGAGGTCGCTTTGAGGATCTGATCTCTTACACGTTGTTTGGTAAATTTGACAACCACTTCAGCTGGCAGATTATTTTTCTTTGTAAAGTTAGAATAGGATCTGTATACCAGATCCATTTCTTCACTTAATTTATCCGCTTCACTGCCCGTCAGTGGTGCCAACGCTTTGGTTAATATGCTCCTGAGATCTTCTTTTTCCACTTCTTGGATCCCTTGAAATTGGAGAGTCAAATTAGATTTTTCCATTTGTAACATCAGTAACTTATTTTCTTGCATTTCTTGCTTTCTTTCCATTTTGCTAACCTTCTTCTTGATTTTCTGCGTATCTTCTGTTGAAATCAGGCATTTCTTTGCAATCTCCTCCATTTTCTTGGCTGTATCAGTTAACTGCATCTGTTGACTGCTGAGAACACTTTCCATGCTTACTAAAGTTTGGCTGATTTTTTGCATCTGATCCAGCAGAGGGCGAAGCATCTCACTTTCTTGGTGATTGACAGCAGTACCAGAGAGGCGGGAACTAGGACCGGAAGTGATCATTAGCTTCTTCGCTTGCTTTTCCTTCTCCTTGTCCTTGTCTCTTTTGGCCCCCGACATCTTAACTTTTTGTTTACTTTTAAAAAGTCCGTGCCGCACTGCTTGGGAAATACTCCCCTTTCTTCGCTTTGACAAAATTCCCAAAAGGTAACTTTACTTTTTTCAATTTTCACTCCCCCCCCCTCTTCAGCTTACAGTCCCAGTCTTATCAGGGGGGGGCATTCCACCCTCCTCCCTCCTCTTTTACGCTTGTACGATGGGGGGGGATGCACTTGTATCTTTTTGCGCTTGCGATTGGAAACTCACAGTTCGTTGCCGTTCACTTTCGCTTTCATACGTTTATTCGCTTCATCACTCAGCGAAGTCCCAGTGGCATTGCTAATTCCCCTTACGGGGCGCTGCCGCGGTGGGGCCTTCGGGGCATGGGGCGAGCCTCAATTTCCGACCTTTGGGCCGGTAAAGAGGCACTTCCCCTAAGCGCCCCCTGGTTTGGAGCCTTTTCCTAAGGCTCCTTAGGGTCTCCACTTGTGCGGATCCCCCCCCCAACCGCGCATGGGCGAGTCGACTCCGGGAGCGTCCCGAGAGTGCGACCGCCATTCACGCCGTCAAAACCAGAAGTCACCACACCCCTTACATTTGACCCCTCTCCTTGGGCTCCTCCTTTTATTCTTTGGTCACTCCCCGTTTCCATTTAAATGTACTTACTCCGATAAAGAGCTCATACAAAATCTTGATTTCTTAGTAATTCTTAGTAATTTGTATTACTTTGTATAAAACCAGAGAGGAGAAAATATGTCTTCTATGGTTTTATTGGAATGCTGTTCAATAAAATTGGCATCATTTGTGTAAAAGCAATACCAACATTGTTCTGCAGGAGCCCATGCAAAGCCGCTTCATATACGAATAGAGCCTTCCTGTGTATAGGTAGGGTTGCCATTCCCCTGGTAGGGCCAGGGGATCCCCCGATTTTGGGGGGTCCAATCCGCCATGGCCCAGCTGGCCGGCAGGGAAAGCCCCGCCCCCAAGAACACCCCTTCCACCAGCACGATGACGTCTCCCGGCAGTGACGTCATTGAGTTTCCAACATTGTAGGCAATGCTCTAGGTTTTGGCCAAAACTCTATGGTTTTGAGGCCCCAAAACCCATAGATTTTTGCCCAAAACTTAAAGCGTCACAGCCAATGGCAAAAACGTGATGACATCATCACGGTGTGCCAGAAGAACTCCAGGGAGGATTGGGAGTCACCCCACCAGCAGCCAGGTAGGCACCCCTATGTATAGGAGATGTGGATATAAGTGACACACCCACCCCCACCCCATGAAGTGAGTCGAGCTCAGAAATTATATTCGAGGCATGGAAGTGCTTTGAATTTTTCTCACCAGCCCCTTGCCGGCTTATGGGCCAGAGAGGACTTTTTCTTTTCAAAATCCAGCCTGTAGAAATCATGTTGGGATTACCAGCTTGGGTTTTTTATATTATTATTATCATTCTAATGGCTTCTCAATAATTATGGCTAAATAGCTCATCCACCCTGTCGTCAGCACACTGTGGCCATGGGATGGATGCCTCCCTTTCTGGCGGGCATGCCTGTTTCCAAGCAATTTCAGATAATGTGTATAATTAAAGCCAGTGTAGACCGACGCAGCCAGATGCGCCTGTAATTTCTCTCGTTTGACTTCAGTGGAGTTAGGCCAGGGGATAAATTCTGCCCAATGCTGAAGCTGGCACTATTGGTATAAATACTTAAAAAAAAAAAAAAAAAAACAGCAGCAGACCAAATGCATGAAAGTTATAAAAAATGAAATCATTGCTATTAGCAGCCAAATGCAATAAGTGCCATAATGGGCGATGTGCAGTAAGACCAATGCCTTGCTGGATCAAACCAGGAATCTGTCTAGTTGATCACTCTTGTCTCCAGCAGCCACTTGCCAGATGTCTCCGGCCATTTTGCAAGGAGGATATGATCACTCTTGCTTCGTAGGTGTCATCCGGAGTTCATTTCAGGCCTCACACTGATTAGAGTGAGACTGGCTATGTACTTGGGATATCTCAGGGTCATGCAGCTCAGGGCACGTGCATGCATCGGAGCCAGTGTGCTGTAGTCGTTAGGAGTGCGGTTTAATCCCCTGCTCCTCAGCATGAAGCCAGCTGGGTGACATTGGGCCAGTCACTGTTCTCTCAAGAGCAGTTCTCTCAGGGCTCTCTCAGCCCCACCTACCTCACAGGGTGTCTGTTGTGGGGAGGGGAAGGGAAAGGAGATTGTAAGCTGCTCTGAGACTCCGAGTGAAGGGTGAGGTATAAATCCAGCCTCCTTTTCCTCCTCCACATGGAAGGCAGAGAGGCTGGCTTATTGCTGTTGTTTTTATTTTTTAGTTACAGAAGGTAAATCCTGTTCCCTTCTTTCCACTTACTTTGTGGTGCCCACTTCTTTCAAGCTTTTGCTTCCAGCCTCTCTAACTTATGGGTATTGGAGTTTGGTTGGGAACTGCAAGCTTTAAACAGGGAAAAATTCCTGGAGACTTCAGGGTGGAGCCTGGGGAGGGTGGGGTTCGAGGAGGGCAGCCATTTTCTCCAGGGGAGCTGATCTCTGTCATCTGGGGATGAGGTGTAATCCTGGGGAATCTCCAGGTTCCACCGGGGTTGGCAGCAATGCTCCCTCTAAGCTGTGGAGTCTTGTGAGCAAAAATTCTACTTTGTGAGCTACTGGCATTTAAGTTGTGAGCGAGCGATTTGGCTGCTGTGTAAATTAGTCTGCTCTGGAGCCATCCTTCCTAAGACAAAAATGTGAACTGGAGGCTAAAAAACTGTGAGCTAGCTCACACTAACTCAGCTTAGAGGGAACACTGGTTGGCAACCTGGAATAACTTAAAACCTGATTTTAAATAGAAGGGCTGCAGCCAATTACAAGTCTGTCAAAAGCCTTATCAGACTGGAAGTCTTCACCAGCTACAGTGATGTGCAGATTCCACCTTTCCTCTGCATTCTCTTATTATTCTGGAATATTTTGCTCTCTGCTCTATTCCACCCCTCTTAAACTCTTATTTAAATAGAATTTCTAAAATTAATCTCAGAATTGGAATATGGGCATTTGGCACCATTTTCAGTGGTTCCGTTCCGTTCCAATACATTACTGATGTCTGCATGCAGACTGATAAAAGCAGTCTTGAGGTGATCATGAGCATGATTTCCTTTTTGCACAGTGTGTCGATGCCTGGGCGTGTTCCTGTACCTGGACCAAATAGCATGCAAAAGCAGCATTGGGGTGGAATAAGCCGTCAAGTTGCCACCAACTTACCCGGTTGGGTTTTCTGGACAAAAGACAAACAGAGGTAGTTTTCCACAGTGGCTTCCTTCTCTCTGTGGTCCCGTTCCACATCAGCCCATTACACATTTGACCATTCAGTTCCAAGCACAATGCTCCTAGCAACACAGCGTTTCGGCAACAGGTACTGGGGTGGACACAAGAACAGTGTATCACAGCTGGGCCCTGGGGTTGCTAGCTTTGTCGTGGGAAATTCCTGGAGGTTTGGAGGTAGTGCCTGGGGACAGGGCCAACTTATCCAGAAGGCACAGTAGGCACGATGCCTAGGGCCCATGATACTTTTTGGGGCCCATGAAAATGTAGTTTGGTGTTGTGGTTAAGTGTGCAGACTCTCATCTGGGAGAACTGAGTTTGATTCCCCACTCCTCCACTTGCAGCTGCTGGATGACCTTGGGCAAGCCATAGTTCTGTCAGAGCTGTCCTTGAAAGAGCATTTTCTCTCAGAGCTCTCTCAGCCCCACCTACCTCACAGGGTGTCTGTTATGGGGAGGGGAAGGGAAATAAGTTTGTAAGCTGCTCTGAGACTCCGAGTGAAGGGTGGGGTATAAATCCAATCTTTTCTCTCTTCTTCTAATTTCTTTTAAAATCAGAAGGCGGGACAAGTGAACTTTTAGGGTTGAAGAAAATATTTTAATTTTTTCCTCACATCAGGGGAAAAAATGAAATGTTTAGGGCCCACAAATATCTGTCAAAATTTGCCTAAAACAGAAAACAAAAACAAAATTTTGAAGTATTTAAAGTTATGTCGAAAATAATTTTCAATATCAATATTATTATGGTGGGAGGGGCCCACGAAGGCAAAACTGCATAGGGCCCATGGAAGTCTTCACGTGGCCCTGCTTGGGATGGGCAAAGTTTGTGGGGGGAAGAGGGGGCGGGGTGGGAAAGAGGGAGCGGGGTGGGGTATGGTTGTGCCATAGAAGTTTGCCCTCCAAAGCTGCCATTTCTTCCAGGGGAGCTGCTCTCCGTAGTAGGGAGATCAGCTGAAGGCTGGCAGCCCCTTTATGATCAGCAATAGCTTGATGCATTGACGTCTTAACTTGTGGCAAGTCAGGGGTGCACACTGGCCAGGCCTGTATCCAGGATTTTGTGGCTTGTGGGGCAAATATTTTTCTGGTGGGACTAAAGTTCTAGGTGCAGAAAGAAAAGCCATTTAGCCAACAGAAAACTGTTAAAAGGATAGATCTCTAAACTGCAAGCTGTCAACTACTTTAGATGACCGTTCTCAGCTGCTGCAAGTTAATGGCTTCAGCCTAAGCAACAGTTCTGATAACAAGCTGGCAGGTGGGGTAATGACTTCTATAGTCAAGAAAGCTAACACTTAGGCAGAAATAGTCTCTTAAAGGAGACCAGTTTCTTGACACAGAGTTAAAAGGGATCCTAGAGGTCACCTACTCCAACCCCCCTTGCTCAGTGCGGGAATTAGTCAACTACAGCTCCCCAGTCTGCTTAAAGGATGCACACACCTTTGAAAAAAAAGTTTTAAAACGATTGAAAAAAGCATTTACAAGAGAAATTCTTGTGGGGCTCTGCCCTTAAGAAAGGGGGTGGGGCCACCAAAAGCCCCACCATAGCTACGAGCCTCCACATATAGTGCATTGCCTGCCACAGTCAGTGTTGCCAGCCCAGCATCTTTGCCGGTGCGTGGCTGTAAAGTTAACTCCTGCGCATAGTGGTGGATGTGCATTAGCAGCTTGTAGTGGGCTGTGAGCCATCGAGTGTGGGCTCCCCCCCCCCAGGCTTTCCTAGCAGCCTCCGTCTGCCCAGTGATGGTGTGCCCGAGCTTAGAATAGCCATGAGTTAAATAGCATTGCCATCTTTAGTTTCCTGGCAGAGCTCCCATGCTTCTAACATCACAGGCTGAAAGGCGGGCGCTACATTTCACAGATGCAGATGAGCTGATGAACACACACACACGAAGCTGCCTTGTACATCAAGGTCAGTATTGTCTACTTAGACTGGCAGGGCTCTCCAGGGTCTCGCCTGCTGCCTGGTCCTTTCCACTGGAGATTCCGGGGACTGAACCTGGGAACTTTTGCATGCCAAGCAGATAGGGTTGCCAGGTCCCCTCTGGCCACCAGAGGGGGATGGGGGTAGGGTTGCCAGATCCAGGTTGGGAAACTCCTGGAGATTTGGGGATGGCGCCTGGGGAGGACAGGGACCTCCGTGGGGTACAAGGCCAGAGAGTCCACTCTCCATTTTCTCCAGGGTAACTACTGTGGCATCAGTTTTCCCCAGGGAGGGAGGAAAATCCATTTTCTCCAGGGGAACTGATCTCTGCAGTTTGGAGATGAGCTATAATTCCAGGAGATCCCCAGGTCCCACCTGGAGGCTGGCATCCCTACAAGCAAATGCTGTACCACTGAGCCATAGCCCCTCCCTTAAAGAAGTAAGCTGCCCTGTTAAAACTTCTGGCGCTGGAGACAGTTGTTAAAGCCTGCAACTCTAGGCTCAAAGGAGGCTTCCGGATTGTGGGGTGGGCTGAAAAGGGAGCGCAGTACAACAAGTTGCACGGTAGATGCTCTCCATCGCGTACCCCTCTGGGACAAGGCGACTGTTCACAACTCCTTTGCTAATTCCCCCTAAGTGCGGCTTCCTTTTCCATCGGCCCCCGAAGATCTTTCCACCGAAAGTGAAGCGTCTCCAAGGGGCAATTTATGCCTCCCTTTTTATCAGTTGCGATCATTGGATAGATAAAAGGCTGCCATATAAATAATACAAGTATTGCATAAATATTTCAGGGGAATTATCGCAACAATCCATTGTGCTTTGCACGTCGGCTGCACGGTTATTGTGTTCCTGGGGGAGGAGGTAGTAGAAGGGTGGGAGAGATGGAAGTGCAATCGCCTGGCTAGTGAAAAAAGAGCTAACTTGGCTTAGAGGGTAACGTTAGGACGCAAGGAGATCAGTGATTCGATCTCTCAAGCAATTTGTATTGTTAAATCAGCCCCCCTCCAGTCCAGTTTGAATCTAGACTATGGGGGGTTGCCCTTTGCCTTATGGCTCTGGCCTCACAGACTTGCTGTCAGGTGAAACTTGTAAGGATGCCAGTCTCCAGGTGGCACCTGGGGATCCCCCGGAATTACAGCTCATCTCCAGACTACAGAGATCTGTTCCCCTGCAGAAAATGGATGCTGTGGACAGTGTTCCCTCTAAGCTGAGTTAGTGTGAGCCAGCTCACAGTTCTTTAGCCTCCGGCTCACACATTCTTGTCTTCGCTCAGGAAGGATGGCTCCAGAGCAAACTGATTTATGCTGTAGCCAAATTGCTCGCTCACAACTTTAATGCCAGGAGCTCACAAAGTCAAATTTTTGCTCACAAGACTGCACAGCTTAGAGGGAACATTGGCTGTGGAGGGTGGAATCTATGTCATTGTACCCCACTGAGGTCCCTGTCCTCCCCAGGCTCCATCCTCCAAATCTCCAGGAGTTTCCAAACCCGGATCTGGCAGCCCATCCCCCACGGATGGACAGGAGGAACTTGGCAACCCTGGGGGAAAGATTCAGATGGTATGATTTCCTCAGTGGCCTAAAATAGAAACTTGAGGCAGTGGGCCAGTTTGAGACCAGGAAAAGGGTGCAGCAGGGAACCCCCACTGCCGTGTTAAACCGACAAAACAAAAGATGTGCAAATGCAAATGCATCTACAATACTATGGGCTGACCTTATGGGGGCTGTGCCACGGTGACCGAGATGATGGAGGTTGCTTTGAGGGTGTTGTTTCCAAAAACTTGTGAACACTTTCAAAATATTGTATGGTAACTAATCTCCCAGGTTTTGACAGTGGATTTGTTTGGTCAGTATTTCAATGCATACTGCACAAATGCCTTTTGGGGGGTATTTTTGCATTTTTGTACGTGTGTGCGTGTCTGTGTGTGCCCGTGCCTGGAAGTCATGGTGGCCTCTGGGGACTCCTAGTGGGGCATGGAGGATGTTCAGAGAAGTAGCTTTATAGCTTGCCTCTTGGCCCTGGTATTCCTTGGAGGTCTCCCATCCAAATACTTGCCAGGGTCGGCCCTGCTTAGCTTTTGAGATCTGGTGAGACTGGGCTTGCCGGGTCTATTCAGGGCAGGATGCATGCTGCCCAAATGCTTTTGGAGTTATTTCCTTTCATTGTTAAATGCTTCCCATTAGCTCGAGCCCAGTAGAAAGCAAGAGTTTTCAAGATTTTATTCTCAAGGGACATGGTACAGATAGGGCTGCCGACTCAGGACTGAGAAATTCCTGGAGATTGGGGCTCTGGAGTCTTAGGAGAGTGAGGTTTGGGGAGGGGAGTTGAGCAGGGATGTGATGCTATCGAGTCCACCTTTCAAGACTGCCATTTTTCCGCGGGGACTGAGCTCTAGAGTCTGGAGATCAGTTGTAATTCCAGGAGAACTCCAGGCCTCTTGGAGGACGGCAACCCAACAATGTGTCTGCGCTTCCTTCCTGGAGCCCTTTGATTACCTTTCCCTCAGGTGAACAAAGCAGCTCTTAATCTTTGATTAGTAAAGGTAAAGGTTTCCCTTGCTTGAAATCTAATTGAATCTGACTCTAGGGATGTGGTGCTCATCTCTATTTCCAAGCCAAAGAACTAGCGCTGTCCAAAGACTTCTCCGCGGTCATGAGGCCGGCATGACTAAACGGCGAGGCGCACGCAGGGCCGGCCCCAGGTTTTTTTGCACACTAGGCGAGGATCCCTTCTGCCCCCCCCCCCGTGCACCCCCCAATTTTCAACTTTTACTTGCTTTCAGCTGAGAGAATTCAGCTAAGGATATTTTGTGGGAAAACTGTGTTTAGCAGTGTGTGGAAGCACTTAGAGTTCTTGCAGAGTCCTGGCTGATTGAGTGTGGGAGAGGAACGGGCATTGTTTGACTGGGATTGCCTGTAATTGAGAGGAAGTGGAAGGGGCATTGTTTTGCCTGTGATTGAGTGCCTGGGTGAATTTGAATTTGAATAGCTGCTGCCTGACCTCTGCTGGGGGAGGCCTCTATTTAAGGAAGCACCTTGCCAGAGGCAGAGGAGACCAGCTGAGCTCTGAGCAGGAGCAGGAGAGAGAGCTGTGAGAGAGGTGAGTGGGTTTCTTTTACTTGCTTTCAGCTGAGAGAATTCAGCTAAGGATATTTTGTGGGAAAACTGTGTTTAGCAGTGTGTGGAAGCACTTAGAGTTCTTGCAGAGTCCTGGCTGATTGAGTGTGGGAGAGGAACGGGCATTGTTTGACTGGGATTGCCTGTAATTGAGAGGAAGTGGAAGGGGCATTGTTTTGCCTGTGATTGAGTGCCTGGGTGAATTTGAATTTGAATAGCTGCTGCCTGACCTCTGCTGGGGGAGGCCTCTATTTAAGGAAGCACCTTGCCAGAGGCAGAGGAGACCAGCTGAGCTCTGAGCAGGAGCAGGAGAGAGAGCTGTGAGAGAGGTGAGTGGGTTTCTTTTACTTGCTTTCAGCTGAGAGAATTCAGCTAAGGATATTTTGTGGGAAAACTGTGTTTAGCAGTGTGTGGAAGCACTTAGAGTTCTTGCAGAGTCCTGGCTGATTGAGTGTGGGAGAGGAACGGGCATTGTTTGACTGGGATTGCCTGTAATTGAGAGGAAGTGGAAGGGGCATTGTTTTGCCTGTGATTGAGTGCCTGGGTGAATTTGAATTTGAATAGCTGCTGCCTGACCTCTGCTGGGGGAGGCCTCTATTTAAGGAAGCACCTTGGCAGAGGCACGAGCCTCTGGCACGAGCCGAAGGGTGAGCTAAAGGGCTCTTTGCCTGTGGCTCTTAGCCTAGGGACTCTTAGACTAGGGGCGCTGTAAGAAGCCCAAAAAGAGCCAGAAAGACAAGGCCCTAGGCTCTTTGTCTTTCCCGTAAAATAATTTGACTTGATAACAAAACCCACATAAATACCAAGGGTTTAAAAGGGGGATTATATTTATTTATTTTAAAAGAATTATGAAGCCAGAATGCCAGCAGGGGGTTGGGGGCTATCCAGTGTTTTGCACGGAGTGTCACATGTATGACTATCTGCCCACTGGGCAGAAGTCTTGGGTGTGTCCTCGGTGCAAGGAGCTCCTGGTTCTCAGGGAACGTGTGTGCTCCCTTGAGGCCAAGGTGGCTGACCTGGAGAAGCAGAGACAGTCAGCTAGGCACACAGAAAAGACTCTCGGGGACTTGTTAGCTTCGTCCCACTCTGGATCTGGCAGCCCCGCTGCTGTCAGGGAGCATGAGGGTCTAGGGGAAACAGGGCACCATGCTGAGGATAAGGGGAATGTGCCCTCAGAAGGGACCTCTTCCCCAGCTGGTGAGCGGCTCTCCTTTTGCACCAAGGAACCATCCCTGAGCAGGGTGGGAGGGGGGCTCTTGGTAGTGGGTGATTCGATCCTTAGGCAGGTAGACAGCTGGGTGGCGAACCCGCGTACTGACCGTATGGTGACTTGCCTGCCTGGTGCGAAGGTAGCGGACATTACGCGTGTTTTAGATAGGCTGGTAGATAGTGCTGGGGAGGAGCCAGTGGTCGTGGTGCATGTCGGCACCAACGATGTGGGGAAATGCAGTCGTGAGGTCCTGGAGGAGAAATTTAGGCTGCTGGGCAGGAAACTTAGGTCCAGGACCTCCAAGGTAGCCTTCTCAGAAGTGTTACCTGTTCCACGCGCAGGGCCGGAGAGACAGGCAGAGATCAGGAGTCTCAATGCGTGGATGAGACGATGGTGTAGGGGGGAAGGGTTCAGGTTTGTTAGGCACTGGGATACTTTTTGGAACAAGAGGGAGCTGTACAGGCGAGACGGTCTCCACTTGTCCCGAGAAGGAACCAGGCTGCTGGCACTTAAAATCAAAAAGGTGGCAGAGCAGCTTTTAAACTGAATATTGGGGGAAAGCCGACAGGAGATGAAAAGTCTCTGGTTCGGGTTGGCTCATCTGAGAGAGGTGAGGGGGTACCGGTTGCTTTTCTACAGGGAGGTGGATTGAAATTGTCCACAGAGGCCATGGCTGGTGACATGGACTGCCGGACAACGACTCGAGATAGCAAGAGGAAGGATGCAGGCTTAACTTGTAAGGGAAATTACAGCTGTTTCTATACAAATGCTAGAAGTGTCCGAGGTAAAATCGGGGAGTTGGAGTGCTTGGTGTCGGAGGGAAAAATAGACATTGTGGGTATTTCTGAAACTTGGTGGGATGAGGAAAATCAGTGGGACACAGTGATTCCCGGTTATATATTATATCGGAAGGATAGGGGGGGAAGGGTTGGAGGTGGGGTAGCTCTGTATGTCAGAGAGGGTATAAAGTCTAGAAAGATTGAGAGGCTAAGTGAATTGGATTCGCTTCTGGAAGTTCTATGGGTTGAAATAGGGGGGCCAAAAGGAAACTTAACACTGGGAGTTTGTTATCGCCCACCAGATCAAAAGATAGAGGAGGATTATAAAATGATGAATGCCTTAAAGATAGCAACTAGACAAAAACACTGTGTAATAATAGGTGATTTTAACTACCCACACATTGATTGGGTCAATATGTGTTCTAGTCGGGAAAAAGAGATTGAGTTTCTAGACACTCTAAATGACTGTGCTATGGAGCAGATGGTCACGGAACCTACCAGGGGAGAGGCGATCCTTGATTTGGTCCTAAGTAACACTCAAGACCTGGTGAGAGATGTAAAAGTGATTGCACCGCTTGGAAACAGTGATCATAATGTTGTTGAGTTCATCATTTGTACAAATAGAGAATTGGCCAAAAAGACTCACACAACCATTTTTAACTTTAAAAGGGGTAATTTCTCTGATATGAGGGGACACGTGGGGAGGAAACTGAAAGGAAAAGTAGAAAGGGTCAAAACAATTGGGGAAGCTTGGGATCTATTTAAAACTACGATCCTAGAAGCTCAAAAAATATATATTCCGCAGGTTAGGAAAGGCACAAACAGGTATAGGAAAAAGCCTGCATGGTTAACAAACAGAGTAATGGAGGCTGTAAAAAGTAAAAAGAATTCCTTTAAGCAGTGGAAAGCTAGTCACAGTGAGGCTGATAAAACGGAACACAGGCTATGGCAAATAAAATGCAAGTCTGAGGTCAGGCAGGCAAAAAGGGAATATGAGGAGCATATAGCAAAAAACGTAAAAACCAACAATAAAACTTTCTTCAAATACATTAGAAACAGGAAACCAGCCAGGGAGGCAGTGGGGCCCTTGGACGACCAAGGGGTAAAAGGAGTATTGAAGGATGATAGGGAAATGGCTGAGAAGCTAAATGCATTTTTTGCCTCCGTCTTCACTGTGGAAGATGAGAAGTGCTTGCCCACTCCAGAACCACTGATTTCAGGAGGGGTGTTGAAAGACCTGAGTCAGATTGAGGTGACGAGAGAGGAGGTCCTAAAACTGATAGACAACTTAAAAACTGAAAAATCACCAGGCCCAGATGGCATACATCCGAGAGTTCTGAAAGAACTCAAATGTGAACTTGTAGATCTCCTGACAAAGATATGTAATCTTTCCTTAAAATCTGCCTCCATTCCTGAGGATTGGAAGGTAGCTAATGTCACTCCCATCTTTAAAAAGGGTTCCAGAGGAGATCCGGGAAATTACAGGCCTGTCAGTCTGACGTCGATACCGGGTAAATTGGTGGAAACCATTATTAAGGAAAGAATTAGTAGGCACATAGATGAACAAAACCTATTGAGGCAGACTCAACATGGGTTCTGTAAGGGAAGATCTTGTCTCACTAACCTGTTAATGTTCTTTGAGGGGGTGAACAAACATGTGGACAAGGGGGATCCAATAGATATTGTTTACCTTGACTTCCAGAAAGCTTTTGATAAAGTTCCTCATCAAAGGCTCCTAAGTAAGCTCAAAAATCATGGGATAGAAGGACAAGTCCTTTTATGGATCAAAAACTGGCTAGTTCATAGAAAACAGAGAGTGAGTGTAGGTGGGCAATTTTCTCAGTGGAGGGTGGTAAGCAGTGGGGTACCGCAGGGATCAGTACTTGGTCCACTGCTTTTTAACTTGTTCATTAATGATTTGGAGTTGGGAGTAAGCAGTGAAGTGGCTAAATTTGCGGATGATACGAAGTTGTTCAGGGTGGTGAAAACCAGTGAGGATTGTGAGGCACTCCAAAGGGATCTGTCAAAGTTGGGCGAGTGGGCGTCAACATGGCAAATGGGGTTCAATGTGGCCAAGTGCAAGGTGATGCACATTGGAGCCAAAAATCCTAACTATAAATACACGTTGATGGGGTCTGAACTGGCAGAGACTGATCAAGAGAGAGATCTTGGAGTTGTAGTGGATAACTCACTGAAAATGTCGAGACAGTGTGTGACTGCAATAAAGAAGGCCAATGCTATGCTGGGGATTATTAGGAAGGGTATTGTAAACAGATCAGCCAATATCATAATGCCGCTATATAAATCAATGGTGCGACCTCATCTGGAATACTGTGTGCAATTCTGGTCACCACACCTTAAAAAGGATATTATAGCTTTGGAAAAAGTGCAGAAAAGAGCAACTCGAATGATAAAAGGGTTGGAACACTTTCCCTATGAGGAACGGTTAAGGCGCTTAGGGCTCTTTAGCTTGGAGAAACGATGACTGAGGGGTGACATGATTGAGGTTTATAAGATTATGCATGGGAAAGAGCAGGTAGAGAAAGAGGTACTTTTCTCCCTTTCTCACAATACAAGAACTCGTGGGCACTCCATGAAATTGCTGAGCGGTCGGGTTAGAACGGATAAAAGGAAGTACTTCTTCACCCAAAGAGTGATTAACACTTGGAATTCACTGCCACAGGAAGTGGTGGCAGCTACAAGCATGGACGGCTTCAAAAGGGAATTAGATAAGCATATGGAGCAGAGGTCCATCAGTGGCTATTAGCCACAAGGTATAGATAGGGACTCTGGGGCAAGTGATGCTCTGACCCCCAAAACCTCCAGATACTTCTTAACCCAGAGCTGGAAAGCTTAGGTGTCACACTGGTCTCAGCTGCCGATAGGAGAGGAGTTATTGAAGGGGTCCACATCAGCCTGATGGCGACTTGCTCAATTAATAGAATACTTATTTGATCTGCCCGTTCCGCTCATTTTATATTTTAATAAAAATAGGTCACACAGATTTTCTGGGAGGGGAAATAACCTTTGATTAAAAGGGCAAGCGTAGGAAAGTGGTTTCTTGTTCAGTTTCCATGAGGATGCGGCATTCTGGGTGATGCTCTTCAATGACGATCGGCGTTCTGGATCTAGAGGGGACATTTGCAGAAGGTGCCGGGATGCCCTTTGAGGTGTGAAACGGCTTGTGCCTTTGGCTGAGAAAGATTCAGTTTTGCAAAAAAACCAGCTTGGGAGCCAAATGGACAGATTACTAACCTGTGGGTTTAAAGTGGCAGCCTGCGGCTTTGCTGGAAGGCTGGGAGGGCCCCCATAGTGAAGTGCTGTTCCTGCTGCAGGGCACGCCGCTTGGCTAATTATTATTTTTTTGGGCACAGAACCTGGCTGAAACCCTATTATATTTATGCCTGTCGTCTGCATACCAGAAGTAATGGAGATAGATGAAAAAGTTATTGGGTTAAACGTAAAAGAAAAAAAGTTGTCTTGGAAGGACAGAAACTTTATGCAGTATCCCCGATCTTCCATGTTTCCCAGTTAAGGGGAAAATGCTGTTCAAACAAACGATATAGCTGATCTAACTGCAATAATAACGAAAAAAAAGAAATGTTATTTACGAAAATAGAAGCACATCTTACATGACATATTCACATAGGTTCAAAAAGGTTAACTTGCTCCAGCTCCAAGCCCAGGTAAGGGAGAGAAGGAGAGAGATCCTATATAAGATGAAAGAGAGGGCACCCCCCGATGGCCAAAGCAGCTCAGCATCTAACCGATGGGAGGGTGGGGCCAAGTGTTATGAGTATAAATGTAGGAAAGGAGAAGCTGCTTTGTGTCTCTATTGGGGAGCAAGGTAGGGGTACAAATGAATTAAATAAAATAAAGAAATAGATAAATAATGAACAATTCCAGAAAATTCTCAGTAGCCCCCCCCCCATTCAGGTAAACTCTGATTATTTCAAATAAGGGTATTTTAGTATCAGTTCCTCAGTTTATTTTGGAAGAAAGAACACTGGAGGTTTGGGGTATCCTTGAACAAAGAGCGTTTGTTTTTTGGGGGATGTACAGCTATGCCCCTTCTTAATTTTTGTGTTTTCATGTGCCACCAGTGTGAGTCTTTTCATCTAACCCGTTTTATTGGACGTGTTCCGGATTCGTCCTTAATTAAGGCCAAAACGACTTTTTAAAAGTGCATAATTCGCAAAATTGGTGTGAGAAAACAGTAAATGAAGCAAAACCGAAGAGTCACAGGGGGGAGTACAATTGAAACAGGGATTTTTGGTTGATTGTGAGGCTCTCTTCTTAATTCCTGCAGTTCTAAGCAAAGGTGCTTCCTAGGGAGTTACAAACAAAGAGGTTGGCAGATATTTCACACAGTCAGATCATGGCTGAGCATTTCTGTAGCAGTTTAGAACATTCAGTGCTTGTTGTATCTCAATCATCTTTACAAGCTGAGTGCCGGTGTGGTAGGATGTGGGAGACACAGGTTCGAATCCCTGCTCTACTGTGGAAACTTGCTGGTGAGCTAGGATAGTCACTCTGAGGCTAACCAACCTCGCAGTATTGTTGTTCTGGAGGTAAAGTGGAGGAAGGGAGAATGATGTTGGGGAGGGGTCATTGACAGTGGTAGGGCATCTGCTTGACATGCGGAAGGTCCCAGGTTCAATCCCTGGCATCTCACATGAACACATGAGCACATGAAACTGCCTGATACTGACTCAGACCCTTGGTCCATCCAAGTCAGTACTGTCAATTCAGACCGGCAGCGGCTCTCCAGGGTCTCAGGCGGAGTTCTTTAATATCAACTCCTACCTGATCCTTTCAACTGGAGTTGCCGGGGATTGAACCTGGGACCTTCTGCATGCCAAGCAGATGCTCTGCCACTGAGCTGCGACCCCTCCAATTAAAAGGCTCCGATAATAGGTGATGTGAAAGACCTCAGGCCGAGACCCTGGATACCTGCTGCCAGTCTGAGTAGACAAGACGGACCTTGATGAACTGATGGTCCGTGGTAGTTTCATGTGATGTTGTAAGCTGCTTTGGGTTTCCATTGGGGAGAAGAATCAGGGTGTAAACATCTAAATAAATGCTTCTGTCAGATGGGTCAGTGTTCTCGACACTGTACTGCAGCCTGGGGGCAGCAAGAGATTGGCTTGCCTAGAACATTCGCAGCTGAGGCAAGATTTTGAGCACAGTTGAAGCCTTTAGCTGTTCTGGTGCACCAACTTCTGTTATGACCATTGTTTATATTACATTTTCCTTGTGTCCTCCCTGGGTCTGCATAGTCAGACATGCATTGTACGTCGTTAGACCCCAAGCCACGAAGCTAAGTGTGTGATCAGAGGCTGTCCACCTTCTGTGTCACTGAGCTTTTTTTTTTGGCCATCAAGTTGCAGCTGATTTATGGTGACCCCATAGAGTTTTCAAGGCCACAGATGTTTTGCCATTGTCTGGCTCTGTGTTGCAACCTTGGTATTCCTTGGAGGTCTCCCATCCAAAGACTGACCTGGGCCGACCCAGCTTAGGTTCCAAGATCTGACGAGATCCAGCTAGCCTGGGCCAGTCAGGGCAGTAGAGATGTAAAATTTCCAGAAATTTTGAAGCTCGGAAAAAACCCGTTTTTTTCCGTTTTTTTTCGGGGGGAAACGGAAATTTTCGGAAAAATTGAAAAAATGCTACATTAGCATTTCTTTTGTCTTTTCTAGATTGAAAGTCATTCTGTTACTTTAGGAACATAAAATATGACTATGGACATTTTTACTTGGCATGAAATTATCACAACTAGCATATTAAAAATATAGTGTATCCAAACAATTATTACAAACAGAATACCCATCCACATGCAAAAACAAAACTGAAACTTTTTTTCTTCTTCTGACAATTGCACCTCCTAAAGGAAGAAATGCATCTTGTTCTTGCATTGGAGAGTTCAGTTTGTAACCTAGGACTTGCTTGTCCTCAGTGCACAGAAATTAGATTAATCTGATATCATATATACCGTATATATTTTAGAAATGATGTGGAAAATATTTGAACACCTTGTCTTAAAATATTTTATTCATCATGTTAAAATAAAACATTCCATAATCAATTTTTTTCTTTTCTTTTCTTCTTTTCAATTTTTCCAATTTTTCGGAGAAAAACAAAAAGGCTTCAGGAAAAAAATGGGGAAAAAACGGTTTCCCCCCGAATTTTCCCGGGTTTTTTCCGGGCCTTCACATCTCTACAGGGCAGTCAGCCTAATTTTCCTAAACTGGGGGCAGGAAAGCTGTAAAGACAGAACGAAGGAGCTGAGAGCCCAGTCCAGAGCGACTTGGAGGAAGGGCAAAGATAAATCTGAATCCTGCCTGAATTGTAATCTGGCCTTTAGCTGTTTCCTCTGTTCTGAACAAACTCTGTCCTCCGAGAGGATGGTACTGTCCGTACCTTACGGGCTTGTAAGGATTAGAGAAGCATTCATATAAAGTGAGGGGTGTCTGTTGCTTAGCATGCAAAGTGAATTCAGTTTTTAAAAATAGATCTGGGATATTTGGTGGTGGAAAAGGGCTCCCCCTTTCACAGCCAGCGAAAGCAAACATCACTGAGTTTAGACCAATGGTCTGAATCTGTGAAGCTTCATACCTGCAGGACCTCTGAACACTCTTGACAGCTCTATACAAGCGCTACAATGTGCGTTTTCTGCAGGCGGCAAAGCAATGCTGGGGAGAACATAACTCTCTGATGCAGCAGCAAGAGGAGGAGAAGGAGAAGGAGATTGGATTTATACCCCGCCCTTCACTCAGAGTCTCAGAGTGGCTTACAAACTCCTGTCCCTTCCCCTCCCCACAACAGACACCCTGTGAGCAGTGTTCCCTCTAAGCTGAGTTAGTGTGAGCTAGCTCACAGTTTTTTAGCCTCCAGCTCACACATTTTTGTCTTAGCTCAGGATGGACAGTTTCAGAGCAAACTAATTTATGCAGCAGCCAAATCGCTTGCTCACAACTTTAATGCCAGTAGCTCACAAAGTCAAATTTTTGTTCACAAGACTCCACAGCTTAGAGGGAACATTGCCTGTGAGGTAGGCGGGGCTGTGAGAGCTCTTTTCAGAGCTGCCCTTGAGAGAACAGCTCTCACAGGACTATGGCTTGCCCAAGGTCATCCAGCAGGTGCATGTGGAGGAGTGGGGAATCAAACCCGGTGCTCCCAGATTAGAGTCCACGCACTTAACCACGACACCAAGACTGCTGCACCACAACCGCCCATTCCCTCCCCCCCCCGTACCACATGTTGACTCTCCCAGTGCTCCACAAAATAAGGTACCTGCTTCCAGGTGGCACCTGGGGATCCCCCAGAATTACAGATCATCTCCAGATTACAGAGATCAGTCTCCCTGGGAAAAATGGATGCTTTGGAGGGTGGACTCTATGACATTGTACCCCACTAAAGTCCCTGACCTCCTTAGGCTCCAAATTTCCAGGGATTTCCCAGCCTGGAGCTGGCCACTCTACCTCCCCTACACACTGGTGGCCAAGGGGGAACTGGCAAGCCTACCCCAAAATGTATCTGTAATATGTGAATGTACTCAGTGCATGGATGCAAATATGCATAGTTTACAGGTCTACTCATCAGGGAGGAAGGGGTTGATTATGTTGAATCTCTCGGCAATCCCTTGTGCTTGGCATCCCCCATTTGGCATCATTCTTTCAGAAACACAGAATCTGATCCACTCTGTGGGTCTGGTGGGAATCTTAGTTACGATTTGTCTGTCTCATTGATAAGATGCAGCATAGGAAGCTGTGCCAAATGAAGATGAGAAAGGTCTGCAGATGTCCTTAGCGTCTCTTCCCTCCTCCTCCTCCTCTTCCACAACCTGTGTTTCATTAAGGGAGTGCACATCCATCTTTTAGAGGTGGCAGGTTGATCCACAAGGCGATGGAGATAGTTTTGATGGAAGCCACAGCTGGCTGAGCAGTGCAAAATATTAGAATAACTTAAGAATGTCCTCAATCACCTGTATGTGTCCTTAACGGGTTTTTGCGGTGGTTGGCGTTTCGTTGGAGCATGAAGTCTCAATCACTGCCAGGAGATAATGGGAGGGTGCGTATTGCTGTGGGGGCTGTTTTGCCTGATTCTTTAATAAATGGCATAGCTCTAGCGATCACAGTTGCTCATACAACACAGTTCCTTGGAGACATTCATGCTCAAGGCTTTGTTATGAGAGTCAGTGTGGGACTGTGCATGGAATGTTCAACTAAAGCCTAGGAGGGTGACACTCAGTGTCTTGGGAAGCCACATGTGGCTCTTTGATATGCTGTGTGCGACCAAAAAAGGAGAGAAAAACACAACCGTACATGAGAAAGGTAACCAAAAAGGTTATATTATATTGTATTATATATTATGACTGGTTTTAATATACTTATGGAACAAGAACTCTTATTTCTAAAGTACTGGTCAGATCTAGATATACCAAAATTTACTAAAGAATTAATAGCCACATTATTGATTGCAGCAAAAACAACTATAGCGGCTTAATGGAGAGACAAGGCAGAGCCTTCTATAAATATGTGGCATAACAAGATATGAAATCTCTATAAAATGGGAAAAACCACTGATCAAATAACTCAAAGTAATATGGATATATATTCAAAATTTGTAGTAAAGTGGTTTCCTGTATTAGATTATTTGGCTTCTTACAACATGGTTCCTAAAAAATTGGTTCATATGAACTTGCTTAATAGCTGACATTAAAAAGGTTGTATGCTATGTTTGGTAGTTGGTTGATTTAAATTAAGTGTTATGATACACTTCTCTAATGCAACATAATTGAGAAGTATTTTTGTATGATGTTCTATGCATCTTATATGTTCAATATCTTACTTATCACAAGGTTGTACGACACTGATGTGTTCTCGTTTTCTATATATATTGTAATAAACTCAATACATTTTTTTTAAAGGTTGAGACAAAGAAAATGAAACTAAAATATAGCTATAGGCATAATGCTAATGTACAAAATATCATGTAATTTAATTATATATTCAAAAGAGCTAACATATCATTCAAAAACCACAATCCTATGGTTCTGCTTATAAGTACCTAATCTTAATAGAAAGACCTTTTTTTTGCTGTCAAGTTGCAGCTGACTTACATCGACCCCATAGGGTTTCAAGGCAAGAGACATTCAGAGGTGATTTGGCATTGCCTGCCTCTGCATAGCAACCCTGGACCCCCTTCCAAGAACTAACCAGGGCCAACCCTGCTTAACTTCCAAGATCTGATGAAATTGGGCTAGCTTGGGCCAATCAAGTCAGGGCAACCCATGGTGAAATTGCCACTCTGCCATGAAACTAATTGTGTGGACTTTAGCCAGTTGCTCTCTCGCTCTCTCCTCTTTGTCTAACCTACCGCGCAGGGCTGTTGAGAATATAGGGAGAACCATCTACACTGCCTTGGTTCTCTTGGAGGAAGGGCAGGAAAAATTTACTAGATAAATTATTTAATTATTATTTTATGTTATTTACCCCAGGCGGTGGAGTGGCCTTTGTCCAGATGCTGCTGACGACACAGGCTAATTCACTGCATTCAATTACATAGATGCTGCTGCTGACATAGGTTAATTATACAATCGTTTTTGTGTTACATCTGAGCTGAATCAAAGTGTTTTATTCAGATAAATGCTGTTGACTGTTTTAAGAGAAGTGCTTCTGTCTGTTCCTGTCTTCACGCAGGCCTCTTGTTCATTATGTTTCCTTTCTTCTCCCACTCTGTTTTCTCATCTGTTTATGTTTCCACCAAAGATACAGGGAGCCATACATATAAATAGATGGGAAAAATGGCAATAAATATATTCACAGTGCAATACTGTAACTGCATATTTCTGATCGCCAGGAGCATTTGATTTTGCATCTGTCCATGGAACATCCGGCAAAAGGGGAAATTGCTGTCACCCACTAGCACGGACTGTGCACCCTGCACACTGCTGTCATTTCTATGTGGGTCAGAAAGATGGACAGCGGTGCCCCTGCGTTTCCCTTTCCTCAAGGCCTAATGGATGGAGGGGATTAATAAACCGAGCAGAGGCATAATGCCCAACAGTAAGCCACCCGCTGCTTGGCAGAGGCACCCCGGAGCTTTGCATTTGGTTTACTGCAGCAATTATTATTAACTCCAACACCTTTGGGAGATTTGTAACATCCCAAGCTAAGAATGAAAGTGGTTCTAATTCCAAGGCCATTGTGGCAGATGACAAGGGAAAGGCTTCGGTGTTTTAGAAAACCAGAGTCTCCTGAGCTCTGGCATTTAATATGTAGTGTATTGATTTGGTTGTTCCATTTGTTTTCTGCCTTTCTTCTTTCAAGTCAGGGCCGGCCTGTCCACTAGGTGCACCTAGTTGATTACCTAGCCCTGACCTGGATAGCCCAGGATAGCCTGATCTTGTCAGATCTCTGGCCCCAGTGAAGGGTTGCCAGCTCAAAGTTGGCAACTGGTGGGTGTTGGGGGGGGCATTCAAAGTGACACTGTGACGAAGCTTCACTTCCAGCACAAACTGGAATTGCCATCAGTACGCTGGTAGGACACCTTTAGGATTTTGCCATAGAGTTTTAGTGGAATCCTAGAGCATTGGGCCCAAGCACTGACATCACATCCTGGTTCCCACGGGAAGTGATGTTGCAGCATCGCCACAGTGTCAATTTCCCCACCACTGTTCTGTGCTGCTGCACTAGCCGTGAATCTTCATAGGAACAATGTTTAGTACTCCAACATTTTCTTTGCCCCCTCCCCCACCATTTGAGAGCATCTCATGTGTCTCTCTGAAGCCCATCTATAACTCATACACTTCTTACCCTTTTGTCTTGGGATCAGGCAGGACTTCCCACCCCTCCCTTGATTTTTTAAAAGATTTATTATTTTGTATTAAAATATTTAGAGCCTGCCTTTCCCTTGTGGTTCAACCATTTGCAAGCTTAATTGCACAGCCTTTGACTGCAATTTTTTTTTTTTAAAGTTGTACTTAAATGGATTTGGCAATTGATTTCTTGTGCTGGTTTTAAATATTAGCTAGCTCATGCGTTCTGCACTCAGGTATACTGGGTGGTGCAAACAGTAGGTGGCCTTTGGAAGTGTTGTATATACAAATCCTTAGGATTTGCTTGTATAATTAGCTTTGAGTGTGTAGATGAAGTTATGTTTCTTGGGAGCGTTAGCGTTTGGATTACCTCCTCCCTGATCTGTTTTACCCATGGTCGTGCTTTTCTCTGGATTAAAAGACTTGGCCATCTTGCAAGAGGCTTCTGTTATGACAGGGGAAAGGCACCTTATGCCAGGGAAAGCGACACTGTTAGCAGAGCAGATCTGTGGGATTCAACCCTTGGGGTTGGATCCAGACTAAATTGGCAGTTTCCATGCTCCACCCTTCATGCTGCAGGGGCCCCCCCATGTGTGATTCCTCGGGGGTCCCTTGTTCCCCAGGAGCAGCATTTCATGGAAATTGGTGGGCTGAAGTGGGAGGCAGGAAAGTTCTATTCTGCCATTGGAA
Source organism: Gekko japonicus (assembly GCF_001447785.1). NCBI lineage: Eukaryota > Metazoa > Chordata > Lepidosauria > Squamata > Gekkonidae > Gekko > Gekko japonicus. The sequence goes on along the minus strand of NW_015170285.1, from coordinate 403,582 downwards.
AATTCAGTCTAGATCCAACTCTTGGGGCCTTTTTGTCACACATGATTCACACACATAAAGCTGCCTTTTACTGAATCAGACCCTTGGTCCATCAAGGTCAGTATTGGCTACTCAGACTGGCAGTGGCTCTCTAGGGTCCCTGGTAGAGGTCTTTCACATCACCTGTTGCCTGGTTCTTTTTAACTAGATATGCCAGGATTGAACCTGGGACCTTCCGCATGCAAAGCAGAGGCTCACCCTCTGAGCCGCAACACCTCCCCTCTTCTTTTATGTTTGAATAATTTAAATGTATGTATAGAAGTAAGAGGAATTCACTGTCACAGGAAGTGGTGGCAGCTTCAAGCACAGACAGTGGTGGCAGCTTCAAGCACAGACCGCTTCAAGAGGGGACTGGAGAAACATATGGAGCAGAGGTCCATCAGTGGCTATTATCCACAAGGTAGAGATGGAACACTCAGTCTGGAGCAGTGATGATTTGTATTCTTGGTGCTTGCGGGGCAATGATGGGGGGGTCCTTTTGGAGTTCTGGCCCCACTTGAGGACCTCCTGATGACACCTGGGTTTTGGCCACTGTGTGACACAGAGTGTTGGACTGGATGGGCCATTGGCCTGATCCAACATGGCTTCTCTTATGTTCTTATGTCTGCAGCAGTGCTGCTCTGTATTCTTGGTGCTTGGGGGACAAGAGTGGAAGGGCATCTAGAGTTCTGGCTCTGCTGGTGGACCTCCTGGTGGCACCTGGGTCTTGGGCACTGTGTGACACAGAGTGTTGGACTGAATAGGACATTGGTCTGATCCAACATGGCTTCTCTTATGTTCTTATGTTCTATGTCTGTATGTGTACCCTGTTTCCCCGAAAATAAGACCTACCCCAAAAATAAGCCCTAGCAGGATTTCTATGCATTTGTGGTATAAGCCCTAGTGTGTCTTCTTGAGAAAAAATAAATATAAGACAGTGTCTTATTTTCAGGGAAACACGGTATATACACACACACTGTATGTAAATATCTTTGTTCTTGGAATTAACCCATGATGAAGAGAAAGATCTTGAAACACCTTGGGATACATGAAGCTTTTATTTTAGGGTTGAGGTTTCTTTTTTACTTGAGGTTTTCTTCCTTTTTTGTTGCTAGTGACCTCGCCAAGTCCACCATCCGCGTACGGCAGCCTTCCAATGGCGGGCATTCACTGTGTGTTTGCAATCCCATGCGGGCAGAAAAAAATAGCCTGGTGGTTTGTGAGATGTGTCTTTGTGGGCTTAGAAAGCCATGGGTTGATCAGAACAGAGATTTGACTGCCATGCACTGCGCTGATGTCCCCTAGCTTGAAAAGATGCACAGGAAGGATAGAGCTGTCAGCTAGTATTAGCTATGCTAACTAAATAGAACCTCTGCATTTGGGGGGGGGGACCTCTGAGATAGTACTTGGCACACATACGAACATAAGAGACACCAATGTTGGATCAGGCCAAAGGCCCATCCAGCCCAACACTCTGTATCACACAGTGGCCAGAAATACCAGTGCCATCAGGAGGTCCACCAGTGGGGCCAGGACATTAGAGCCCTCCCACTGTTGACCCCTCCAAGCACCAAGAAGACAGAGCATCACTTGCCCCAGAGTCCCTATGTATATCTTGTGGCTAATAGCCACTGATGGACCTCTGCTCCATATGCTTCTCTAATTCCCTTTTGAAGCTGTCCGTGCTTGTAGCCGCCACCACTTCCTGTGGCAGTGAATTCCAAGTGTTAATCACTCTTTGGGTGAAGAAGTACTTCCTTTTATCCATTCTAACCCGACCGATCAGCAATTTCATGGAGTGCTCACGAGTTCTTGTATTGTGAGAAAGGGAGAAAAGTACCTCTTTCTCTACCTGCTCTTTCCCATGCATAAGCTTATAAACCTCAATCATGTCACCCCTCAGTCGTCGTTTCTCCAAGCTAAAGAGCCCTAAGCGCTTTAACCTTTCCTCATAGGGAAAGTGTTCCAACCCTTTTATCATTCGAGTTGCCCTTTTCTGCACTTTTTCCAAAGCTATAATATCCTTTTTAAGGTGTGGTGACCAGAACTGCACACAGTATTCCAAATGAGGTCACACCATTGATTTATATAGGGGCATTATGATATTGGCTGATCTGTTTTCAATACCCTTCCTAATAATCCCCAGCATAGCATTGGCCTTCTTTATTGCAGTCACACACTGTCTCGACATTTTCAGTGAGTTATCTACTACAACTCCAAGATCTCTCTCTTGATCAGTCTCTGCCAGTTCAGACCCCATCAATGTGTATTTATATTTAGGATTTTTGGCTCCAATGTGCATCACCTTGCACTTGGCCACATTGAACCCCATTTGCCATGTTGACGCCCACTCGCCCATCCTTGACAGATCCCTTTGGAGTGCCTCACTATCCTCACTGGTTTTCACGACCATGAACAACTTCGTATCATCCGCAAATTTAGCCACTTCACTGCTTACTCCCATCTCCAAATCATTAATGAACACGTTAAATGGATCCCCCATCGCTTATAGCGGCTTGCTCATGAACAATCTCTGGCTAGCCACTACAGAAAACAGGATGTTGGTCTACACATTAACATAGTTGGATCCACTGAATTAGGGATGCCAGCTCCAGGTTGGGAAATACGTGGAGATTTTCATGGTGGAGCATGAGGCCTGTGGGTTTGGGGGATGGGAGGGACTTCAATGGGGTATATGCCATAGAGTCCACCTTCCAAAGCGGTCTTTTTCTCCAGGTGAACTGATCTCAGTCGCCTGAATTTCAGTTGTAATCCCAGGAGATCTCTAGCCACCATCTGGAGCTTGGGAACCCTAAACTAAAGGCAGAGTTGAGTTTGTGAGTTAGTCTCTCCCCCACCACCCCGCCGCCTGGTCCCTCATGCTTTTAAGAACTGCTCTACAGGGAGAAGTTATGCATGTGGTGTTTCTCCTACCCCTGCATTTAACTCTGTACTGAAGTTCTTGTGCACAAACGTTTTCAGGATGATCACAGGAATTTCAGGAGGGGAAGCAAAATGTCTCCCTGATCCTCCTGCCCTCGTTTGCCTATTTTGCTGGTGCTGGCTGGTTGAGGGTAATCTGTTCCATGTCACATTGTCGTTGGCCTCACTGTCTGGGGGCATGGGGGGGGGGGTGTTTACAAGGCAGGGAGCAAAGCCTGAATGTCACACTGCAAATATCTGAAGAAGCGTGGAGGGACTGACAAAGGCTCATAACAGGCCTCAAGTTTTGTTAGTCTTTAAGGTGCTACTGGGCTCTTGCTGTTTTCTACTGCCTCATTACCAATGCTGAATTCTCCGTACCATCTACCGCTCCAATCCAATCACGCCTGCTATTGTAATTCAGCATCTGAAATCACTCCACTCTCCAAGATAGAAAGACAGATGGACTCACATTCTAGCTGTATCAGAAGAAGTGAGCAGTGACTCATGAAAGCTCTTCCCCTGCCACAAATTTTGTTAGTCTTTAAGGTGCTACTGGACTCCTGGACTGATTTTACACAAGAGCTGCGCCGCGGTCGCGTCTCCCTTTGTCCCGCTTTTATTGGTCAATTTCCCACTCAAAGTCGTGCAGCCGCATTTTGAACCGCAGCTTTGCCCGATTTCCCCCACTGTTTCGTGATCCTCAAAAAACAGGATCACGAAACCGCGGGGGAAATCAGGAGAAGCCGCAGGTCAAAATGCAGCCGCGCGGCTTCAAGTGGGAAATTGACCAATAGAAGCGGGGCAAAGGGAGGCACGACCGCAGCGCAGCTCTTGTGTGAAATTGGTCTTGCTCTTTCCTGCTGCTGCAGACAGGCTGACATGGTTGCCCATCTTGATCTGTTTGCAAATACCTTGACACGGGTCGTATAGTAGAAAAAGAACTAGGGGAACTCATTAGCATAACTCATTAGCATATGCCACACACCCTTACATCAGGGGCCCGGCGGTGGACCTGCAAGGCCGGTGGGAGTGCGAGGAAGCCCCGCCAAGGCCCTCCCTAGCCCCAGGCAGGCAGGGGTGGGGAGAGGCGGGGGGGGAGCAACTTACACTCCCCCTTCTTCTGCCTCCTCCTGGCTGAATGAGGGCCAGAAGCGGGGTGGCCAGAAGCAGGGGCCCCGCCACCCGCACCTCAACCAGGGGAACTGTGATCCCCCGCGATCCCCCGAATCGACCTCTGCCTTGACATCTTTTGGGGTCCTGTCGCACAAAATTGATAAAGAGGAATTTTAGCTTTTGCTGAGACAATATGGTGTGGCTTCTTAGGTTCCATTTTGCTTTCAAAGACAGAAGCTCGGTATGGCCCATTATGTTTACAGACAAAGCTGGACCGCATCGCCCCCACAACCCTTCTGGTTTCTCTTCTTACACTATTTGCTAGAAGGATTTCTGTAACACCTTTCACCTTGTGGTTGCGGAGTTTGCCTGTAAATATTTAACATCAGAGCTCGGTTTTCAGCCCCAATACGCTGATGATGACGCAAAACCACATTTTTTTGACCTTTTGTTAATCTCGGTGAAACACAACGCCTGCACTCTCCTTTGAGCAATCTAAGGAAAGAATGAACAGGCACAGTCGGGGCCAGGAGGTGGCTTTTGTGGGGCATCAACAAATGAACAAACGGCATTAGGGATTCCAGAAGGGCATATGTCTGTTTCTTGAGCCCCAATCATTGCAGCTCACTTTGGGAATTGGTGACAGTGAGTGTTCCGAGATTATCTGCTTGTTATCTTTGTCTCAAAAGCCTTGTTCAGAAATCTTATAGTGAGTAGGACGAAGGTGTGTGAGGGACAGTGTTCCCTCTAAGCTGAGTTAGTGTGAGCTAGCTCACAGTTTTTTAGCCTCTGGCTCACACACTTTTGTCGTAGCCAGGGCCGGCCCCAGCTTATTTTGCACCCTAGGCGAGGACCCCTTCTGGCGCCCCCCCCCCCAGTGTGCCCACCAATTTTCAAAAATAAATGCATTTTAGGAAGAATGAAAAACACAAATAATCAAGAAACTCCCAGAGTATGGGGTCGGGTTCAGTTTGGCGCCCCTAAGGGCCGTCCTGCTCTAGGCGACTGCCTAGTTCGGCTAGTGAGTGAGCTGGCCCTGGTCGTAGCTCACGAAGGATGGCTCCAGAGCAAACTAATTTATGCCGTAGCCAAATCGCTCACTCACAACTTTAATGCCAGAAGCTCACAAAGTAGAATTTTTGTTCACAAGACTCCACAGCTTAGAGGGAGCCTTGGTGGGGGGGTACTTCAACTGTAGCCTCTTCCTGCCTTTGGCTTGTACTAGAAATGGTCTGATCTGGTGTCCCTGGGTCCTAGCCTAATTTCAAAAAGGTGGAGGAGCATCCCCCCCCTTCTCTGGCAAATAGAGCTCAGCCTTTTCCTTTTGGTCTGTTTCCCCAGCAACTTGGGAAGAGGGCAGCAGGGTTGCCAACTTCAGGTTGGGAAATTCATGTAGATTCAGGGGTGGTGCCTGGAGAAGGCAGAGCTTGGGAATGGGAGAGAGAGCACAGCAGGGATAGGACGCCACAGAGTGCACCTTTCAAGCTGCCACCTTCTCCAGGGAAATTGATCCCTGTAGTCTGGAGATCAGGTGTAATTACAGGAGGACTCCAGCCCCAACCTGGAGGCTGGGTTCAGAAATATCCCATTTGGAAATACCTGGAGATTTGAGGGTGGAGCCTGGGAGGCCAGGGTTCAGGGAAGGGAGGGACCTTGGTAGGGTTTAAAGCCATGCAGTCCACCTTCCAAAGGAGCCATGTTCTCCAGGAGAACTGGAATAAATCTTTTAAACAAACAAATCCATAAGTGATGGATGTAGTCTGGAGAGCCAGTTGTAATTCCAGGAGCTCTGCAACCCCCACCGGGAGGTTGAGGAATTCCAAACACAATATCCGTGACAAAAATAACGAAGAGTCAATAAAGATATGTTGCAAAAACATTTATTATAGTAATTCTGTGGAAAATTGTCTCCTATTATCGCTCACATGCTAACGCATGCTGCGCAATGTAAACAGTTAGTTTCACAATATTTGCTTTATCTGAGCATGTAGCAATCACAATTCTTATCAATCACTACTTGTCAGCTCTTGAAGGAAACATTCCATGTTGACTCTCTAATAACAGAACCCAAGCATTTGTTAGCGTGTGAGCGATAATAGGATTTTCTACAGAATTACTACAGTAAATGTTTTTGCAGCATATCTCTTCGTTATTTGTGTCATAGATGTTGTTCATAGATCCACTTCCTCCCATGATCTCTGATTTTTGGCTTCTTCCCACCTGGAGGTTGGCAACCCAAGAGGGATGCAGCTCACAAACTGGCAAATGGAAGGGAAAGGAAGCCCTTCTCTGCTGCTGTTGCTGCAGGTTCTGCACATGCAGGGGGGAAAGGCACGAAGTGAACCACCATCTGCTGAAGCAATGACTGCGCTTGAGTAGGAAAAACCTGTCCCTTCTCCAGCACAACCTCCCACGCATGCTTTGGCTTGTAGTTCGCCTGCCATGTGGTTCTTCCAAACCTACTTGAGTTGGCACCCAGTTGGTCCTGTGCTGAGTGCACCTGAATTCTTGCCCATTTGCCTACATGGGTGTGAAAGATCTCATGCTTCCTGCGGAGGGTCTTGATGCTTGCACAGACTTGAGAATTCTTTCCAGTCTTGGAATAATATGGAGGATCTGAGCCACCTGACAGTCTCCTTTAAGGTGGGGGGAACTGCTAGTCTGCCCTTGGCACACCTGAAAATAAAAAACCCTAGCCTGTTGATTTGGAAAAAGAAGCCGTTCCAGTGCCATTAGTGGTGTGTTCCATAAATGAAATGTGCCAAACTTCCGACTGAACTAGTGACTCGCAACATGACCCTTGGTTTGATTTCTGGCTCAGCTGCCTTGTACCTGTCGTTGAGAGGAAGTCACAGCAGAGGATAGATCCCAGACTCTCTTTCTCTGCATAAAATAAATACAAGATGATAGCTTTGTTCTTACCTTCTTTGCTAAGGTCCAGTTTATTTGTGGATTCAGTTTGTTCACTTTATCCTGAATCGCTCTCCAGTGACAAATGGAAGGAAGCTGCCAGAAGAGGTGAAGGAATAGATTTATGCCTGGAGAACCCAAAAACTTTTGCTGGGAAGAGAGTCCATACATCCTTGGAATGGCTTAGGAGGCCAGCAGGACTTTCTTCTACTGTAGAGAATTGTAGAGCGCCAAATAATAGATTCTTTTGAACTATGGTGCTGGAGAAGACTCTTGAGAGTCCCTTGGACTGCAAGAAGATCAAATCAGTTAATCCTAAAAGAAATCAACCCTGACTGTTCCCTGGAAGGCCAGATAATGAAACTGAAGCTCAAATATTTTGGCCACCAAATGAGAAGGGAGCACTCACTGGAGAAGAAGACCCTGATGCTGGGAAAGACTGAAGGTCAAAGAAGATGGGGACGGCAAAGGATGAGATGGTTAGACAGTGTCATAGATGCAACGAACATAAAATTGAGCAAACTTCAGAGGACGGCGGAAGACAGGAGGGCCTGGCGTGATCTGGTCCATGGGGTCGCGAAGAGTCGGACTCGACTGTGCAACTGAACAACAACAAATGGGTGTCCTCCAAAGCTGCCATTCCCTCCAGGGGAACTGATCTTTGCAGTCTTTAGATCAGTTGGAATTCCAGGAAGGCTCCGGAGCCCACCTGGAGGATGGCAACCCTACTACAGAGAATGAGAACTCTCTAAAATCAGACATCCCATCACTTTAGTGAAGACCATGACTGCCCCTGGATAAAAGGCTGACCCAGGAGACTAGCAGAGCCTGTGGCATCATGTGACTGCTTGTGTTGCCATGACCCCTCTAGTCTTTCAGTCTCCTCCTCACACTCTGACCGCTCTGCCCCTGACCTGTCACCCACCTGCTAAGTAACAAGCTTCATTACCAAACTATTCTTACCATTAGTCTAGGTTCAGGTGGGTAGTCATGTTGGTCTGAAGCAACAGAACAAAGTCTGAGTCCAGTGGCACCTTTAAGACCAACGAACTTTAATTTTGGGTAGAGGCTTTTGTGTGCATGCACACTTCATCAGTGCGTGCACACTTCATCATACTATTAGTATGTTTCTTTTAATGTACAACTGGACATACAGTTGTGTACAACAAATACAACGCTCTCTCTTCCATTCCTTAAATATCCCATTTGTTGTTTAACCCTTTCTGCCAGGCAGGGTTATGATTTTGCTCTGAAATCTCCTACCTTTGCCTTGGTAACTGAACCATGAAATGGATAGGTTTCCAGACAGCTTTTCTGATAGTGCTAACCCAGGGGTGTCGAACTCATTTGTTCGACCGGATCTGACATAAATGAGACCTTGTCTGGCCGGGCCATGTGTGTCATAAAATGTAATGCCAGGTAGCGGAGATATAAACTTTATAAAGGACACAAACACAAAGATTTTTTTTACTTAAAATAAAAACATGCTTAAAACATTAGCTCTGTAAGCTGCAAACCTACTTTTGATTTATTGACATTCATCACAGAAATCTCATGTTCAGAGTTAAAACATGAAATGGCTGAGTGATTAAGAGAGTCTGACAAAGCAAGCTATGATGCAGCAGCAGCAGAACTGGAAGCAGGGGATGGCCAGTTCCACTGCAGGCCTGATGGAAGCCCTCCAGGGGCCTGATCCGGCCCCCAGGCTGCATGTTTGACACCCCTGTGCTAACCTGTCTGTAAGAGACATACGTTGGGGGGGGCAATGCAAGGCTTTTTCTGTACTGGCCCCCAGACTGTGGAATTGCCTCCCCCATGATGTCTGACAAACCCCCTGTTGGCCTTTCAGAAAGTTACCACAACTGTTGTCTTCCCAGAAGGCATTTTGATATGTTTATTGTCTGAATCTGTTTTATTCTGTGGATTCTGATGTTATATGGCTGATTGCCGCTTGCAGTCTGTTGCACTTTCAAGTGTTATTGCCGTGTTTGATATTTGCTTTTATTCTGCTGCTGTTTTAGATCTTTTAAAAGAAATCTCTTTTATAACTCTGAACTCCTTCATCTTTTCGCATTGTGAGCTGCCTCTCGCGGCCATCTGTATGAAAGGAAAGGTGGGCTCTACAGCTTGTAAATAATTACATGAAAGGATTCAGGGCTGTCTTTGATGTGTGTTAGTTATTGAGCTCATCCTAGTGGTCTGGTTACGACTCTGATCTCGATGCAGGTTGGAGGACATCTTAATACCAAATTCACACTGGAAAGGCAGTTGCTGGCTGAAATTTTATTGCTGGGATCAAAGGATACTTGTGTCTGGTGCTCCCTCTAAGCTATGGAGTCCTGTGAGCAAAAATTCTACTTTGTGAGCTACTGGCATTAAAGTTGTGAGTGAGCAATTTGGCTACTGCATAAATTAGTTTGCTCTGGAGCCATCCTTCCTGAGCCAAGACAAAGCAAAGCGGTGGCACTGAGAATTGTCCATTAGATACTCAAGAAAAATGGATGTCTGTTAAATGGAATTCTGCAGTGTAGATACAATTGATTCTTCCATTTCTAGTTCTTGGTTGCATCTGCAATCAATGGCATCATTCATTCACTTTGGATAATAACCTCCTTAAAAAAAAAAAGCAACAACAACAATGTGAAATTGCATGTGTGGCTACTCCCTAACGAGACAGCAATCAAACCCTGCCCTCGTAAATATTCAATTATGTGTCTTGCTCTAATAATTAAGCCTTTTTAGTAGCCGCCAAGAGAGGAGGTAGGAGCAAGACAGAGGAAACTGTAGGTGTAAAAAATAATTTCAGTTTATCAGTATCATCATTATTAGATCCTGCCTCTACGGATGGCCAGATGGGCTAGCAAAGGCCCTGCAAAGGGTTGCCAGTTCTGGGTTGGGAAATACTTGGAGATTTGGGGGTGGAGCCTGGGGTGTGGAGAGAGAAGGGGCCTCAGCAGGGTATAATGCCATAGAGTTAGGGTTGCCAATCTCCAGGTTGCAGCTGGAGAACCCCTGCTGTCACAGTTGATCTCCAGATAACCAAGTTAGTTCCCCTGGAGAAAATGGCTGTTTTGGAGAGTGGAATCCGTGAGGTCCCTCCCCTTCCCAAACCTTCCCCTCCTCAAGTTCCACTTCCAAAACCTCCAAGTATTTCTCAACCCAGAGTTGGCAACCCTAGAGTCCACCCTCTAAAGCAGGAGTGTCAAACATGTGGCCTGCGGATCAGATCAGGCCATCGGAGAGCCCCAATCCAGCCCACAAGGCCCTGGCTGTTTCTTACTTCCTTTTCTAGTTCTCTTGCTGCTGCCACGTCACAGCTTGCTCCTCCCCTCCCCCTTCCAGGGGAGAGAGGGAACAGCCAGAGCTCGCTTCCTGGCCAGGTTGCAGGAGACAAAGGGAAGCCTTTCTTCCTTTCCACTGGCTGAGGCTCCTCCCTGAAGGAAGGGAGGGAATGAGGGAGAGCTTGCTTTGCTGGGCTGCCTCAGTTGCATTGGAGAAATACCAAGCAGCATTAAGACCAACAAAGTTTTGTCCAAGGTATGAGCTTTTGTGTGCCTTTCTACAGTGTGTGTGTGTTTTGTTGGGCTCTTTATGCCAGGGCTCTCCTGGGTGCAACTAGGTTCCCTACCCCTTTTCACTGTAATCATGCCTTCATGATCTCAGTAAGAAAGCAATGTGAACTATTTTAGAGGAGGAATAACAACAAGCCAGTGAGGTGGATTTGGCTGTCCAGACCAAGTTCACCCAGCACATTTCCTTTGTATGAAGTTGTAGTTATTCCTCTGAGGAAGACTAGTTTTTAGACAAACGCATGGCCCTCAGTTTGTGTCAGGATGCCTTCTCATGTTCTTGACCAGCACATGAAGCAGCTTATGTACAAAAGGTTGCAATGCCCAGCCATTTCATGTTTTCCTCGGGTCTAGGGTACAAATACTAAGCATGAGATTTCTGTAATGCATATCAATAAATCAAAAGTAGGATTGGAGCTTACCTGAAAAGCATACTCAAGATTGCTATGGCACAGACATTTTGATGCAATAATACAGAGCAGAGGTGTCAGTTATCAGAGACTATTAAATAGACAAAATATTGCAAGAGTGCTAGTGTTTTAAGCATATTTTACTTAAAGTTTTAAAAAAATTAATTGTGTTTGTGTTCTTTATAAAGTTTATATCTCCGCTACACACATGGCCCGGCCCAACAAGGTCTCATTTGTGTAAGATCCGGCCCTCATAACAAATGAGTTTGACACCCCTGCTCTAAAGCAACTATTTTCTCCTGGGGGACTGATCTCTGTCATCTGGAGTTCTGCTAGAATCCCGTGAAATCACCAGCTCTTACCTGGAGGTTGGCAACCAATGTACTAGGGGCTATTTCTTTTCACCTATTCCTGACTGCCCCTGTGTGTTAGCAGGAGAGGTTCTTTTCATCTGTATTCTATCCTCTATTAAAGGCACAGCCTTTTCAGATGTGACATGAACCCCATGACTTTGTGCTCTTGAGAGAGATGCCCCACTTTGTTTATGTGGGTTTTTATGGTCATCCTTTTTAAGCACTCACCAATGGACCCAAACATGTTTGGAATCCTGCATTTGTATGTGGGGAGGGATGTGTCAAGATTTGGAGCTGAAGCGAGGTGGACAAAGAGAGAGTTCAGAAATCTCTCCAAGCTCTCACACTGCCATATTTCTGTTTCAGAATGCCTCCTCTCATTTAGAAACAGTGGCTGATTTCGCACTAGAGCTGCCTCGATGTTGCGCCGTCGTTTGCCCCAATACTATTGGTCAATTTCACACCCGAAGCTGCGGGGCTGCATTTTGACTCGCGGCTTCGCCCGATTTCCTCCGCAGTTTCGTTGATCCTCAAATAACAGGATCACGAAACTGCAGGGGAAATCGGGCGAAGCCGCGGGTCAAAATCAGCCCCGCGGCTTCGGGTGTGAAATTGACCAATAGAACCAGGGCAAACGGCAGCGCAACAGCGAGGCAGCTCTAGGGCGAAATCAGCCAGTGTGTGTTTTGTTGTCAAGTCACAGCTGACTTATGGCAACCCCATAGGTTTTTAAAAGCAAGAGGTGTTTTGCCATTGCCTGCCTCTGCATCATGCCCCTGTTATTCCTTGGAGGTCTCCCATACATATACTAGCCAGGGCCAACCCCACTTAGCTTCCGAAATCTGATGAGATCAGGCTAGCCTGGACTATCCAGGTCTGGGTCATCTGGCTTTTGTTATGTGGATTTGCATGAAAGGTATAGTGATGCCTCAGACTGGAATTTGAACTTGAGTCTTTCTCACCCTGATCCACCCCACTGTCCACTATACTCAAGCAGCTCTGGAGAGGGGGCACAGGCATTTTCTTAAATATACAAATAATACTGGAATGTTTGCTGGTATGCTGCTTTACTATTCAGTCTGCTGTCAAGAATTATTTATTTACTTGTGGCTGGTGGCCGTAGTGCCTCCCCCCCTCGAGCAAGATCATCATTTCTTTCCCTGGAGGGTTTGCAGAGAAATTGTAGTTATCTGGTGTTTGGATAGTGAGGGAGAAAACATTATTTTCTCATCATCCAAGAGAGGCTTCCACACTCTCCCTCCGCCTCACATGTAACAGAACAGAATGATCAATACTTTCCTACCAGAGGGTCGCATATGCATCTTCTTAAACGGTCCTTCCATATTTTGTTTCCTCCCCTCAAAGCTAAAACAGGTCTGTGTTTAAATAGTGTCCTGACGTCCTGTCACTTTTTGACATGACCAAGAAATAGAATCCCAGAGGAAGCAAAGCAGGTGAAAGAGGCCAAGCTCTGTAGATGGGAGTGGCTTGGAGACCCAGTGGCTGGAGTCATTAGAGGCCAGAAGCAGCTTTAACCCTTTCTTGGAAGAGTTAAATCTGCATCCAGTCCCTGGTGATGCCAACCCCTGAGAATCGGCCGCTGGGTGCAGCCTATTCAGTAGTAGCCCAAGATATTTTCCCTCTGCCTCGACCGCTTCCTCCCAAACTCCACTAGGGTTGCCAGCTCGGAGGTGGGTAATACCTGGAGATTTGGGGGGTGAAGTCTGATGAGGATGGGGTTTGGGAAGGGGAGGGATTTCAGTGAGGTATAAGGCCATAGCATCCATCTTCCAAAGGGGCCATTTTCTCCAACTGAACTGATCTCTGTTGCCTGGAGATCAATTGTACAGATCTCCAGGCACCACCTGGAGGTTGGCAACCCTACATTGCCTCTCCACCCCTCCCTTTCCCCTCTACTGCTGCTGCAGCCAGCCCAAGAGTTAAAGGAGATAATTCTCAGCAACTCCTTGTTTACCCAGGCCGGTGAAAGCCAGCATGAAAAGTCAGGTTGCCAACCTCCAGGCAGAGCCTGGAGATCTCCCAGAATTACAGTGGATCTCCCTGGTATTGCAGATCAGTTCCCCTGGAGAAAATGAGAGCTTCGGACGGAGGACTCTGAGGCATTATACCCCACTGAGTTCCCTCCTTTTCCCCAACCCTGCCCTGCTCATGCTCCACCCCCAAATCTCCAGGAATTTCTCAAACCTGAGTTGGCAACCCTGTTTTTGCATTTGCTGAGGCCTGTCTGAGAGTGCCAAGGCAGTTTCTTTCCGGACGGCAGCACTGCTCCGATAGCTGGCCCCTGACAGTGGTGATTAGCTTTAGCTGGAACGGCAGCACACCTTCCTGCTTCTCCTTCTCCTGGGCTTCAAAAGGCCAGAGGAGGCAGCTGTAATCACACAGTCACACTCTGTTACTGAACTGCAAAGAAGTGTTCTTGACAGAGGCCAAGGTCAGGGAGCTCTTTTGAGCTCAGTGCCGGTATATATGCTCGGGACCCTTTAGTTAAATCTGTGGCTTCTCCATATAAAGAATTTGTGTTCTATAAACCCGCACAGACAGAGGTTCTAGTGGGAGTACATCGGGCAGAAAACTTGCAAAGCAAGTTAAAGAATCTATGTCGCTCAAGACTAGTCTCTAGGTGGAGATCTAGGTGGAGATCTCCAGGAACTACAACTGCCCTCCACCTCTCTGAGCGTTGCCGCTCAGACATCACACGCGAGAGGTCATTCTGGCTCCCCCAGCTCTCAATAGGAGCTCTTTAAAAAGTTATGGCCGCCACCGCTGTTCTCGGCGGCAGCTGCGACGCCCGCGCGGGGGGAGGGGCGGGGTGAAACCTTCCCTTGCCTCCTTGAGGCCCGGGGTGGTGGCCTTGGACTCGTTGGGGCAAATTCCACCTCTTGCGCGAGAGGTCATTCTGGCTCCCCCAACTCTCCTTAGGGGCTCTTTAAAAAGTTATGGCCCCCACCACCGCCGCTTTCGGCAGCTGCAACCACAGTGGGGGAGGGGGACTGCTGATCTGCCCTCCCCACCTTTTTCAGGCTCCGGGCCTGAAAAACGGCCTGCAGAGCTGCCCCCCTGCCCCCTTCCCTCCATTTTCAGGCTCCGCACTAGAACGCCTGGCCTGAAAAAGGGCCAGCCGAATGTCAATTTCGGCCCCATTATATCCTATGGGCCATTGAAGTCAATGGCGAAAACACAGGGTATATTCTGAGGGCTGGAGGGAAGGGGGTTTGAGGGAGATGCTCCAAAATTGCAGGGTAGCTGCTGGAGCCTCTCTCCAAGATACCTGCCATGTTTCAGGAACACTGAACCAGGAGGTCCAATTCTACAGGCCCCCAAACAGGTTGCCCCTATCCCTTCCATTGTTCTCTATGGTGGGAAAAAAAGTTACCTAACAGGCCATTCCTCGGCTTCCCCGGCCGCCCTCGCTTGGTGCCCTCGCCAGTCGCCCCGCAAATGCCTACCCGCCCCGAAGCCCTTCCTCAGCAGAGATCCCCCTCCCCCCCGCAACACACATGTACACGCCCCGTCCTTCCAGGCGCCTCTCCCGCTCAAGGCAGCCCTTGCACGACTCTGCGCTCCCTCACCATCTTGTCTCTGTCGGGGCCAAGGGAAGGTGGTTTAAACCACCTCTCCTTCCCTCCAGCAAATGGCTTGCTTGGGCTCCTCGAGCAAACCAAGGGAAGGGAAGGTGGCGGAGCAGCTGGATACATTGAGCCTCAACTCCACCATGGGGGAGGGTAGAGTCCACTGTTCAAAGTGGCCATTTTTCTGCAAAGGAACTGATCTTGGTTATCTGGATATGAATTGCTTATTTTCATTTTATTTAGGACTGCATTTGACTCATTTAGTTTGTTTTTTTGGGATTTTTTTTGTATTTTTCATATTTGTGTTTGTGTGTGTGTGTGCTTAGTTTGGTTTTTTAATTTATTGGCAGTTGTCAGGGCTTAGTTTGTTTGTTTTTAATTTATTGGCAGTTCTAACTAATTTCACACATGTTGGGTAATGCACTTTCAATGCACTTTAGCAATTGGCCTATTACGCACACACAGCTTACTGCAGAAAATCCAAGCAGTCAAGCCTTTAAGCTTGACTTCGGATTCTGTGCCTGCTGTACACACCAGTGTTCCCTCTAAGCTGAGTTAGTATGAGCTAGCTCACAGTTTTTTAGCCTCTAGCTCACACATTTTTGTCTTAGCTCAGGAAGGATGGCTCCAGAGCAAACTCATTTATGCAGTAGCCAAATCGCTCGCTCACAACTTTAATGCCAGTCGGTCACAACATAGAATTTTTGCTCACAAGACCCCACAGCTTAGAGGGAGCATTGGTACACACCATTATTTTTTCTCCAGTGTATTTATTCTGCAGCCCAGCCACTGGGCTGCCCTTTCCCACTGCCCAGTTGAAACCAGGTGGCAGGAGAGGGCAGCCCAGCCGGGAATTTCCTTTTTTTTTTTACAAATGGCATGAGCCTACCGATAGTGTCATATCACTAGACTCATGCCGCTTGTAAAAAAAAAATTAAATGTAAAGCAACAAAGGACCTCTAGGGGCAGCAAAGGGGCGGGGGGAATATGAGGGAATCTGTAGGCTTCTGAATTACCTTCGGCTTGTAAGCAAAACAAGGTGGAAATTGGCACAAAACCATTCTCAGAAAACATGGGGAAACAGCAACTGGAAAGCAAAGTGAGCACTGAATGGGGGGAAATCAATGCAGAACGAAAAAGAAAAACTGACGGACATGCACGGTGAAAGTGAGACAAAACACCTGTGCATAATAGGCCAGAGTTTGCAAGTAGATTTTCCTGTTTCGCACAGGAAAATCCAGCTGAAAAGCGTTGTTAGAGCACGCTGAAAGTGCATCATCCAACACATGTGAAATTAGCCTGAGATTCTAAATTGTGATCTTTTATCTGTTTTTTTTAATGATCGTCGTTTGAGTTATATTGTCAGCGGCCATGAGTTCGGCAAGGTAAAAAGGTGGCTAATAAATGTTTAAAATAAATAAAAAATAAATAAGTAAATATTAAATATGTCATTTAAACATTTAGTTACATTAAAGTAGACTTCAAGGTATTGTTCTACTGTGCGGTAAAGTGTTACTATCTTTGGGTTTTATAA
Organism: Gekko japonicus; assembly: GCF_001447785.1. NCBI lineage: Eukaryota > Metazoa > Chordata > Lepidosauria > Squamata > Gekkonidae > Gekko > Gekko japonicus. The sequence continues at coordinate 387,160 of NW_015170285.1, read as the reverse complement.
TTTGATGTTTGGCATAGCACAACCAAAAAGTGTGTAGCAGGACTAGAAATTAAGGAGAGGTGAAGAAGTGAGCAGTGACTCATGAAAACTCATCCCCTGCCACAAATGTTGTTAGTCTTTAAGGTGCTATTGGACTCTTGTTCTTTTTTACTGCTAGGAACGGTGAAGCGGGGGAGGCAAGACTGGCTATGTAGTTAAACAGGAATGCAGTCTTTGAAATAACACATTTAGGGGAGCGGTGGCACAGAGGATTTATCCTCTGGTTAACATCTGAACTGAACAGAGTTGCTGTCAGTTCTAGCCCGCGCTGGTGTGAGCTACCAGCCTTGTCCCCAGCTCGCTGTCAACCCAGCGGTTCGAAAGCTTCGGTGAGTAGATAAAATGGGTACCACTCCTTAGAGAGGGTAGGCATACTAAACCCCCTTAGGGGAGGTGTTAGCCGCCACCTCTGAATGTCTTTTTGATGGGATTTTGCAGATGTCACTCCTTCAGCCAAGCTTCAAGCCAAGCCGAAGTGAGTGCTGTCCGGAACACGTCTGAAGCTTTCAGCTGAACAAAATCCCCGTCGGCTGCAAATGTGTGCGATTTAAAGAATTATATGTTGTCCTCCCTTACCCCTATGAAATTGTTAGTCCCTTGTGTGAAACCTGTGTAACTGTAAATCGCTCAGAGCCAGCAGCTCTGCCGGATTGAGCAATCAATAAACCAAAAGGTATTATTATTATTATTATTATTATTATTATTATTATTATTACTTTGTACGCATGCAAAAAGTTGGAGGTTGCAGCTGGACAGCAGTTGTACTCAGGGCCCCAAAATTATAGCTATGCCACTGAATGCAATGCCTTTAGCTTTTCCCTTCTTCCCTCTTGGGCAGTGAGTGCCAGTTCCCAGTTCTTCCAAATGTATCCAAGACAAATAGCAGCAGGAGGAAACACACCATTAATTCCTCATACTTCGAATGTGCCTGAGTGTGAACAAAATTGCCGAGGATCATCTGTCTCTGATTAGTCATCTTATTCCATTGTGGCTTGCAGGACTTGTTTAGCCAATGTGTGTGAATTAATTTTCCCCTTCTCCTCAAGGGTTTCGTGGGGTGGGGGAGAAAAAGCTTATGGTAAGGTTTCAATACATGTCCCTGTAGCTTGGTTGCTATAATTTGCAATTGCAGTAATTTCACCCATCTGGACAGTTCAAGGCCACAGTGTTTTGGAATTTGCAGTCTTTTTGGGTACAATACAAATGTAGAAGGCAGATGAAGAAGGTGAAAAAAGGGGGGGAATTATTGCTAATGCCAAGTGGATTAATTACATGTTTTGATTGTGTCATCTTCCGTGTCAGGGGGGGGGGGGAGATTAAAACAATTTTATCTTTAAGCGGTGTTGTTTGAAAGCGCTTTTTAAATTTAAAAAAAAACAACAGCATTTCAGATTAGAATGCTGTTCTTGGATTTCAGTGGTTTCAAAAACAAAACCTCTAATTGGGTCAGATTTGGCAGGGAGTAAAATTACCCTAATATTGTTTTTGTATATTTATTCCCCCCCCCTTTGAGAACACACTGGTAATCTGAATCTGACCCTTTCTCTAAGGGATCTCAGAGTCTCATTTCTACCCTCCCAACAAACCTGCGAGATAGCTCAAACTGAGACAGAATGTGTGGCACAGTCACCCAGTGACCAGTCACAGTAACGGGTCCCCCCCTGGCCAGCGGTGGTGGTGGTGGTTTGAGTTGCAAGATCCAGATTGGGAAACTCCTGCAGATATGAGGATGGGGCCTGGAGAAGACAGGCACCTCAATGGAGCAAAATGCCATAGAGTCCACTGTTGGCAGAGTTTAAACATGCAGAGGAACAGAGCACCAACTGTTTAAAGAAAACAACTCGGTTTATTAAAGAAGAAATAAACTCTGATAGAACAGAGGAGAGGCAGAGAGGCTTAACTAACTGACTCACTGCTGTGAGAGACAGGAACAAAGCGGGAAGGCTAAATTGGAACAGGACGTCTCCAAAGAGTCAATCAGGAGACAGGAAGGACATAATTTGAAATTGTGGGAAGTTCCTAATCTAGCTATGCTAACTAGCAGTCCTTCAGCTGTCCCCTATGGGCTGTTCTTCTGATCTTCTTCAAGTAGGTGCACTATAGACCTTGTATATTCCAACAGTGGGGGGGGGGTTGTAGAAAAAGCCCAGCAGGAACTCATTAGCATAATAGGTCACACCCAACAGCAGAAACTCATTAGCATATTGGGCCACACCCCTGACAGCACAGCTCATTAGCACATTAGGCCGCACCCCCATGTTACCAGAAATGTGGTCATCCAGCCACACCCACCTTTTGCTTGTTATTCTGTTTACCTTGTTCGTTGTCAAAACCCAGGGCTTTTTTTGTAGCAGGAACTTTGCATGTTAGGCCACACACCCCTAATGTAGCCAGTCCTAATGATTGTTGGGTGTTGGGTGTGGCCTATTATGTTAATGAGTTCCTGCTGGGTGTGGCCAACTCAGGAGCCAGCCGGAACTCCGTTCCTGTGCGTCTCTGCCCAAAAATAGCCCTGGACCTTGTATATTCCAACACCCACCCTCTAGTGCATTCACTTTCTCCAGAGGAACTGATCTCTGTAGTATGGAGATGAGTTGTAATTCCAGGGGCTCACTAGGTCCCATCCGGAGGCTGGCATCCCTAGGTATAACTGGATGGGGATTTGAACCCAGTCCAGTCCAGCTGCTATACTCGTGACACAGCATGGCCATACTTTCTTCAGCAAGCAGAATATCCATCAAATCAGAATTGTATGTTTACAAGGGATTCCAAGCAGTGAGTTTTCCGTTTGTGTTATGCTGTGGTTGCTGTGATCAAAACAATATGTAACATTCACAAAACACTTTGGGGAGTAGTGGATTTCACCAGCAATTCCTCTGTTTAAATGATACTTCCATTATCATGGCCTCTAAAGTTTGCCAACTCTGGGTTGGGAAATAGCTGGAGATTTGGAGGGTAGAACCTGGAGAGGGTGGGGTTTGGGAAGGGGAGGAGCCTCAGCAGGGTATTAATGCCCTAGAGTCCAACCTCCAAAGCAGCTGTTTCCTCCAGTGGAACTGATCTCGGTAGTCTGGAGATCAATAGTAATAGCAGGAGGTTCCTCCCCAAAATCCCATCTTCCCCAGGCTCCACTCCAAATCTCCAGGAATTTTCCAGACAGGAGCTGGCAACCGTACACCAAGGAAGTCCAGGGTTTGGTACACAGGAGTGGACACTGGCAAACCACCTGATAATATCTAACCTCAAAAACCACTGCGTTGTCATAAGTCAGCTGCGACTTTATGGCACTTTCTGCAACCATTTTATGAGAGTTTTATTTGAAGATGGAAGCCGTCTTGGAGCATGCAGCTTCATTACCTGAGAGAAGGGCTGGCAGCTCTGGGTTGGGAAAGACTTGGAGGTTTGTGCATGTAGGGCTACATGGGTCTCAGAGTTAATCTTTCTGGATTGCCTGCAGCTCTCTTAATCACGGAGGGGGGGAGGACTCCTCTTCCTCTACCACCGCCTTGTTTCTGGAAAGAGACTTACAAATGTCTCAGTCTGACTTTGTCAAATTACATGTGTGCCAGTTAATTCCAGTCTTCTGGCTGACCTTAGCAGTCCTTAACCATTTTTAGGAAGGGGTAAACTGTGTCACCTGTTGTGAGAGATAGGAACACAAATCACCTCTTTTCTGATATTTCTAACAGCCAGGGTATCCTGGGACTGCACATGCACCCAGTTTCAGGGCCCGTAAATATTTCAAATACTTCTGTGAAAGATCAATGAGACACCCCACCCACCATACATGTGTAGGGGAGTACTTGTTTCTGTCTGTCTGTCTGTCTGTCAGTACATCTGTCTGTCATCTGTCTGTCATCTATCGTCTCTCTCTCTCTTTCTTCTATCGGAAATAATGTGTACAGTTGTTATCAGAAATTTGGAATAATAATAATTGTATGGCACTGTGTGTATAGCCAAGAGATCCTAAGATTGTCTGGCAGCTAGGAATTCTAGCTCTTTTTTAGCATTATGCACCACTAGGTGGTGAGCTAGTTTTTAAGGCAAGAGACATTTCAGAGGTGGTTTGCCATTGTCTGCCTCTGCGTCGCAGCCCTGGTATTCCTTGGAGGTCACCCTTCCAAATACTAGCCAAGGCCAACCCTGCTTAGCTTCTGAGGTCTGATGGGATCGGTCTAGCCTGGGCTATCCAGGTCAGGGAAAACTTAGAAAACAACTAGAAAAACAGAAATGGCTGTGGAGGATCAATCAGATTTTTATACCACCCTTTCTCCAAGAAGCTCAGGATGGAGTACATTGTTCCCCTCTCCTCCGTTTTATCCTCAAAACAGCCCTGTGAGGTAGGGATGGCTGAATGAGTGCATGTGACTGGCCCAGAATCACCCTAGACTCAAATTTCAAAATCAACCAGTGAGTTTTTATAGCTGAATGGACGGAGTGAGCTCCCGTCTCTAGTTCCAGCTCCTGCCAACCCAGCAGTTCAAAAGCAAGAAATTGCAAGTAGATAAATAGGTACCACTTCGGTGGAAAGGTCACAGCGTTCCGTGCGCCTTGGTGTTTACTCATGCCGGCCACATGACCACGGAAACGTCTTCGGACAGCGCTGGCTCTTCAGCTTTGAAACGGAGATGAGCACCGCAACCCTAGAGTTGGATTCGACTGACTTTCGAGCAAGGGAACCTTTACCTTTTTAGAGGTCTGTACCTAGGTTTCCCCAGAGACAGGCAATGTCAAACCACCTTGGCTTATCTCTTGCCTTGAAAACCGCATGATTCTGTGGTTGCCATGAGTCAGTTGCGACTTGACGGCACACAATTGTTATCACTATATTCCCCTGTCTCGGCTAACTCTAATCTGGAGAACTGGGTTTGATTCCCCACTTCTCCACATGAATTCAGCCGGGTGACCTAGGGTCAGTCACAATTCTCTCAGAGCTCTCTCATCCCCACCTACCTCCCAAGGCGTCTGTTGTGGGGAGAGGAAGGGAAGGTGATTGTAAACGGCTCCAAAATTCCTTTGGGTAGTGAAGAGGGGGGTATAAAAACCAACTCCCTCCTTCTCCTCCGCCTCCTAAGTGGCCTCTATAGGATAATGTGCAGGTAGGAATTATTATACTTTACCGACACTTTTTAAATAGAATTGGCAGAGTTATTCAGTAGTCTTGATTATATTTGGTTGTGAGACATCTCTTATTTTCAGACCCTCCCTTTGATGTATCAAATGGTAGAATTGTCTAAAAAATGACCAGGAAGCCTCCTCTGATCAGTAATTTTACTAGAAAAGGTCTCAAACTGCTAGGATTTTGGTCCTTTGCCCTACCTTATGGGAGTTGGTGGCATCTGCCCAGTGTACGGCATCTGGTTTTGTGGACTTTGGGTGGTGCAAGAGCTGTACGATCCGAAATACAGAGTGGAAATGACAGGGGTTGTTTTGGCAGAGATCCCTGAAGTGCCACTATTCGTACGACAATCCAATACAAACACGAACAGATGACTCTATCCTGAGACTGAAAGAGACAGTAAAAGTTACAGTATTAAGTGCAGGTTCTTAAATTCATCATTTTACAATTCAGACGGCAGGGAGTGGGGGTGGACAGTGGACCCCACAATGTGCATGAACAAAAATTGTATTTATTAAAGGCTGCAATACTGGTTGGGTTTTGTTTTTAGGCAATATCCTCAAAAAGAAAAAAGTTTTCCCCACCAAATCACATGTATTGCTAGAAGAGAGACTAGAGAAGTACCGCATTTCGTTAAGAGCACTGAGAAACAAATGAATTGCTTTCAAGTTCAATTTATCTTTCCCTTTTGATGTGTTCCTCAGTGTGAGATCTATGCTTAGATTTTTTTAAAAAAAGATTGTGTTTCTCCCCCCTTTCTTTCTCAGCAACGTGTTAGTTCACAAGTATGTTCTTGCTTAACATTCCCTTTGGTGAGCTGTTAGGTTCAGATGGTCAGCCATCCGAAAGGATGCCTCTCTGTTCAAATTCACACTGCATAGTCTGGTCTCATTCTTTAAAGAATGATTTCTGGATGGGGGGGGGGGAAGAAGGATATGCTTTTCTGGTTAAGCAATGAACTGAATTCATGATGTCTAAAGGGCAGTTCGGGAAGCTTGAACCACGAGGCCCCTCCAGGATTGTCAGCCTTCAGTTGGTGGCTGGAGATCTATTGGTTTTACACAGGGGTCATTTCGTAGAAAAATAGGTGCAGGAGCTCATTAGCATAACTTGTTTGCATATGCCACACCCCCTGACATCACCGGAAGTGTGTCAGAAGGCAACACCCACTGCTCAGGCTCCACTGGACTGTTTTGGATTGCTAGCTACAGGGGGGGGGCAGGAACATGCAGATCTGTCCTCGCAGAGGAGGGAGAGCTTGTACCTGAATAGAACTTAGTCTCAAAGATGCGACTGGACTGTTTTGGACCAGGGAGCTGGGGGCGGGGGCCCTCTGCAACTTACCTGGCTGCTTCTTGCTCTGACTGAGGGCTGCTGGGAGCAGGGGGTGGGGCTTGTTGCATGTGCCCGCTCCCTGGGCTCTTTACTGCCGGAGCTCCGCTCCTGTGCGCTCCTGCAGGAAATGACCCCTGGTTTTACAACTGATCTCCAGGTGACAGACATCAGTTTCCCAGGAGAAAATGGCTGCTTTGGAAGGTGGATCCTACGGCATTATAGCACACTGAAGTTCTTCTCCTCCCAAACCCCACCCTCCTCAGGCTTCATCCCCCAAATCTCCAGTTCACAACCTGGAGCTCGCAACCCTAGGCCCACTGATGCCAGCCATCGGCTTACTCAGTGTAAGATGGTTAATCTGGGAGAGCCGGGTTTGATTCCCCACTCCTCCACATGCAGCTGCTGGTGTGACCTTGGGTCAGTCACAAGTACTTTCAGAGCTCAGGAACAGTTCTTGAAAGAGCTCTCTCAGCCCCGCCTACCTCACAGGGTATCTGTTGTGGTGAGGGGAAGGGAAAGGAGATTGTAAACCGCTCTGAGATTCCTTTGGGTAGTGAAGGGCGGGGTATAAATCCAATCTCTTCTTCTTCTAACCTCAGTGTTCTCAATTTTTTTTGAAGAGGGGCCTGCTTCTACCTTTTGAAACCGACCACTGCCACAGAGTAGGATTGGTCTGTTTCCACACAGTGGATTTGCTCCACTCTAGCTCATGAACTAGAGCAGGGGTGGCCAAACTGTGGCTCGGGAGCCACACGTGGCTCTTTCACGATTAAAAACGTGTCTGTAATATTTGTTCATGTCGTGCAAACATCTGACATTTATTCTATGTGGCTCTTATGTTAAGCAAGTTTGGCCACCCCTGAACTAGAGCATAGTTTTTCTAGAGTGTCCACCTAAAGAGGTCCTCCAGCAATACTACGGTTGCGTTCTGTGGTTTTCTCAGTTGGCTTTGATGTTCCCCAAACCGGCTTTGCTGCTATCATTCAGAAAAGGCTGGAGTAGAAACACGTTTGACTTAGGGTTGCCAGGTCCCCCCCCCCCGGGGCCACCGGCAGGGGAAGGAGGGGGAGGGTGGCCAGCTCCACGTTGGAAAACTCCTGAAGATACAGGGATGGAGCCTGGGAAGGACAGGGACCTCAGTGGGGTCCAGTGCCACAGAACCTACCCTCCAAAGCACCCATCTTTCTCCAGGGGAACTGATCTCTGTAGTCTGGAGATGAGCTGTAATTCCAGGGGATCCCCAGGTCCCACCTGGAGGCTGGCATCTGTAGAAAAGGCTGTGTGTGGATCTGTGAACCAGCCCACCCACGTTTTATTTTATTTTATTTATTTATTTGGATTTCTATCCCGCCCTCCCCGAAGGCTCAGGGCGGCTAACAGGGCACAATGCCAGGTAATAACAATGAAAGAGTATAAAATGTTAAAATACAATAGACAATTAATAAACAAGTAAATAAACATCATAAAAACATTTCCGGTGCTCCTCTATTCAGTTCCAGATGTTAAGATTTTAAGACCAAGATGGTGTTCTCAGTGGCATAGCTAGACAATCACAGCAGTGCAAATCCCACTGCCCTGCCGTCCCCTAAACATGTCCCGTTCCCTCCAATGCTGCCCGCACCAGCGGTAGCAATATGCGGAAATCATAGGACGTTGATGGAACAATGATGGTGAAACAATGATGGCGGCGGCTCCTATTTGAAATTTCTTTCTCTATTCTTGACAGACAGACAACTTTTATTGGCATGTCACTGTCTATTCTTGTCATTTCTACACCACCATTAGCCTTTCTGTTGGCTTTTTAGAAAAATTAGTAGTAGGTATATCGCTATAGCATCATAACTCAATAGCAATATACTAGGAGGTTTTCAAACAGAGGCTAGATGGCCATCTGTCAGCAATGCTGGTTCTGTGAACTTAGGCAGACCATGAGAGGGAGGGCAGGAAGGGTTGCATCAGGACTTAGTTCTCGTGGCCTTTTTTACACGCCCAGGGAAATGCTGATCGCCACTATGGGGTCAGGAAGCAATTTTTCTCCAGGCCAGTTTGTCTGGAGATCCTGGAGGGTTTTTTGTCATCTTCTGGCCATGGAACAGGGATCACTGGGGGTGAGGGGGGAGGTATTTGTGGATTTCCTGCATTGTGCAGGGGGTTGGACTAGATGACCCTTGAGGTACCTTCCAACTCTATGATTCTGTGATTCTGTTCTAAGGAAAAACCCTGTCTGATAGGATGGGGAAATGGCAGGTTTGCCAACTCTGTGTGGGGAAGTTCCTGGAGATTTGCGGGGGGGGGGGCTACGGAGGATGGAGTTTGGGGAGAGGAGGGAACTCAGTAGAGATGTGAAGCCTTGGAACTGATCTCTGTAGTCTCGGGCTCACTTGTAATTCTGTGAGATGATGTCCCATCACGTGAGCGCTGACCTACAGTCCGAAATATTGCCATGAAAGACTCAGGATTATCCTCTGCAGCTTCATCTACACGTTAATTGGGAAATCCATGATTGGATTTCCCAATCGTGTCCTATTTTAAAAAAGCTAAAAAAACCCAAAACCCAGCTGAGTGAAGATTTAGATCAAGGCCATAGCTGTTTTGTAACATACATCAAGAGATCCTATCACCCATTTTCCATTCGTGCAAAGTGTAGTCATCACGGGCATCTAGGCTAGGGTTGCAAATGGCCGAATCCTAAACAGAAACTTGGTTCCACTGCTAGGTCCCCCGGGGACCATTTTTGGAAGTTTTCACTCCTCACAGCACCTGCTTCTGTGGATCTTTTTTCCCTTTACCGTTCTTTCAGTTTAGCCATCTGCTGTTAACTTAACACCGTTCTGTGTTGGCAGTATTACACGCTGTTTACTTTGACTTGGGGGGAAAAAATCGATATGGGAGACTCTTTGAAAAAGAAGGGCCTCGAACGATATCAAAGCTTTTTCAGAAGAGAGATACGCTTTCCCTTTAATGCTTCGGATGGAGCGAGAAGCAGCGCATCTCATTTTGTGGACGGGGAGATTGTTTAATTTCAGTGAGGGATGTAGCTCAGAGGCAAAGTACATGTTTTGCACGCAGAACTTCATTCCTGGTTCAGTGCTTGACATCTCTAGCTAAAGGACTGCAGGTAGCAGGTGCTGGAAAGAGTTCTCTCTGCTTCTGTCAGGAAGAGCAGACAATTCTAAGGTCTGATGATCCAGGAGCTTCACTTGGTAAGAGGTTCATGAGAACATATAAGTAGGGTTCGTGAAAAGAAGGTACTGTTGCTTAGTAGAGATAAGTAATCGAAAATGGCTAGATTCAAATCCCATAGTGCCTTAGAGGCAAATGAGATTTTCAAGGTATGAACTTTTGAGAATCAAAACTCATACCCGGAAAATCTTGAGTTGGTCTTCAAGGTGCTACCGGTCAAATTCAGTTGTTCTACTGCAGACCAACACAGCTACCCTCTGTAACGACTAGAAAATGGGGTCTGTAAATACAGTTGGCTGGAGCCCTTGTAACAATCCTGTGGGCAGGTTAGGCTAAGAGATGGGGACTGTGGGGAGGGGCTGTGGCTCAGATCTAGGTTCAATCCTTGGCATCTCCAGTTTAAAGGATCAGGTAGCAGGGGGGTGTCGGAGACTTCTGCCTGAGAATGTGGAGACCTGCAGCCAGACTGAGTAGACAGCACTGACTTTGACAGACCCAAGGATTCAGTATGAGGCAGATCCATATATTCATGTGACTGGCCCCCAGTGAGCTTCATGATTTGAGCAGGGATTTGAACTCCAGTCTCCCCAATCCTACACTCCAACTGCTACATCATGTACCCATCATGGCTCCACTGATGGACCTCCTGATGGCACCTGGTATTTTTGGTCACCGTATGATAGAATGTTGGATTGGATGGGTCATTGGCCTGATCCAACATTCTCTCATGTTCTTAATATTTTCAGTCATTCTTTGGCTCTGGACTTCTTTTAATATTCTCTTTCTTCTATCGGTTCTCTGCTGTTGGAGGCCAGTACTGTGGGTGTTTTACCTTTAAAAAGACTTGCATCCATAGGTGAGGTGCCGCCACTGGAAAAGCCCTCTCTCTGGTCACCAGACCTTTGAAGGCAGGGGCACAGAGAGCAGGGCTTGAAAAGAGGATCTTCTTAACTGGTTGGCTGGACAGTACTGGTGGAGGAACCCTAATATCAGTTTGATTTGCAGGCAGTTACCAAGTGTTGTTGTTGAACCATACAGCAAAAAATAATAATAATCAGTTGCTCCTCCTCTTCCTGTCACAAGATTTCCTGTCACTTGCTTGCAGCTCAATGGGTGCCATGTTGCTACAAGCTATGTTCTTCAGACAGCCTTCTCCTGGTGTTGGGATGTCAGCCTCCTAGGGTTGCCAGGTCCCTTACCTCTGCTGGTGGGGAGCTTTGGGGGGCATTCCAGGAGGCGGGGGGATGTCACCTGGAAGTGATGTCATCACACTGGAACACTCTGGTATTTGGGCAAAACTCTATGGTTTTTCCACCCTCAAAACCATAGAGTTTGTCCAAATACCAGAGTGTCCCCCGCACGATGTTTCCAGCATGATGACGTCACTCCTGGGTGACATCATTGTGTCAGGGCAGTACTTCCAGTTTTACCAGAAGTGGCCCAAAAAGTCATTTTGGGGCAAGATTTCCTCCCACTGGCCAGCTGGCCCCCAGCGGGGAAGCCTGATCCAAATCAGGGGATCCCCCTCTTGGACTGGGGGGCTGGGATCCCTACAGCCTCCAGGTGGGACAGATGACAGAGATCAGTTCTCCTGGAGAAAATAGTTGCTTGGGGTGGTGGCTCTATGGCATTGTACCTCACTGAGGTCCCTGTCCTCCCCAAATCTCCAGGAGTTTCCTAACCAGGATCTGGCAACCCTACACCCCTATCCCCTGCCAGCAGTCAGGGGGGACCTGGCAACCCTATCCTGGTGGTACCCTCTCCTAGGATTGTCCGTTGGCCTGATATTTTGTAGTGATGCTTGCTAAGTTGAGTGCCTTTAAAAGAGGAACTAGGCAACTTCATGGAAGATAGGCCTGTTGATGGCTACAAGTAGGGCTGCCAGTCTCCAGGTGGGGCATGGAGACCTCCCAGAATTACAACTGATCTCCAGTTGACAGAGACCAAGTTCTGAAGAAAATGGCTGCTTTGGAGGTTGGACTCTATGGCATTATACCCTGCTGTGGTCCTCCTCCTCTACAAGCTTCATCCTCCACAGGCTCCACTTCCAAAATCTCCAAGCATTTCCCAGCCTGGAGTTGGAAACCCTAGTTATGAGCCATTTGTGGTCTCCT
>NW_015170285.1:369006-375336 GCF_001447785.1 Gekko japonicus | reverse complement strand
TTCTTTGCATTGTGTGTGGCCTTCCTGAAGATATCTAGGTGGACCTTGTGGGGAAAGGAGGGTGCTGGACTCGATGGTCCCTAGTCTGATCCAGCCCGGTTCTTTTACCTTATGGAAGGAGAAGAGGCAACTAGACTATTAGAGGCACATGAAGTGAAGCTTGTAGAAGTAAGGAAGGCATATCCAACACGCCCTGTTCATTTTCACAGAGGGACTGGGCGGGGAAGGGCAAGGAGGAAGCAATTAAGGTGAGATTCTGCTGCGTTCTGCAAAGCTGTAGCGATGCGACACTAGCGAGATTCGCCCCTGTGCCTTTCCATGCAGATTGTGATATTTCCAGCAGTGTCCTGCAAGATTGATAGCTTTGTAATTGCTGACATTCTCTGTGCTTCACTGAATGTTGTTCTCTGTCTTCTTCTCTGGCTACCAATTCCTCAGCTGCAGTTCATTTGTCATTGTGGGTAAGTGAAGAGCAAATGAACACAAAAAGGCAAGCCTTCCCTAAATTATGTTAGAGATTGCCCAGTGTACAGCAAGATGGCAGCACCCTTCCGATTAATCCCCGGTGCACTGTACCATAATGCAGCCCTCTATGAGGAATGCTGCAATTAGATGGGGTTTTTTTTGGGGGGGAGCGGTGTTCTATCTCTTGAAAGCTGCCAGAATATCCCCTTGAGAGTTCATAACTCAGCAAGCAGGAGAGAGAAAGTCGCTTCCCCCTTCCCACAAAAGAAAAAAGCATTGAACAGACATTATAATCCAAAAGACCTGCCTTTCAAGGAGGTGATAGTGTTGAAGTTTTTCCTTGCATACAAATTACATTGTTTGCGAAAGCCTCCTCTCTTTAACTTCTACCTTTTAAAAGCTCAGGAGTAGGGTTAAAACAACAACAACAACAACAACACTTTCTGACAGTTCTATGGTTGCCAAGCTCCAGGTGGGGCCTGGAGATCCCCCAGAATTAAATTTCCAGACTAGGGCTCAGTTCCCCTGGAGAAGATGGCAGCTGGGGGGAGGGGGGCAGATTCTGTAGTATCCCATCTCTGCCGAGCTCTCTGTCCCCAGCTTACACCTTTCCAAGGCTCCATCCCCAAATCTCCAGGAATTGTCAAACCTGGAGTTTGCAACCCTACCAGACTTTGCACAAGAACATTGTTTAATTGAGCTAAATGTTGTTAGTGTGGCTGTCGTTATGTGGCCCACTCCACTGCCTATGGTCAGTTAGGGTCTGGCTTAAGAAAGGCTGTTTCACATGATGGTTTGGCTTTGATTTAGCATCCAAACTGAAGCAGGGGGTTTGGGGGGAGCATCCACAGGATATTGCTCCCAATCACTCACTCTCTAGTTTTGCCCCTCCTTTGCTGTTTGGTTCAGTGGTTAAGTGCACACAGACTCTAGTCTGGGAGAACCGGGTTTAATTCCCCACTCCTCCACTTGCAGCTGCTCAGAGTTGTTCTCTCAAGGACAGCTCTGGAAAGAGCTTTCTCAGCCCCGCCTACCTCACAGGGTGTCCGTTGTGGGGAGGGGGAAAGGAGTTTTTAAGCTGCTCTGAGACTCTGAGTGAAGGGCGGGATATAAATCCAATCTCCTCCTCCTCCTCCTCATCCCCCTGGTTTGATAACAGTCTTTTTGGAAAGATAGCACTTTCCAAGATACCTTTCACTGCATCTGAGGAAGTGTGCATGCACGCAAAAGGTCATACGTTGAATAAAACTTTATTAGTCTTAAAGGTGCCACTGGATTCAACCTTTGTTATAGTGCTATAATGGTATAACATTATAGCGATATAGCAGTTAGTGGGTTTTTCCAAGCCCTCCAGTGGTGTATGGGGTGGGGAAGGAAATGGCATCCATGTCGGGGGCTGAGTCATGGAGTGTGAGGAAAACTGCTGTGTGGATGCTCTGTTGCCACTGCAAATTGATGACTGGATGGGCCATTGCCCGATCCAACATTGGCTTCTCTTATGTTCTCTTATGTCCTGATATTCTTAAGTCAGGATGGACAAAAGAGAATGCTTTTTTACACAGTGAGTGATTAAAATGTGGAATTCGCTGCCAGAGGATGTAGTGATGGCCACAGGCATAGACAACTTTAAAAGAGAATTAGACAAATAAATGTAGGATAGGTCCATCAGTGGCTACTTTCCATGCTGACTAAATAAAACCTGCCTGTTCAAAGGCAGTCAACCTCTGAATCCCAGTGCCAGGAAGCAACATCTGGGGAAGGCTTTGGCCTCTATGTTCTCTTGTTGGCCCTCCAGAAGAACTGGCTGTCCACTAAGTGAGACAGGATGCTTAACTAAATAGATGTCAGCTATGCTGCCATGGGGGTTGGGGAGATCTGTTGACTACTAATTGCCACTGCATTCTTTCTGTGCTTCTTAGCTGCTGTAATGCTTATCTCTAAGTTGTGCAGGTGGTGTGATGTCTAGCTTCAGTGGAACCGTGGGAGAGAGGTTGGTTCCCAGCTTCAGCGCTAACGGCGCGGGAGTATGGCTAATTGGCCAGGGCAGTGGGGGGGGTGCATACGAATACCCTGTATCCTATTATGCCCGATGGGCAGCGGCCATTCTTAACGGTGCCTATGTTAATGCATCTAAAGCTCTTCAATAAAGTATTACCTTTCCTGAGAAGTGTGTACTACGTTGTTAGCTGTGGGTTCTGACAATAGACCAACTGGGCTGACCCAGCAAGGCTCTTCTGATATCCCTATCAGGGGAAGGCCTCATCCTCCATCCTCTGTTGTTGGATTCCCAGAGGAACTGGTTGGCCACTGTGTGAGATGGAATGCTGGACTAGATGGACCACTGGTCTGATCCAGCAGGGCTCTTCTTATGTGCTTAAGTCATGGTATATTAACATCCCACCGCATTGCTCAGCAACAGAACATTCAACAAATAGCACAACTTCTGTGAAAGTGGGAAGAAAGGTCAGTTTAGATGACACAAAAAATACCTCCAGGGCATAGGGAGAGGGGAGGCCAGGTTGGCAGCCCCGTAGACAGAAATTTTAGGTTGGTGGGGCATGGGGATATTTTGTGGGGGAGGGGGGAGGGAGAAGGATGGCCACATGCCTTCCCTGAACTCGCCGCTTGGAGTTCAGGCACAGGGAGCCCCCGCTTGGAAAACACTATTTAAAGGGAACCCTGAACGCTAAGTGGTGAAATTGCTGCTTGGAGTTCAGGGAAGGTGTGAGGCTGCCCCTCTCCCTCCCTCCCTGCAAGATTTAATGGGCCTTCCAGCTGATCAGCGGGCCACGTGCTCCCGCCAATCAGCTGGAGGACCCTTTTAATGTCACAGGAGGGGAGGGGGGCAGCAGCTGATGTGGGGCACGTCTCACAACCTTGGGGGCAGAGTCTCAAAATGCCCCACTGTAGCTATGGGGCTGCAGGTAAGGGAGATTTGAGGGTGGAGAAGACCAGATGGAGAGAAGAGAAATAGTCTTGAGGAAAGCCAAGTTAGAAAAACCAGCGAGTGAAAAATCTCCCAGAGGTCGATGTGTTCTGTTGGTTAAGAAAGGGCTTAATGCACTAGGGAATGTCATCATGCATCAGACTTACCTTTCCTTGCAGGCTTCCCAATTTAAAATATTCAAATAGCAGAAACTGAGATCCCTCTGCCCAAGGTTGCTCTAACAACCTCTTTTGTTTTCTGTCATTTTTTTACTGGTATAGGTAAAAGGACCCTATTATTGTTTATGAAAGCAGTGTATCTTTATCCGAATGTTTCATTAAGTCTGAATGGGTCCTGGAGATTGAATTACAGTCTTATTCAGCCGATACAAAAGCAGCCCCCAGTAAGCCTATGAATAAATGAACAACTGCGCTGTCCCGTGCCGACCGTGGAGACGGAAGGTGGCACGAGGCCATCTCTCAATATTATTAGCAGAGCTGATAAAAACTTGGCAAGGTCATCAAAACTGAGCTGGCGCCAGGGAAGGCATCTCATATGGCATCATTGTGTGTGTGTGTGTGTGTGCATTTGGGGGGGGGGGAGCACTAGAGAGATGTGTGTGTGTGGTCTTTGCTAATAATAAGGTTTATAAATTTATATATCTGATGCTTATGCGGTCTTATCATGCTAATAAGGCCCCCCCCCCTCAATGTCTCCAAAGTTTCAAGTTTTTGTATTTAACATTGAGGCAATAGCCACACTGTATTTTCTGGACCTGTAATATAGCATTGGCAACTATGGGTTGTGAAATTCCTGGAGATTTGGAGGGTAGAGGCTGGGGAGGGCGGGGTTTGGTGAAGGGAGGGATCTAAGTGGGGTATAATGCCATAGAGTCCACCCTCCAAAGAAGCCATTTTCTCCAGGGGAACTGATTTCTGTCATCTGGGAGATCAGTTGGAATTCCGGGAGATCTCCAGGTATCACCTGGAAACTGTCAACCCTAAACATTGACCCACTCTGAAATGTCACACGCACACGCACACACTGCATGGGCACTGTGAAATTACCTGTTACATTCAGACCCCACTTGAAGGTTGGCCGTCCTAAAGACTTGTGTTCTTTTGTGGAATAGTTTCTGGGGTAGTTCTTTGAGAGTCATCCAAACTAGCCCCCCTTCCCCCCCGTGGCAAAGTTTTGCCACTGTTCGTTAACAGGGTCATGTTTTGAACTGAGCACTGGCTGGAGAGGAGAGGCAAAAAACCTGTCAGAAGGTGCGCTCCCCTTTTCCTCCTCTGTTTTTTGACTCACGTTATGGCACACTAGGAGTGAACCTTTGGAAAGGAACGCGTGCCAGAATGGTTTTGAATACACAGTGTAGGAATATGCATTGAAATGCTGAAGTGACACCATCAGTCTTTCCCTGATCTGTCTGACAAGCAGAGCTGGCCTGCTTCCAGCAACAGAGCCAGGAGCAGCGGCAGAAAAAACAGATTGATAGACGAATGAATGAATGAATGAATGAATGAATGAATGAATGAATGAATGGAAGTCCGCCATTGTGCCACTACCAAGTGTCCATCTATGACAGTGGATTAGATCGATAAGTGAACTGGCCCTGGGAAGATGCCTAAGTGACCAAGAACCTATGCTGCCAGGCTAGGTGATAAAAGGATCCCATCTTGGAGAGATAAGTTAATACCTAGAGCACCGCACTTTATTTATGGATTGTTTTCTACTGTTTTAACTGTTTGTTATGGCATTTGCTGCTGTTGGAAGCCGCCCTGAGCCCATCTGGGAAGGGCGGGATACAAATCTAATAAATAAATAAATAAATAAATAAATATGTTAGGTAAGGCCTGTCATGATTAGTGGTACATTTTTATATATTTAGTCACTTCATTTATAACTTTCCTTCCTCCCCACTGGGCACCAAAAATGGCTTTCTCAACAGTCTCCTCTTTTCCATTTTATCCTCACAACAACCCTGTGAGGTAGGTTAGGCAGAGAGTGTGTGACTGGCCCAAGGTTTGCCAACCTCCTGGTGACAGAGCTCAGTTCCCTGGAGAAAACAGTTGCTTTGGAAGGTGAAGTCTATAGCATTAAACCCCATTGAAGTCCCTCCCCTCCCCAAACCCCACCCTCTCAGGCTCCAGCCCCAAAATCTCCAGGCATTTCCCATCCCAGAGCTGGCAGTCCTATCACCCAGTACATTTTCATGGCAGAGAGGGCTTCGAATCTGGGTCTCCCAGATCCTACTCTGATGCTCTAACCATTGCACCACACTGACTGTTCACTTAGTAGTGCAAGGGCACTGCTGGCTGCTATTGGTGATACACCTATAGCAATCAATGACTTAGTATGAGCCTCATGTCCTTGCCATAGGTTCTCTTATCCACAGTACGGGTATGTGTGTGTGTGTGTGGCTAGTGCTCCAGTCTGTGCATACAATCGCCAGTCTTATCAAGTATGAACCGTTGCCATAGTTCTACAACCGGCCTATACAACTTGGAATGTATGCATGCCATGGGGAGGGGTGGTGGCTCAGTGGCAGAGCCTCTGCTTGTCATGCTGAAGATCCCAGGTTCAATCCCCAGCATCTCTAGTTAAAGGACTCAGATAGTAGGTGATGAGAAAGGCCAAAGAGCCAGTTTGGTGTAGTAGTTAAGTGTGCGGACTCTAATCTGGGAGAACCAGGTTTGATTCCCCACTCCTCCACTTGCACCTGCTGATGTGACCTTGGGTCAGTCACAAGCTCTGGCACAGCTGTCCTTGAAAAAGAGCAGTTTGTGTCAGAGTTCTCTCAGCCCCACCCACCTCACAGGGTGTCTGTTGTGGGGAGGGGAAGGGAAAGGAGTTTGTAAGCCGCTCTGAGACTCCAAGTGAAGGGCGGGGTATAAATCCAATCTCCTCCTCCTCCTCCTCCTCCTCCTCCTCCTCCT
>NW_015170285.1:365332-368923 GCF_001447785.1 Gekko japonicus | reverse complement strand
TCCTTCTCTTCTTCTTCTGTTCCCCCTCCTCCGCCTCCCCCTGAGACCCGGGAGAGCTGCTGCCAGTCTGAGTAGACAATCCTGGCCTTGATGGACTGAGGGTCAGATTCAGTACAAGGCGGCTTCATATGTTCATGTATTGTGTATCCTGGCCAGTGCTTGATAAACTCCCTTAGTTTGAACCGGAGGTTAATCAAGTTCTTGAAGCGCTGCCTTATGTGGCTGTTGGTGGGTATTATTGTGAACATAGGTGAAGCTGCCTTACATGGAATCCAACCAATGGTCCATCAAGGTCAGTATTGTCTTCTACTCAGACTGGCTGTGGCTCTCAGGAAGTGGTCTTTCTCATAACTGCCTGGACCCTTTAACTGGAGATGCTGGGGATTGAACCTGGGACTCACTGGTTCCCAAAGTGGGCAGTACTGCCCCCTGAGGGTGCTGGAACGATCCAGGTTAGGGTTGTGGCCGGGAGCGGGGGGCTCCCGGCCGGTGTCTAAATCATGCGCACGTGCGCCGCGTGTGCGTCACCCGGTAGTGACGTTGCACGCTGGGGGTGGGGCCACACCATTTGAGGGGAAAACTCTTTGTTTTCCCCTCAGTTGAATACAAATAAGAGAGCAGTGGAAGCATAAAGAAACAAGAGTCCAGGACCTATTTAAAGCAGCTTTTAATAAGTTTGGGAACCTATGTAAGCAGAGGCTCTACCACTGAGCCACAGCCCCTTGGTGTGTCCCTGACTTGTGCAGGCCAGAGCTAAACCATCTTTTTGGAGTCTCCCACAGTTTCAGCGCATAATCTTTGCTGGCAGAGAACAAAATCTTTCATATTACTTACTGTATCGTGGTTCAGTTTGCTAATTAAAAAGCTTGCCCCTTAGTGCTTCACCGTAGATGTATCTCTTGTTTAAGATGATTATAATACATTGTTGGTGGTGTTGTACATCATTTTTAATTCATTAGGGATTCCTTGCAAATAGTCAGATACATCTGAGTTGCTTTGCCTCAATAAGGGAGGGTTTTTTAATTCATGCAAGGCCCCACTGGGGGGGGGGCTCATATTTTGAGGAGCCCTTGAACTTGAGGTGCCTTTGATCATGAACACTTATTCAGATTCTCTGCTAATTTGAGATTGTCACCAGTCAAATCCAAAGTGAATTGCTCAACTGAAACCGCTGAGGAATTTTCAAGGGAAGCTGAAATGTGTTTTGATAAGAATAGAATATTTCGTGGGGATACTCACATTTCAGCTGAATCACTTCACCAGTTCATTTAGGCGTCACTGTCATTGACTGTTTGAATATATGAGTGTTATGTGTGCAAATTTGAACCTTCTCTTAGCACTTTATGATATTGAACAAGAGAATCTTAGCACCCTTGGTTGCCCAAAATCAAGATGCAATCTGTTTTGCTATCCATTTTAATTAGATTACAAGGTACATCTGAAAGAATTCTTGAAGACCTGTTCATTTGGATTGACTTTGATACCTACATAGCTGAGGTTAAGAAGGATAGAGGCAGCGTAGTGTAGTGGTTAAGAGCAGTGTTCTCTAATTTGGAGAACTGGGTTTGATTTCCCACTCCTCCTCCACATGAAGCCTGCTGAATGTCTTTGGGTCAGTCACAGTTCTCTCAGAGCTTTCTCGTTCCTGCCGGTTCACACAGTAAAATCCAGTTGGAAAGTGCACTGAAAGTGGATTTAAAGTGGATTATTTAGTGTGTGTGACCGCAGCCAAAGGGAAGGTGATTGTAAGCCGCCTTGAGACTCCTTAAGGTAGAGAAAACCGGGGTATAAAAAACCAACTCTTCTTTGTATATTTTTGCTGCTGTTTGTAAATGCCTTGCTAAGAGAGGTGGTATCTAAAGGCATAACCTTTGCTGTTGAAAAAAAAAAAAGGAAATGTAAAACAAATCTCAAATCTCTCTGAGAGTCAGACTAGGACCTGTGAGAGTTGGGATTTCGAACCGTAATGTTTCAGTTGTTACAAGTGTTTATTAAACTGGAGATCTGAACTCCAACGAATTCCTCTGTATGTATTTTTTTTTCTTTTTTGTCTCCCCCAGTTTGGAAATGTACTACCATACTTACAACCTGCAGTGCCACAGAAAACACTCAACTGAATCCGATTTATAGAGGAGCAAAACCAGGCCTTTCAATCTGATGTCACGGTACTAAGCCAAGAGAATTATCAGTGGAGATTTTTAGTAAGTCGTCAGTTTTAAATTTTCTCTCTTTGGGTTTCTTTGACTTGCTTGCTTTTGCAGTTCAGGGTACTTAACCCGAACGTTTTCACGCACACATATTGTCATCTCGGGCATTTGCATCTCTCTAGAATATTTTGATTCTTTGTCTTTCTACGGCAGGGGGTTATCAAATGAAAAATGATTTAATCTGGCTAGTTACCTGAGAAGGACGATGCTACCTGACCTTATGCACTTTGCTTTGGTCATTGCTTGAAGTTCTGCAGAGGTCTGAAGGTGTCACCCCTTAGTCATATAAGCTTTCCTTTTACAGTATGCTGTGGTTTGGATGATCAATCCGTAGAGGTGAATTCACCAGTGAAGTATCTGCTTTGGACAAATATCTCCCTACCAACTCTTGTATTATGTGACTAGTAGAATAATCACCAAATAATGTGAATGTATATGGATTTGTACCTCCACTGTCAGTTCTTCATCTCTCCCCATGTTCATTCTTGACCTTCAGCTTCCAGGCCTATTAATGATAACCATGTTTTTTTATTGCGAGATACATGGGTTATTAAATAATAACTAAGTGCCATCAAGTCACAACCAACCTTATGGCAACCCCTCATGGGGTTTTCAAGGCAAAAGGTGAGCAGAAGTGGTTTGCCATTGCCTTTCCTTTGCATAGCAATCCTAGACTTGATGATGGTCTTCCATCCAAGTACTAAGCACAGCTAACCCTGTTTCACATCTGAGCTCTGACAAGCTTGGGTTAGTCTGGGCTGTTCAGGTTATTAGTCATGCAAATAGGTCTGAGATGAGGGTCTGGATTGGTAATGCCTGTGAAATCGGAAAGGACCAACGTCATGTTTAAATAGGCGGAAATTGCACAAGGCATGTCTTAAGGGAGCAGTGGCACAGGGGATTTATCCTCTGGTTACAACTAACATCTGAGCTGAACAGAACTGCTGTCAGTTCTAGCCCCGCGCTGGTGTGAGCTACCAGCCTTGTCCCCAGCTCGCCATCCACCCAGCGGTTCGAAAGCTTCGGCGAGTAGATAAAATGGGTACCACTCCTTAGAGAGGGTGGGCACACCAACCCCCCGGGTGGGGGAGGTGTTAGCTGCCGAATGGAATGTTCAGCTCGTAAGATCGGAAGCCTAGAAGATCTCTTCGACATCAAGAAGCCTGTAATGGGCCGTTCCAGCCAGGCGGTGGCAGTGCGGCGCTGCGACCTGAAGAGTCCTGGAGAAAAAAGCTGATGTCATCAAGCCAAGCCGAGTGGAAAATGCCGTCTGGAACATGTCTGAGTCTATAACTGAGCAAAAAATCCCCGTCGGCTGTGAACGTGTGCGATGTAAAAATTTATTTTTATATATATCTCCCTTACCCCTATGAATCATTGTTAG
>NW_015170285.1:333909-365069 GCF_001447785.1 Gekko japonicus | reverse complement strand
AAGGTTCTAAATTCAGCATCTATAGCTAAAGAATCTTGATTGATGGGTTTGGGAAAACCTTTGCCTGAGAGTTGCTGCCAGTCCAGGTGAATTGCTGTGGGCGAGATGGGTAACAGCCTTATTCCGTATACAGTCCCATCTCCATGTGTTATGTGTTGGGACCAGATGCTCTGAATAATGGCTCCTTTTATCAAAACATTTGGTGCCCACATCACAATGACGATGATAATGCTATTTAAATAGATCTTTTTGAGCATTGGAAGAGTTTCCCACAGATGAAGCATGCAGGGTGATGTCAAAAGAGCTTCCCTTGTGTGTTCATGGGGAAGTCTGTCCTGCTGTCTTCAATAGGGCCTGTTCCTTTTGAGTTGCCTCCTGTCTCAACAATAACAGCTTGTTAATGAGTTCCAGAGCAGAGGGGCCATAGTGGTAGAGTGCCTGCTTTGAATATGGAAGGTCCTAGCTTCAATCCCCAGCACCTCCACTTGAAGAATCAGGTAGCGGGTGGTGTGAAAGACCTTCCCTGTTTTCTGAAGCAATAGGAAAGCTGAATGAATGCATACTAAATAAGCTAACAAGCTGGTCACCCTGACCTGGATAGCCCAGGCTAGCCTGATCTCATCAGATCTTGGAAGCTAAGCAGGGTCAGCCCCGTTCAGTGTTTGGATAGGAGAACATCAAGGAAGCCCAGGGTTGCTACACAGAGGCAGGCAAGGGCAAACCACCTCTGAATGTCTCCTGCCTTGGGAACTTGTAAGTTGGCTGTGACTTGATGGCAAAATAAATACATAAATAAAATAGCTGGTCATAGAAAAACCAAAAAGAGCGTTTTCCAAGTTCCAGTTGTGATCTGCTTGGTGTTAATAGCTCTTGGTGTAGTGGTTAAGTGTGCGGACTCTAATCTGGGAGAACCGGGTTTGATTCCCAACTCCTCCACTTGCACCTGCTGATGTGACCTTGGGTCAGTCACAAGCTCTGGCACAGCTGTCCTTGAAAAAGAGCAGTTTGTGTCAGAGTTCTCTCAGCCCCACCCACCTCACAGGGTGTCTGTTGTGGGGAGGGGAAGGGAAAGGAGATTGTAAGCCGCTCTGAGACTCCAAGTGAAGGGCGGGGTATAAATCCAATCTCTTCTTCTCTCTTCTTATCAACTTTTGGGTCCCCCCCCCTTTGCACAAGGTCTATTTCTACTTCAGCTATGAAGGAAGGGTGTGGGGAAGTCCTGCCAAATGGCACTCTCGGCTTGATGTCTGAGGAGAGAACTACGATTAAGTTTAAGGAAATTGTCTTGCAGCTCCAATCCAAATTGAGCAAGTTGACTTGGCTGAAATTTTTGCTTGGTCAATTTTTCAGCAAATGAATACAATCTAGTGCCTGGGGAATGAGGCTCGACCCACTCGATAATAACCTGTAAAACCTGCCACTTACCAGAGGTAATGGAGGCTGGTGATCTTGCAGTTTGGGCTGCGTCAATGAGGCTGATGTGCCATGGGGATCATCTGATTGCAGGTTAGAGGAGTCCAAATAACTATGTGTGGTCCTGGAACCTTGCTTTGAATAGGTGGCCGGGCAACTTGGTTTTTTGACAGGCGTGTGGAGGGAAGTGTAACGCCAGTCTGAAAATTGTGGATTAACGCTGGATCCATCTGAAAGGCTTTTGAAGTGCCGCCACTGAAGGCCTTATTTGCTGTTAATAAATATCATTATATGCCTACTGTAGCTCCCGATAGCATGCATTTCTTTGCCAAAGCACAGGGCCGCTTCACGCATCACAGTCCTTTGACATTCCACAAATAGAGATGCTCCTGTACACTTGTCACACACACACACCCATTCTCTGCCTGCTCCGTGCAACATTCATTAACTTTGCAGGAGCCTGTCTTGTTCTCTCTTCTGAAGCAGGCCCTGATGGTAAATGGTAAACCCAGCAAACATTTTTAAAGCGATGTTTAATCTCACAATGGAACTGCCAGTGCTCTCTGTGCACTTCAGCTCAATTGCAGCTCGAACAAGTTGAGAGCTGAATGTCAAGGGTGCTGCGATTGCATCATTGGAGCTCCAAACAAAGTAATTTGGCCCTTGAAAAGCTATCTAGGGAGGGTGGAGAGGGATGATATAGATTGGGGGCCACACACAGGGGAATAGTGGGACTGACTTGCATGGTGTAGGGGTTAAGAGTGGCGGACTCTAATCTGGAGAACCGGGTTTGATTCCCCACTCCTCCTCCGCATGAAGCCTGCTGGGTGACCTTGGGCCAGTCACAGTTCTCTCAGAACTCTCTCACCCCCACCTGCCTTACAAGATGCCTGTTGTGGGGAGAGGAAGGGAAGGCGATTGTAAGCTGCTTTGAGACTCCTTGTAGTAGAGAAAAGCTGGGTATAAAAACGACTTCTTCCTCTTCTTCCTCCTCCATTTCCTGGACTGACATTCCTTCACCCCGGAAATGTTCTCTTAAGAACATGAGGAGAGCATCCCTGCTTGATCAGACCAATGGTCCGTCTAGTACAGTACCCTGTTTCACACAGTGGCCAACCAAACACCGATGGAGGGTGTACCGGAAGGCCAAAGCTCCACCTGTTGCCCCCACTTCTACAGAACTGAGCATTGTTGCTGACTCAGAAAGGAATCTTTTACTAATGGTGGAATGTGACTAAGGAAAGCTTAGGCTTATTGTTATCATTGTCATTACTGTCATCGTCATCAGGGTCTGCTCAAAACAGGTGTATTCGCCTGCATGACCTATTGATTTTAGTTGCTTACAGGAAAGCACATCTAGGGTTGCATCTTTACTGTCCTTTTCCTTGTGGGCATATGATATCTGACGTAACTTAATATGGACTGAACAAAATGCTGCTCTCTACTGTAAAACGAGGTTGCATAGAAGTGTCTCGTGGTTTTTTTGTGAGGAATGACCTTCCTTTGTTTTGATACGGAGGGTTCTCTTATAGTAAATGGTCAGGGAAGATTCTCTAATGCCGGAGTTAAGTATACACTGTTACAGAACGTTTGCATCGTCCCCAGAGAGGATTCTGTTTCGGTGGTGTCTGGCTGATGGAGGAGGTTAGTGTTTATACACATCAACATCTTACAGGATGCCAATCCTGACCTCACTGCCAAATCCCGGGAAGGCTTCTATGTATATAAAACTGAACTCTCCTGCAGGGGACATTTATTTGATTCATTATTTAGTTTGAAAGTTTTATACCCTGCCTTTAGATAAAATGATCTTCATGGAGGTTTAGAGTGCATCCGCATAGCAAATATCTTTCGGTTTGCATTCATTCACGCTGACAAAGAAGAACCCGTGTGGGAGTTTTCTGTGCACTTTCTTCTGTTAGCTGCCATTTGCCCCACTTCCTCCCCCCCCACACTAGCATACCACCAATGCTCCCTCTAAGCTGTGGAGTCTTGTGAGCAAAAATTCTACGTTGTGAGCTACTGGTATTGAAGTTGTGAGCGAGCGATTTGGCTACTGTGTAAATTAGTCTGCTCTGGAGCCATCCTTCCTGAGCTAAGATAAAAATGTGAGCTGGAGGCTAAAAAACTGTGAGCTAGCTCACACTAACTCAGCTTAGAGGGAACACTGCATACCACTGGAGGGTTTTTTGAGAGCTTTGAAAAATAATTGGCAATTGCTATAGTGCTACAGTAACACAGTTCTTATAGCACTATAGCTACAGTAATACAGCACTTATAGCAATTGCCAGTTTACAAAGTAAGCCCTCTGGTGGTGTGGGAGGGAAAAATCCATCCACAAGGGAATGAAAGAAGGAAAATGAAGCTGATGTGGGCAGATTGGTACAGTTCATCATGGCAAAGAATCTCAGCCTGTTTTCTCTAAGTGGGAGTTGTGTCATAAGAACTGCCTACTTCTAGAGCACTAACACTGCAATACTCTGACCTGGGTAGGCCAGTCTAGCCCAGCAGGGTCATCCCTGGTTAGTATTTGGATGAGAGACCACCAGGGTCCCTGCATCCAGGGTTGCTATGGAGAGACAGGCAATTGTAAATCACCTCTGTTTCCAGGGTTGCTATGCAGAGACAGGCAATGTCTGTTTCTCGCCTTGAAGACCCCATGGGGTTGCCATAAATCGGCGGACAGCAAACAAACAAACAAAAAACGTGCAATATTTTATCACTGAGAAAACTGTACAGACCTGAAAAGTTTAGGGTTGACAGGCTCCAAGTGGGGCCTGGAAATCTCCCAGTCTTACAACTGATCTCCAAGACTACACAGATCATTTCCCTCAGAGAAAATGGCTGCTCCAGAGGGTGGGCTCTATGGCATTATACTCCATTGAGGTTCCTCCCCTCCCCAGGCTCCCCCCCAAATCTCCAGGAATTTCCCAATCCAGAGTTGCCAAACCTAGACAAGTTATCGTGACTCCAAATTTTCAGCCTCATAAGCCATGCATGGGAAGGTTTTTGTCTCAAAGACTTGTGGCTGGATTTATCAGTTGGATTGTTTTCTTTTTGGGTAAAAGTTTGCAGTTTGCAGTCTATTGGCTAAGGGACAGGCAGGCAATCCAGGATTTTCCGTCATTCAGCCCCCTGGTTATTTAAAGGGCTTCATCCATTCGAAACCGAAGGGCTTCAACTGTTTGATATTATGGCCATGCAGAATTCATTTATTTCATGGGAGGGCTCTTCCCAAGTCCCCCATCTTGGTATTTGAATAATTTATTCCCAGTTGCTCTTGTTCTGCAAAAGATGACAAGCTCTCTAATTAGTTACCTAATCCCCAGCTGTGCACAAGGCACCATGTCACTCTCCTAGGAAATGAGCCAGTGTGCCGTATTTCATTTCTTTTGCTTATATTTTGGTCAGCTTTTTGCCCCTCTGTGTTTTGCTGTTGGTTTCATAAATTCATTTCCATTCCGGGTGCCAGAGGTCCCCAGCATGACATCTGGGGGCACCATGGTGTCTGCCAGTACTTCATCTGGTGCCCACCAAGTGTTCCAAAAAGTGGGCCAGATTGTTATCGGCTTCCCTCATTCAAATGCAAGGGTTTCCCACAACTCTAATGGCAGGCACAGCCATTGATGGATCATGAGAACTGGTAAGCACCCAAGCTTGTGGTTCCGTTCCCCCTTCAGGTTTTCCTTCTTTTTATTCCCTCCTTCTCTTTATACAAACATAAAAGAAGCCATGTTGGATCAGGTCAATGGCCCATCCACAGCAGTTATTTGCCACATTTTGGTGGTGGTAGAAAATGCTGTCAAGTCACAGCTGACCTATGGCGACCCAATAGGGTTTTCTATTGGGTGTTGTAAATAAGAAGCGGGAGACTGACCAGTTATGAAGGTGCACAGAGAGTTTATATAGTTATAAAGGTGAATATATACAGAGATATTTACAGGCTATTGAACAGCATGTCGTGCCTTAGTCTATGAGAACTGAATCCCCGCCAGCTTACTAAACTGATAGCTATTATGCTAAACCCCAGCCAATCTCTAACAAGGTGATGTAATCACTAACTCTAACAAGACCTGAAAGAGCAACACCTGCTAGAAACACCTGGTTGTAATTACATGATTACTAGCATGACAGCTAGGTCTGACAAACAGATCAAACTGATCTATAGTAACTGCTTGCTACCTCCACACTGACATATATCTCAGTATTTTCTAGACAAGAGAAAAACAGAGGTGGTTTGTCATTGCCTGCCTCTGCATAGAGACTCTGGACATCCTTGGTGACCTCCCATTCAAGTACTAACCAAGGCTGACCCTGCTTCTCTTCTGAGATCTGACAAGATCAGGCTAGCCTGGGCCATCCATGTCAGGGCATGGTTTAGGAAGAAGAAGAGGAGATTGGATTCGTACCCCGCCCTTCACTACCCAAAGATGTCTCAGAACGGCTTACAAATTCCTCTCCCTTCCTCTCCCCACAACAGACACCCTGTGAGGTAGGTGGGGCTGAGAGAGCTCTGACAGAAACTGCTCTTTTTTCAAGAACAGCTCTTATCAGAATTACGGCTTGCCCAAGGTCATCCAGCCAGGCGCAAGTGGAGGAGTGGGGAATCGAACCCGGTTCTCCCAGATTAGAGTCCGCACACTTAACCACTACACCAAACTAATGCAGGAAATATTTGGCACAAGGAAACTGAAAACGGCGTGCAAATAAAGAATCATGGGTCAAGTTTGTCCAAGGGAGAAGCAAATTGAAATGGGCAGGTTTTAGGTAGAAACAGCAGGGCTCAATAATCACCCTTCACTTGCTCCGACTGGTATTCCTCACTCATTCCAGCATTCCACCTTGCTAGGCAAGCCCTCTCATGCTCTCAATAGGAATGCCACTAACAGAGCATGGGTGCTGTTATCCCCACCCAATCTTCATTTCAGACTGGGGAGCTCTCTTATCTTTATGTGGTTCTTGGGCAGGGGTGGACTGAGAAGCCAAAACAGCCTGTATGGAGAGCTGATGGGCCAAGAGAGCTAAGACAGGCACCATCATGGTCCTTATTGCTGGCTCACTGTACCTGGCCTGTCAGAACAAAGCTGGGTGCCACTGTGCTCCTTTTCACTGACCCCCTGGAGGGGACCTCTTTGGGGCAGGCTACCTTGCCAATCATTGATCCTGCCAGATTTTTCCTTGTGAAATGAAACAACCATGCTCTTTAAATGCTTTGCAGTTTTGTATCTTGGCCTTTGCTTTCTGGCCACCTGCCATTAAAATCTCTCCCCTCCCAGACTGGAAATGGCACCCAACTGAATGGAGTCCTGGTCAGAGGGACCTGTAGCAGACCGCATTTGTGCATTCTCAGGTCAGTTATTTAACATCTGGTATGAGTGAGATGCAAAAAGCTAGGGCCATCATGACTGGTGAACAGAAGATCCCCACTGGATCCAGACAAAAGGTTTCTTCTTGTACAGGGGTCCCCAACCTTTTTGAGGCTGCGGGCACATTTGGAATTCTGACATGGTGTGGTGGGTGACAAAACAGCTGCCGCAAAACAGCTGCCGCGGGAGGCAAAGCCAGCCACCAAAGGATTGCCACAGCTTAACTTCAGATCCTTGTGATGTGGTAGCAGCTGCTGCCAAAGCAACATTTTTTAAAATCTGCACAGTCAATTAAATCTCCAGCAGCCGATCAGAAGCCTTGCTGGGCAAAAGCCTCACCTGGCCCCACCCACTTCCTAAGAACACTTGGCAGGTGACGGGAACCACGTTGGGGACCCCTGTTCTAGTCCAGCATCCTGTTTCTCACAGTGACCAGCCAGATGCTTGCAGGAGGGCACAAATAGTGCATGCTGCCTCTCAACCAAGATTTTCAGCCTATATATCTAATAGCCAAGGGTCCCTCTGCGTGCGGATATCTAAATCCGCACATCGGGACCACATGAAGGGTAAACAGATTTTCCTGCACACTTGGGGCACTCCCCAGGTGTGAAAAAAAATCTGAAACATTGGGAAAACTATACGGGGGATACTTAAATCCCCCCAAAAGTAAAAAAGCATTCCCTGCGCATGCGCAGAGAATGCACTTACCACTGAGAACTGGCAGCTGGGCTCACTGCCATTGCTGGTGTCGCGGGGTGGGGGAGAAGTCTTTGTGGGCCGGGTGGCTGGGAGCCACGCAGGGCTCGGTGCCATTGCTGCTGGCGGGGGGGGGGAGGGGAAGTCTTGGGTGGTATGCTCCCTCTAAGCTGTGGAGTCTTGTGAGCAAAAATTCTAGTTTGTGAGCTACTGGGCATTAAAGTTGTGAGCGAGCGATTTGGCTACTGCATAAATTAGTTCGTTCTGGAGCCATCCCTCCTGAGCTAAGACAAAAATGTGTGAGCTGGAGGATAAAAAACTGAGCTCACTCACACTAGCTCAGCTTAGAGGGAACATTGCTTGGTGGGCCGGTGGCTGGGAGCTGTAAAGGGCTTGCTGCCATTGCTGCTGGCTGGGGGGGGGGGGAGAGAAGTCTTGGCAGGTGGGCAGCCATGCCTGCTGGGCTCACCCATAACCGCCTCCTCCTCCCCCTCAATGCAGAGCTCCTGCTTCTGCAGGCTGGGAGCTGTGGGGAATACTCTCCCCATGCCCACGGGTATCGTGAGTCCCGCTTCTTGTTTAGCTGTAATTTGGTAAACTCCTGCATAAATTTTGCCTACTTCCCTTCTAAAACTATTGGAGCCAGTGGCTGTCAAGACATCCTGCGTCAATGGATATTCCAAGGCTTGGTAGGTCAGCAGGATTGAGCGTAACAAGTCCCCCCTTTCTTTTGCTTTTTATTTAGCCACCTGTTCTAAAGAAAAACAGTAGCATGGTATCATGATAAGGGAGACAGACCAACAATCTATGCAGGCAAACATCCTCTTTGTCTTTGGCCATTAAGCATGCTATACACACAGATCTATCCCTGGCTGCCAGCACTTACCTGTTGGTTACTAGGCAACCGTGCCCATTTACCGCTGGCTGCAGCTGTCGGCGAAATGACTTGTACGGCTCAATGTAAACTTGAATTGCTCTCAGTTTGCAACAGATGCTGATAAAAAGAGGTTAATGTGCGTGTAAGTGATGCTTTCCTCACCAACGGCAACCACCAGCAGCACTGATGTCCTGGGGTATTCTGGGCAGGGACATGAAGTCTTCACAGCGGCGTTTCCCTCCAGAGCCAGATGGCACGGTCAAGAGGGCATTCGTCCTCAGTTCTTGCCTTCCAGTGTTCACACCTCTGTGCTGCCCAGCAGCTTTGGGAAGCCCTAAGAGAAACTAAACACCCAGCAGCTACCAAGCACCCGCATTTCCAAGGAGTCCGAGTATAGCTGGACTGACAGTTTAACATAGGCCTGTGGGTAATGATTGCAGAGGGGTAGCCATGTTAGCTTATTGTATCAAAATAAAACAAAATGAACAACATTTATTGAAAGATGTGCTTTTCTGAGTCATAGCTCACTTCTTCAGATACACAGAGATCCTGCTTAAACCAGAATAGCGGGGTAGCCAGTAATTGAGGAGGACTGTAGCTTATTGGTAGAGCACATGCTTTGCATGGAGAATGGCCTAGGTCCGATCCCCGACATCTCCGGTCAAAGAGCACCAGTAGCAGATCTTTCTCTGCCTGAGCTGATCTCCAGGCCCCACCTGGAGATAGGCAATCCTAGGTATAAGTGACATCTTCTGTTAAAGGAAGCATCACATCTCAGTGGATAAACAAAGCATCATATCACAATCATATCTCACTTGGTTTGGATGCAGCAGATCCCAAGTCCCTTGCATTATTTATTGAAGAGTCTTATGGAGCAGATGCTGGGGAAGACATCTATTGCCCTGTGAATCTGGAAAGCTACTGTCATCTGGAGTGCACAATGCAGATCTAGGTGGACCAAGGGTTTGCTCTGTTCGCTGTGGAAAGTGTGGAAAGTGTGGGGAAAGTGTGGGGCACGTACCCATGCCACAGCCCCTGTTTTCAGGAAGGGAGCCTAAAGAACTGAGCCAAAGTGAGGTGACCAGAGATGAAGTTCTAGACCTACTGGGGAAATTAAAAATTAGAAAGGCCCTGATAACATACACCCGAGAGTTCTTAAGGAACTCAGGTGTGAGATCATTGATCTACTAACCCATATATTTAACCTATCACTAAATTCAGCTGCTGTACCAGAAGACTGGAGAGTAGCAAATGTGATACCCAAGAAAGGGATCCAGAGGGGAACCAGGAAATTACAGGGTAATCAGTCTAACGTCTGTCCCAGGCAAATTAGTAGAAGCTGTACTCAAAGATAGAATTGTTAGAATTTCATTTCATTTATTACTCTTATGACCTCAGTCTTAACGTGGACTCTGGTACCAAGGCCTGCAACAAACCAAGATGCCAACTGGTACCAAGATCCTAGCAACACCATCAGTGAACCCAGCAACATGAGCCATACCATCTCAGGTTCATATTCCTGCTCATCCTCTAATGTGATTTATGCCATCGTGGGTCAACAATGCCCTTTCACCCTCTACATTGGACAAACAAGCCAGTCCTCTCGACAAAGAATTAATGGACATAAATCTGACATTAGGAACCACAACATTCAAAAACCAGTGGAGGAACATGTTAACCTTCCAGGACATTCAGTTGCTGACCTAAAAATAGAGAAGAAGAGAGAGAAGAGAGATTTTATTTATACCCCACCCTTCACTACCCAAAGAGAACAGCTCTGAAATAATAGGTTGGGCTGAGAGAGCTCTTTCGAGAACTGCTCGTGAGAGAACAGCTCTGAAATAACTTATAACTGACCTAAGGTCACACCAGCAGCTGCAAGTGGATGAGTAGAGAATCAAACTTGGTTCTCCCAGATTAGAGTCTATACTCCTAACCACTACACCAAACTGGCAGTTCTCTTACAAAGGAATTTCAAAAAGGGAGGTTAGAAAGAGAGACTGCTGAATTGCAACTGATAATGAAGCTTAAGACATTGCATCCACCTGGATCCCCCCCCCTCCCCAAGTGGATAGCTCAGTGAAATTGTCAAGTCAGCCCAGTGTGCTGCAGCGGTGAAAAGGGCAAACTCTGTGTTAGGGATCATTAGGAAAGGGACTGAGACTGAGAATAAAACAGCTGATATTGTAATGCCCCTATATAGATCTATGGTGCGACCTCATTTGGAATACTGTGTACAGTTCTAGTCTCTGTGTCTCTAAAAGGACATTGCAGAGCTGGAAAAACTACAGAGGAGGGCAGCCAAGGTGATTAACGGCTTGGAGTACCTTTTTTAATGAGGAAAGGCTATAAGAGTCCGGGACTTTTCAGTTTAGAAAAGAAATGACTAAGGGGAGATGTGGTAGAGGTTTATAAAATTATGCATGGGGTGGAGAGAGTTGACAAAAAGAAATTTTCCCCACTCTCTCAAAATACTAAAACTTGAGGGCATCCTGTGAAACTGATGGGCAGTAGGTTCAGGACGGACAAGAGGAAATATTACCTTACACAGAGAGTGATGTAAAATGTGGAAATCGCTGCCAGAGGATGTAGTGATGGCCACAGGCACAAACAGCTTTAAAAGGCGATTAGATAGATTCATGGAGGATAGATCTATCAGTGGCTACTAGCCATGGTGACAGAGGGGAACCCCTGTGTCCAGAGGCACTAAAGCTCTGAATCTCAGAGCCAGGAGGCAACATCAGGGGAAGGTCTCAGCTTCTATGCCCTGTTGTTTGCTGTCCAGAAGAACTGGTTGGGCACTTTGTGAGGCAGGATGTTGGACTAGATGGACCACTGGTCTGATCCAGCAGGTGTCTTATGTTCTTAAGGGTTTGACTTGGTATAAGGGAGCTTCAGGTGTTCAAATAGGCCTTTGGCTCATGGACGTGTAAGTAGACAGCACTTCCCATATCCATTGTTGTGGCCTTACAGCTCAAAGGTTAGTTTCCATACGGGAACTAGAACACAGAGGCTGTGTGGCCCTGTGATGCATAATTTTATGCAGAGACTTTCAAGAGGGTAGTCATGTTGGTCTGCAGTAGAAAAGCGAGATTTGAGTTCAGTAGCTCCTTAGAGACCAACAAGATTTTCAGAACATAAGTTTTCAAGAGTCAAACCCCTTGCCATCTGACGAGGGAGCTTCTCACTCTCGGAAGCTTATACCCCAAAAGTCCTGTTGGTCTTGAAAGGGCTACTGAACTCGAATCTTCGTTGTATGCATATTCCACCTGCCACTTCTGTGTTGACTACAAAGCAATTAGATAACACTTCCTCCTCTTTTCCTGATCTGAACTCTCTGGTCAGCTGAGTTCATTGTATGCATATGCTGGTCACCAGCCAGGGCCTAACATTAGAACATCATACCTCTGCATGAAACACCGAAACCTAGACTGTTTCTCAAAAGCTGCACTTGAAGCTTAAAACCAAGTGCGACAAGAATTTTGCCAAGAGAAGCTGACCACATTTAAACAATCGTTTCTTGCCTATTCAATCTAAATTCAATTACAGTATGAATATAGAGTGCTGTTTAGATAGCTGTATTTATAGAACCTGGCTTGAAAAGCTTACTAGTCTTGGTCAGAGCTGCAGCGTAATCAAAAGAAGCCACTTTACGCGTTAACAGCAGAATTATTATCTCTTGACAAATATAGGAAAGGGTGTTTTGGGTTTTTTCCCCCCCCGTAGCTAGGAAGGCATTTCACAAAAGTTCTCCAAAATCAGCAGTAAGTGCTTCCATCTTATGAGAGACAGTCAGTATTCAAACAGTGCAGAGCAATTCCTGTGATGCAGTACCATTTTCTGCTCTTTACTAAATATTATACCTGTATGGATCCTCCTCCTCTCCGTTTTTTATCCTTATCCTTTTCTGGTCCTCCTTGCCAGGTTGATAAGATTGGGTTGTTTAATTTTCCCCTTCCAGGCGAGCCCACCAGACTCAAAGTCCACACACCCTAACATCTGTGTTTATTCAAGGCGGTGCGTTGCTTCTGCAAATTATTGTACAATAGCAGATGTGTTCAGTGTTTACTTTAGCACATGCAGTAAATATTTTGTCCATTGAGTGGATTATTTAGACAGACCCAAAATAGAAGCAACCTGCAAATACATTTTTTTAAAAGCTTTGCACATGCACAGATTTTTAGAAAACGGGACTGGCGCTTCACCGTTGGATTTCTGCAAGAACAGCGAGGGCTTATTCAGAACTTTTCTCGATGTCGTCGATACTGAGTGATGGAGGGCTACACCTCACAATAATTCAAGGCAGCATTATTTCTGAGAGCTTTTTGTTGTTTGTTTTGTGTTGGAAGGGGAAGTCAGCTGTTGCTGGTGCAACAGTAATTTGTGCATATGGTTGTTCTCGTAACTTTCAAGTCATGTGGTAAATGGTTCTTACGCTTTGCAGAAATATTGTGCCCTGACCTGGATAGCCCAGGCTAGCCAATCTCGTCAGATCTTGGAAGCTAAGCTGGGTCAGCCCTGGTCAGTATTTGAATGGGAGACCACTGAGGAATACCAGGATCACTATGCAGAGGCAGGCAATGGCAAACCACCTATAAATGTCTCTTGCCTTGAAAACCCTATGGGGTTGCCATAATTCCAAAGAAAAACATCAACCCCCCCGCAAATTGTGAATGCCACCTTGGGTTCTGGTATTCCAGGAGGAAAGGTAGTGAGTCAGTGTTTTCATTCTGAATGGTACTTATCTTCTAGGGCACTTAGAACAACGACAGAAAATATTTGAACTTTAATTTTGAGAGAATTGTTTTAAAGCCTTATATGTGAACATTGGTGTGGGGTTGGGGTTAGGCTGGAGAGACCCAGGAATCAAATCCCTGTTTACCCGATTGGGGAAGGAGATCTCCCACCCTTAGTGGGCCTTGCCCACCGGCACTCCAGTGGCTGAAAAGAGAAATAATTTTAAAAACACTATTGCGATGGTGTGACAACGCTTCCACTGGAAACTCTGTGGCAAAACCATAGAGGATTGTAAAACTAAAGAGTGTAAAACCATCTATGTTCCAGTGATTCATAGAGAGGACTGCCATCAATTTCGAGGACATTGATAATGGTCCC
The DNA here is from genome assembly GCF_001447785.1 of Gekko japonicus. NCBI lineage: Eukaryota > Metazoa > Chordata > Lepidosauria > Squamata > Gekkonidae > Gekko > Gekko japonicus. The sequence goes on along the minus strand of NW_015170285.1, from coordinate 351,602 downwards.
CCATGTCCCTTTTCCCGTTTCACACTGGTTTCCGGGCTGGGCCTAGTTCCACCCCGCCACAGTTATTCACTCTCTCTCTCTCTCTCTCTCTCTCTCTCTCTCTCTCTCTCTCTCTCTCTCATGTCTAAGTTACCACACAGGATTGTTTTTGTGAACAAGGGTAGAGAAGCCTATGAGGTATGGTGATTCCTTGGAGGAAGGGCCATGACTCAGTGGTAGAACATTTGCTTGGCATGCAGGTTCAATCCTTGGCATCTCCAGTTAAAAGGACCAAGCAGTAGGGGATGTGGAAGACATTGACCTGAGACCCTGCAGAGCTGCTGCCAGTCTGAGTAGACAATATTGCCTTTGATGGGCCAAGGGTCTGATTCAGTATGGGGCAGCTGTTGTAATAGGCTGGATTTAAAAAATATATAATAGATGGATTGTCTGCATTTCAAGTTTGGCGACAGCTGCCTTTACGGAACTATGGTGAGCGAATGTGTCTGTGGTTCGTCTGCCTGGAAGTGCGTGAAGACAGCACATTCTCTGGTACATGTGGTTTTATTTTTGTTCAACATCATGATTTCTCGCAAGTGTGGAACTCTCCACAGCAGCCTGGGTGTTTTCACACAGTGCTTCAGTTGTTTTTGAATCTCCCTGGCTAGTTGTTGTCTCACTTAGAGGAAGAAACCAAGGACTCTGAGGCAGCAGCAACAGCTCTGTGGGAGTGGGGGGTGGGGGCTGCACAGTATGAAACACCACAGTCTGCCCCTTTCCAGACTCAGAGTCTCGCTTTTATTTCTGGCAGCTGGTAAGTACATGTGTATTCCACCTGCTTTATTTAGAAAGCTGCCTCTCTTGACAGGCCTCGGAATAGAATTGGCTTATGCCTGTGGTTCTTCAGGAAGTCATCCACTTTGCGGAAACACTTTTTTTTTTCTCCCCTTGAGTGATGCTATCCTGGAAAAAGCTGCAAGGAATGGATTATTTTGAGTTCCCTTGGCTAAACGAGAAAACAGCAACCGCCTGAAATCCTTATAAAGGGTTGTGGATTGGATCTTCTTCTCTAAAAACAGACACACAAACACCATAAACCCTAATCTCTCCTTGGATTATTAACGGAAATATATATATTTTACAGATTGTTCTGCCTTTTCTCTTGATGGTACTGAAGGACATGAGATGAGCCCTGCTGGATCAGACCAGTGGTCCATCTAGTCCAGCATCCCATCTCACACAGTGGCCAACCAGTTCCTCTGGGGGGCCAACAATAGGTCATCGAGGCTTCCCCCTGGTGTTGCCTCCAGCTCTGGGATTCAGAGGTTGACTGTCTCTGAATGTGAAGGTTCCCTTCCGTCCCCATGGCTAGTAGCCACTTATAGACCTATCCCCCATGAATCTGTCTAATCCCCTTTTACAGCTGTCTATGCCTGTGGCCATCACTACATCCTTCGGCAGCGAATTCCATCCCCCTCTCTACACTGGTGCGTCACTTACTTATTTTAGATATTTTAACTCCACATTTTGACCTAAATCTTTGAGTTGGCTTCTGGTAATGCTATAATGCTAATTGCAGTAATGCTAAAATACCAATACAAGTGAACCATAAAATTACATGAACACAGTAAAATGCATCTGAAAAATCCAACGGCACTGCTACTGTGTCCATATATTAAATGTTATTAAATGATTGAGCAATTAAAACCATGCTTATAACCAAACAATAAAGCACTTTTCCAAGGCACCAAATAAAACAAACTAGATGAAGGCGAACAGACAAAGAGAGTTACAGAAAATACCCTGCAGTCAGTTATGGAGAGGATTTGGCAGATCTGGGTCTAAGATAATGGCACTGAGGCCAGTTTGGTTGTTAAACTAGGAAATCTTGGCCCGGATGTTACTAACATTACCTCTTGCCCTTATGCTCTTAAGTCACAGTGGCTAAAAATGGAACTTTCATGTCCAAATGCAGGATATCTTTGATTGTCAGGTGCCAAGGATAAAAAGGGATAGCAATGTAGGTTTTCTTCTCTGCTCGGTAGCTTCCCAAGGGGCTTAGATGTTGTGGGGGAAAACCATGGATTCTTGACCTGATCCAGCCTGGCTGTTCTTACATGCCAGTGCTCAGTTAAAATGTTAATGCACTAATGTGCAAACATATATGCACGCGTGGCAAGCATTAAGGAGAACGGCAAAAGAAACCCCATGTGTGTATTTTGTTCCAACCCAGCTGAGATTATTTAAAGCAACCAGATAATTGAGCCAGGAACCATTTCAGGATGGATCTGTAACAACTGTGGGTGGAATTGCACATTACATGCAGTTACATGATTCTTTTCTTGTTTTTTTTTTAAAAAACGATAAAACAGCTGCAGGAGTAGGAAGCCTGGCACAGTGGGAGGGGGGCTATTTAACTCTCCCTCCTCTTCTCCCCTTCCCCCCTGGCCATTTTCCCACTAAAATCCACCAACTGTAGCCTGCTTTTACTGCCACTAGGGAGAATTTATGGGCTTCTGTATTTTGCTCCCAGCATGGGGGGAAGAGCTCTTACCTGGATAGCACAAGCTAGCCCAATCTCATCAGGTCTCTGAAGATAAGCAGGGTCAGCTCTGGTTAGTACTTGGATGGGAGACCACCGAGGAAGCCCAGGGTTGCTACACAGAGGCTGGCAATGGCAAATCACCTCTGAACGTCTCTTGCCTTGAAAACCCTCCAAGCTCTCCATAAGTTCACGGCAACTTGATAAAGGAAAAAGGGGGGGGGGAGAACTTTGGGGCAACAACCTTAGTAAGGAAGATGACAGGAGGAAGAGAGCTTTAAGCAGTTACACCCTTGCTGCGCTGGTCCTCAGCAGCTGGTTTCTGCTTAAAAACACATGGGAGGAGGGACATGTGGTTCCTGCTTGAGAAGCTTGATAAAGGTTGCCTGCAATAAGCGGGGAGAGGACTCTGTCCATTGTCCTGAAGTAGTTTCCCTGCCAGTGGTCGGAGATTTCTATTCATAGAACCATAGAGTTGAAAGGGATCTTCAGGGTCATCTAGTCCAACCCCCTACACAATGCAGGAAAATTCACAAATGCCTCCCCCTCCACACCCGCAGTGACTGCTGTTCCACACCCAGAAGATGACAAAACAACAACAAACCACCCTCCAGGATTGCTTCCTGACTCCAAAGTGTAGATTGGCATTTCCCTGGGCATGTAAAAAAGGGCCACAAGAACGAAGCACTGAGGCAACCCTTTCTGCCCTCCCTTCTCGTGATCTGCCTACATTCACAGAATCCGCATTGTTGTCAGATGGCCAGCTAGCCTCTGTTTGAAAACCTCCAAAGGAGAGCCCACCACTTCCCGAGGTAGCCTGTTCCACTGAGAAACCGCTCTGACTGTCACAAAGTTCTTCCTAATGTTTAGCTGAAAATCCTTCTGATTTAATTTCAACCTGTTGGTTCTGGTCCAGCCTTCTGGGGCAACAGAAAATAACTCCACACCATCCTCTAGATGGCAGCCCTTCAAGTACTTGAAAATAGTTATCATATCACCTCTCAGTCGTCTCCTCTCCAGGCTAAACATACCCAGCGCCTTCAACCTTTCTTCATAGGACTTGGTCTCCAGTCCAATTGCATGCCCTCAAGTCACAACCGACTTGTGGAAACCCCTCATGTGGTTTTCAAGGTAAGAGATGAGCAGAAGTCGATGCCATGGCCTGCCTCTGTGTATTGCCCCCGAATTTCCTTGGTGGGCTTCCATCCAAATACTGACCAAGGCTGATCCTGCTTAGTCTCCAGGATCTGATGAGACTGGGCTAGCCTGGCTAGTTTGGTGTAGTGGTTAAGTGTGCGGACTCTAATCTGGGATGTAGTGGTTAAGTGTGCAGACTCTAATCTGGGAGAACCGGGTTTGATTCCCCACTCCTCCACTTGCACCTGCTGATGTGACCTTGGGTTAGTCACAAGCTCTGGCACAGCTGTCCTTGAAAAAGAGCAGTTTGTGTCAGAGTTCTCTCAGCCCCAGCCACCTCACAGGGTGTCTGTTGTGAGGAGGGGAAGGGAAAGGAGTTTGTAAGCCGCTCTGAGACTCCCAAGTGAAGGGCGGGGTATAAATCCAATCTCTTCTTCTTCTTCTTCTTCTTCTTCTTCTTCTTCTTCTTCTTCTTCTTCTTCTTCTTCTTCTTCTTCTTCTTCTTCTTCTTCTTCTTCTTCTTCTTCTTCTATCTGACCCAGTGTTTCTAATTGTTGTTGTTGTTCAGTCACACAGTCGAGTCCGACTCTTTGCGACCCCATGGACCACATCACACCAGGCCCTCCTGTCTTCCGTCGTCCTCCGGAGTTTGCTTAATCTCATGTTCATTGCATCGATAACACTGTCTAACCACCTCATCCTTTGCTGTCCCTGTCTTCTTTGACCTTCAGTCTTTCCCAGCATCAGGGTCTTCTCCAGTGAGTGCTCCCTTCTCATTGGGTGGCCAAAGTATTTGAGCTTCAGCTTCAGTCTCTGGCCTTCCAGGAAACAGTCAGGGTTGATTTCTTTTAGGATTGACTGATTTGATCTCCTGGCAGTCCAAGGGACTCTCAAGAGTCTTCTCCAGCATGATAATTCAAAGGAATCTATTATTCGGCACTCGGCCTTCCTTATAGTCCAACTCTCGCAGCCATACATCACTACTGGGAATACCATTGCTTTGACTATACGGACTTTTGTTGGCAGAGTGATAGACAGTAACAAAAGGCTAAAAGTTTCTAATTAAGTGCCATTCAGTCACAGCCAACCTATGGTGACCCTGTGGAGTTTTCAAGGCAGGAGCCTAACGGGGTGGTTTGCCATTGCCTGCCTCTCTGCAGTGATCCTGTATCCTGTGGTGACCCTGGAATTCCTTGGTGGTCTCCCATCCAAATACTAACCAAGGCTGATCTTCCTTAGTCTCCAGGATCTGATGCGACTAAGCTAGCCTGGCTATCCAGCTCAGAGTTTCTAATTAAGTGCCATTAAGTCACAGCCGACTTATGGTGACCCCATGGAGTTTTCAAGGCAGGAGTCTAACAGAGCTGATTTGCCATTGCCTGCCTCTCTGCAGTGATCCTGGATCCTGTGTAGTGATCCTGGATTTCCTTGGTGGTCTCCCATCCAAGTACTAGGGATTGGGATAGGCTGAGCTATCAGGCTGCTACATGGTCTGAGTAGTTAATGCAAAACAAATGATGTGATATATATTTTTGGCTTGATGGAAAAGTGTACGTATGTTTGGGCTATGCAGAAATCTTTGGGATCCCAAATGCAACTTGACAACCAACTAAGAGAGAAAGCAAAAGAGAGATACTAATCTGTATGTAGTAAAGGGTATTGTGGCCTTGGTATCCTTTAGCAGGGATTGGCTGAGCTGTCCTAATTGCACAAAGTAATGGGAGGGGCATAAAGGTCTATTACCTGCTGTTGGCTTGAACTGGCAGAAGAGCCCACTAGAGGAATATTCACAAGCCAGAGAAGGCTGTTGGGAGAGAGAATGGGCAGAGAGAGGAGAGCTGCACAACTGTATAACCCATTGAATCCTTTGGCTAAGGACAGCACACTGTACAGTGAATGTCTGTAAAGTAGTATTCTCACCAGTATTATCATCCCATTCTGCATCAAATGGTATTTATGAAACAAAAAGTCCAGTCACAAACGACTAGCTGTATGAGTGACAGGAACACAAACAATGAGAATTCTGATCATCAACCTGTCCTACTGTGCCAGCTGCTACACAGAGATCCTGTTATTCCTGAGGTTTATTAAGCTGCCTTGCTGCTAATACAGGATATTTCATTATCTATACGCTTAAGATCCATCTACTCAAGTAATCAACACTCCTCCTCGCCCGTTATCAAATTTGCTTTGCGTTAACTGGGTTAAAACACATCCTGTCCCCATCTTGAAAGGCAAAATCAGATTAAAATTATTTCAAAACTGAATTATATATATATATTTTCATTGGGCACACATTTAACAGATTGTAAGGAGCCGCATCTGCTCTTTTGCCTGTATGCTGAGTTGCAAAATGATAATTCATTCAAAGAGCAGCAGTGGCTCATAGCTGCTGTCTCCTGCTTAATTTCCTCCCTCTTTTTTTTGATGCCCCCCATTCCTTCCTTTAAAAAAGCAGCAGCTGCAAAGAAAATGATGCTAGAGCCCCATCAATGTCACCTTCATATCCATCCTATTTATTTCGGTTTTGTCCTCTGAGAAACCCAGTAAGTCCCAGCCAAGTCCACAAACTCCATGACCCAATAAAATAAAATTGAGCCCATCAAACTTGTGGGGGCTTTTATAATTCTCATGCCTTTGTTACCTGCCTGGGATTGTAAAAAAACAGGTTGGTTGTCAGGTGCCAAGGATGTCGCAGGATATGGCTAGTGAATTGACTCAGGGCTGAGTGCACCGGATTAATGTGCTTTGCACACATTCAGACTGCTTTCACACAGATCGGATAATGCACTTTGGCAATTCTTTGCAAGTGGATCTTCCTGTTTCACACAGGGAAATGCAGTTGCAAACCATTGCTAAAGTGCATTGAAACGATTGCTGAAGTGTATTTTAAAGACTCGTTGCTTGCTTTCACACACATTGGATACTGCACTTTCAATGCACTTTAGCAATTCTTTGCAAGTGGATATTCCTGTTTCACCCAGGAAAATCCAGTTGCAAATGATTGTTAAAGTGCATTATCCAATGTGTGTGAAAGCAGCCAGCTAGTCTTTAAAAGGCATGTATGCCAAAGTGATGTAGGGGCTGGAGTGCCGAGCTAGTGTCTGGGAGACGTAGGTTCAAATCCCCGCTTTGTTATGAAGCTCGCTGGGTGACTTTGGGGCAATCACAGCCTAACCTACTTTACAAGGTGGTGGTTAGGAATAAAATGAAGGAGGGAAGAACAACGTTGTAAGCAGCTTTGGATCCCTTTTGATGAAAAAAGAGGAGTATAGATCTCCAAATAAAATAAAGTATGTGGGAATGGCCAAAGAAGTTCAACATATTCCCAGCCATGATGAATATGGTGCTACATGAAAGGGATATCATAGTCATGTTATGGGCCTATCCATTGGGCAGATACACTGTTTGTCTAGGCAGGGGTGGTGGTCTGCTATTGATCATCTGACTGCTTTGTGCCCCAGATGCTATTGAATTGATTCCACTGCCACAACCCCTCAGTTGTGGCAATAACTCCAAAGTCTATTACCCAGCTAGAGGTAATTTCCACAGTAGATTTTTTTTTTTTAATCTGTATTATTGGAGCCCAGGGAAACGTGGATGACAGTGGCATGCTTTTCAAGCATCGGAAAGGCTGCCGCTGTAGACATCGATCAATTGGGGAAACAAAGGCAATCCATCTACCCTAAGGATTCGTCTTTTCCATTGACCCATTAAATAATTTTCAATGGAAGGTTGGCCCACAACTCCCTTGGATGCTATTGATAAATCCTGCAAAGAGCCCTCTAATTTTATTTCACGGCTTTTATTCCTACAGAGTGGTGGAGGTTAAAAACGAACTCTTCTGTACAGGAAAAACAGCACAGCTTTATGAGACTGGCAGGACTGCTTGATCCCATTTTGGGAGTGTTCCAGGGAACCTAAATTTTTGCATCTGGTTTGGGATGCTAGACTCTGGGGTGGTCTTTCTGGGCATCCCAGCAGAACCGAGCAGGACTGCCAGGTATCTGTGGAGGTATTTTGTACACTGGGCAGATGAATGATGTCACCAGATCACACTGGCATGCTATGACCATGCCACATTCAGTACTGTTGCAGAACCTGTGGGATTCTGGTAACCCGCACAAAACCCCTGAATCTAAACCACCCCACCCCCCCAAAAAAACCCAGGCCTTGTTTGGATCTATGTTGACCCCACCTCTTCTGGGCCAGTTTGGTGTAGTGGTTAAGTGTGCAGACTCTAATCTGGGAGAACCGGGTTTGATTCCCCACTCCTCCACTTGCACCTGCTGATGTGACCTTGGGTCAGTCACAAGCTCTGGCACAGCTGTCCTTGAAAAAGAGCCGTTTGTGTCAGAGTTCTCTCAGCCCCACCCACCTCACAGGGTGTCTGTTGTGGGGAAGGGAAGGGAAAGGAGTTTGTAAGCCGCTCTAAGACTCCGAGTGAAGGGCGGAGTATAAATCCAATCTCTTCTTCTTCTTCTTCTTCTGGTTTCATCCAAAATGTATCTAGAAGATTCCTTCCCTATTCAGGACGTGCCATTATACCCTCTGCAACCTTGTGTTTAAAGCCATTTGATTGTTGCTTTGCATTCATTTGGCAATAGGGCTGCCAGCTCCAGGTTGGGAAATTCCTGGAGACTGGGGGGTGGAGTCTGGGGAGGGCATGGTTTGGGGAGGGGAGGCTCTTCAGCAGGGTATACTGCCATAGAGTCCATCTTCCAGAGTGGTCATTTGCTCTGTCGCCTGGAGGTGAATTGTAATCCCAGGAGATCTCCAGCCACCACCTGGAGGTTGGCAACTCTATCTGGCAACTACTTTTCTTTTTAAAGTGTCAGTGACAAATGTGCAATTATCAGTTTGTCTTCTCATCCAAAGGGGGGAAAAACAACAAAACAAAAAGCTTTCGTTTGATGAACTCATCGGCTGCCTAGCCAAGTCTTCTATGAATTGCACCGTGAGGCTACGACATGTTACTGTCACCGATGAGAGACAACAGAGACCAAAAGACTTAGCGATTATAACATATTTAAAAGGGGTGGGTTTTTTTTGGTGCTTGACTTCTTAAATAAATTTGCATTAATTAGAAGATCAAACTCTTCACACAATCCTCTCTGGGTAAGCGGAGGTGAAAAATTTATTGGTTGGAATTTGGGCCACGGCTATTTTTAATTTAAACAAAGAAATCTGACATTTGGAGGGGTGGGGGAGATCAAATATGAATAATTCCAAGCATTAATTTTAAAGCTGCAGGAACGTAGATCCCCCTGGAACAAGCTCAGCTGATGAAATGCAACCTACTAGTCTGCACATGCCCCTTCAGGGCTGTGTCATGACAGGAAAACGGCACTGGTGGGATGACACTGATGCCCCTTCTCCCTCCTGTGCCAGGGGCCAATCCAAATGGATAAGGTTACCAACTCTGGGTGGGGAAATACCTGGAGATTTGGGGGTGGAGCCTGGGGAGGATGGCGTTGGGGGGGACCTCAGCAGGCTAAAATGCCATCGAGTTCACCCTCCAAAGCAACCATTTTCTCTAGGAGAACTGATCTTTGTTGCCTGGACATCAGTCATAATAGTGGGAGATCTCCAGGCAAAATAGCTCACAAAATAGCTCGCAAAAGCCTCTTAGCCAATATCCAATTCCCTATCGTTTAGCCTGCCCTGTGGCATCTCTGTTAATGACCAAATAGTTCTAAATAATTGCGCCGGGCGTGAACTAGCAGGCACAACCGCGGCCACGTAGAAATGTCTCTTTGTGGCTTTGACTGCCGTCTCATAGGATCTCATAAACGTTCTATAGGATGCTCTTGATGCTTCGTCGCAGGCATGCCGCCACCGTCTCTCTAGTTGGCTGAGCCCTCGTTTCATTTGCCGCAGCTCCTCGGTAAACCAGGAAGCCCGCTTACAGCGGGGGGCGATCTCTTCGATGGCTGCCGAGAGTCGGCCATGCCAGTCCTCGACAAGCTCATCTAACAAGCCGACAGGGGGCATGGGATCCCGCAGAGCCATCAGAAACCGCCGAGGGTCCATTTGGCTTCGCAGGTGAGCCAAAATACGTTCACTGCCTAAACGGGGTTGGAGTGACACATTCACACGGGCCTTCAGGGCATGGTGGTCCAACCATGGCACTGCCGAGGCAGTGATCCGGTCCACTGTAACCCCCGCCGTGAAGAACAAGTCGAGCATATGCCTGGCCTGGTGAGTAGGGGCTGTTATATATAGGGTGAGTCCTAGTGCTTCCATGGACGACACCAGGTCCATCGCTGGTGCAGAGGCCGCATCATCGGCATGGACATTGAAGTCACCCAAGACTATCAGCCTAGGGTACTCCAATGCCCAGCCAGACACGGCCTCAATCAGAGATGGCAGGCTATCGGCTGGTGCATTAGGCGGCCGGTACACCAACCAAATAGCTAAACTCTCCCCGGCTTCCCACACCATGCCCAAGCACTCAGTGCCCGCAAGCTTCAATGGCGGGAGCGCCCTGTAGGAGTAAGCCTCCTGAATGACCAGCGCCACTCCTCCCCCCGCCCCTCGATCCTTGATTGGTGAAGGACCACAAACCTGGGTCGAGCCAACAGGGAGAGAGCTACTGTCTCCCCGTCTCGCACCCAGGTCTTGGTCACGCATGCCTTTGCATTTTGCTGAGGAAAGTGGGTTATTTTTTTAATGTGGAAGGCTTTTGGCCTAGATCAGTGATGGCAAACCTTTTAGAGACCAAGTGCCCAAACTGCGACCCAAAACCCACTTATTTATCACAAAGTGCCAACACGGCAATTTAACCTGAATACTGAGGTTCTTACTTTAGAAAAAACAACTCATACGTTAACATAAGATGATCCAAACAAAGTAAGGAAAGCAATCCCAAATGCTTTCATTTCCTTAAAATTATTTGGCAGAGAATTCGACACTTTAATGATGGTCTGGGCCTGGCTGGGGCAATGGCATCATGGCATGCGTGCCCACAGAGAGGGCTCTGAGTGCCACCTCTGGCACCCGTGCCACAGGTTCGCCACCACTGGCCTAGATGCATCCATTTTTCCTGTTAAGTTGTGGGGTGAGGCAGACATTTAGAAAATGTAAAGACAGTCCTGTAACCTGCCCAAGGTGTAAGACATCTCCTAGTCACTCAGATTGATCTGACCCTGAAGTATGTAACACAGGGGTCAAGAGAAGTTTCTCCTGACTCATTTTGTCCTGTCGTTGAGAGCCTTCCTGGCTGGAATGGTTGGTGTCAGACTGACTCTTACGGGATGGCCGTGAAGGGGAGGGGACAGCCCTAGCCCCTGGTAGTCATTCTTAGAGGTCAGTTTGGTGTAGTGGTTAGGAGTACGGACTCTAATCTGGGAGAACTGGGTTTGACTCCCCACTCCTCCACATGCAGCTGCTGGTGTGTCTTGGGCAAGCCACAGTTCTCTCAGAGCTGTTCTCTCAGGAGCAGTTTCTGTCAGAACTCTCTCAGCCCTGCCTACCTCACAGGGTGTCTGTTGTGGGTAGGGGAAAGGAAAGGAGATTGTAAACCACTCTGAGACTCAATCGTGTAGTGAAGGGCGGGGTATAAATCCAGTCTATCTATATATCTTATAGTCAAGAGGCCCCCTCTGTGCGGATATCTAAATCTGCACATTGGGGGCACTTGGGGGGCAGAGAGATTTTCCTGCACACTTGGGGCAATCCCCAGGTGTGCAGAAAAATCTAAAAAATTGAAAAAATATATGGGGGATATTTAACCCCCCCCAAAAAGTAAAAGAGCGTTCCCTGTGCATGTGCAGAGAACGCTCTGGGAACTCTGTGGCGGAGGCTCTGAGGCCTCACCGCCAGTGCCCTGGGTGGGGGGGGGGGGGGTTGGGGGGGCTGAGGCCTCACACCGCTGGGGGGGGGGGGAGGGAGACGGCTTACCTGCGGAGCTGCTTCTGCAAGCCAGGAGCCTTTAGGAATACTCCCCCCCCCATGAGTATCGCGGGTCCCATTTCTTGTTATCTTCTTAATCTTCTTCTTCTTCCTTCCAAGAACCAACCCTGCTTAGCTTCCAAGATCTGATGAGACTGGGCTATACCAAGCAGCCGTCCCTCGTCTTTCCATACTACCGCTCTTGCAAAATTGCCATCTTCATTTGGAAGGCTGTTCCACAGGGGTGTAGTGGTTAGAGATGGAACACTCTCTCCTAGAGATTAGGCCGCAGGGCTATTTTTGGGCAGGAACGCACCGGAACGGAGTTCCGGCTGGCTCCCAAGTTGGCCACACCCAGCAGGAACTCATTAGCATAATAGGCCACACCCAACAGCAGAAACTCATTAGGATTGGCTACATTAGGGGTGTGTGGCCTAACATGCAAAGGAGTTCCTGCTACAAAAAAGCCCTGGGTTTTGACAACAAACAAGGTAAAGAGAATAGCAAGCAAAAGGTGGGTGTGGCTGAATAACCACACTTCTGGTAACATGGGGGTGGGGCCTAATGTGCTAATGAGCTGTGCTGTCAGGGGTGTGGACTAATATGCTAATTAGTTCCTGCTGTTGGGTGTGGCCTATTATGCTAATGAGTTCCTGCTGGGCTTTTTCTACAAAAAGAGCCCTGGATTAGGGTAACCAACAGGTGTTCTTCTGCTGAGCAGGTCATCTTTGCAACTTTTCTACTGAGCCAGCTGTTGCAAATACCTTCATTTTGTAATAATGAACAAGAGAGATCCGCTTGGTCTAATGGTTGCTTAGGCATTATGTTCTGTATCTCTTGTTCATTGCAGTAAAAAGTTAGCTATCCAACTCATTGGACTCTGCCTGTGTGTCCTACATCAGGCCCCCGGGATGCACCGGGCACAGATTTGTGCAACAATTCCTTTGGTGTAGTGGTTAAGTGCATGGACTCTAATCTGGGAGAACCAGGTTTGATTCCCCACTCCTCCACACACAACTGCTGGATGACCTTAGGCAAGCCATAGTTCTGGCAGAGCTGTTCTCTCAAGGACAGTTTTCTCAGAGCTCTCTCAGCCCCACCTACCTCACAGGGGGTTTGTTGTGGGAGAGGAAGGGAAAGGAGTTTGTAAGCCGCTCTGAGACTCTGAGTGAAGGGTGGAGTATAAATCCAATCTTCTCCTCCTCTTCTTCCTCTTCCTCTTCTTCTGTTCTTAAATAGCTTCTGGTGGTTAGCTGTGTGGGTCTGCAGTAGAAGAGCAAGATTTGACTCCAGTGGCACTTTAGAGATCAACAAAATTTCCCAGGGCATAAGCTTTCAGGAATCAAAGTCCCTGTCCTCAGTTATCAAAGGGAACTTTGACTCTTGAAATCTTATACCCTGGAAATCTCGATGGTCTTTGAGGCGCTGCTGGACTCATGCCTTGCTTTTCTTAAATGGAGAAGTATTCTGTCATGTGCCTGTGGGCTTTGCCCCTTGATGTAGTAGGCAAAGGCTTCTCAAACCTGCATCCTCAGTCAGAATTCAGCCACAGCCAGTTCTAGCCAAAAAACACCACCAAAGAGTTCAGAATATAATCCCTCATCTTTTCCCCCAACTTTGTTTCTATTTCAATTTTTCAAAGATACAGTAAATTCATACAATGCCAACTCAAAATCCAGTATCAACAAATAAAACAAAACCCACAAAACAAAACAAAACCCCACTTAAATACAATCATCGAACAGTCCTAGTACCAATACAACTTTAGAGTGACATAATGTCATATGCCAATACAAAAGACAATTTTAATGTATACAAACTTAGCTACTCAACCATTACTGACTAGCATTTATGAGAAGCATATGTCTTTAAATAACAGATTCCCAGATTACATATCAGAGAATACATCAGAGGAGTGTAAGCCGTATTTTCTCCCCGGCGTTTGATCGCGCCGGGGAGAAAAGGCGCCGCGGCCAGGGGATCCATGGGATCCCGCCGCGGCGTCTCAACATTGGCGCGGCTTTTAAAAGCCGCGCCTTAAGAGGCATTTCCCCTGCCGTGTGGCAGGGGCCATAATATCATATGCCAATACAAAAGACAATTTTAATGTATACAAATTTAGCTACTTTTGGTTCCCAGTCCTGGATTATATGTCAAATAAGGACCTCTTACCTTCTAACCCATATTATCATACGTGGATACATTTTTTTTTCTTCTCTTGGTTGCTGGGTTGGATTCCCTGATGTTGACCTGTATGACTCTGGCACTGGTATATTAAATTAAAATGTTTTCAACATCATTTCATGCCACTGGTCTTGTTATCTGGCATATTTTTAATTCTGTGTTAGAGCTTGTACAACTCAGATTCTCTGTATCAACTTTGTACTCTGATTGGTATTGTAATTTTATTGCATTTAATTTAACAAACAAACAAGTTTAGCTACTTAACCATTTCTGACTAGTATTTATGAGAAGCATATGTCTTTATGTTACAGATTCCCAGATTACATATCAGAGAATACCTCAGAGGAGTGTAAGACAATATAACAAGACATTAGCCAGAATGTATTACTTTTTGTTAGTTTTTAAAAGAATATAAAATCATGATAGTACTTATTTTTAGGTAGAATGTCAAGTTCTGTTAGGTACTGAACAATAGGAAACCAGAGTTCCACAAATTTTTCCTTTGTTTTTGTTGATTGAGATTGAGAGCCATAAAATGATATTTTGCCTAAAATGAAATAATCCCACAACCTAATTCTCCAATCTGTGATAGAAGGTAGTGACTTATTTTTCCAGTGAGATGCTAAGGCAAGTCTCACCACTACCAAAAAGCAAATTAATTCTTTCCAGTTTAGTTTTATTCAAAGGCATCCCTGTCCACCAGCCTAAAAGTACAGCTTCAAGAAGCAAGGGAAGTGTTTCACCTGTGATCTTTTTTATTTCATTTACAATATGGACCCAAAACTCATTTATTTTGGGGCAGGACCACCAGACATGCAGAAAATCACCTACATTGCCACAGTTTTTTCAACAGTTTGGCGACTGAGACAGTTTCATTTTATTTAGCTGCCAGGGCGTGCAGTACCACCGTGTGGCCATTTTAATGGTTTGGAATTTGATACTGAAAATTTTGGATGTGAAACCGGGACTTGGTTGTGGCCAATCAGTTTCTTGTATTCTATTTTGCTTCTTGCCAATAATAATGACGAAATGACAGATTCACGTTGGTTGTTTCCAGTAAGATTTTGTATAGTTTGGATACCAAGCCTGCCATAGTCTCTTCACTTTCCTGTAAGAGTAACTCAGAATCCAAAAGTGGCCCGAGATTATCACCCACTAGAAAGGTGGAGGTCAGCATATTTCTTATTTGAAAGTATCTGGACCACAGTGGTGAACTACCCAATTACACTTCCCACTGAGCTTTGTTCAGAGTTTTATTGTTATCCAATAAATCTTTTAAACCTGTGACACCAGCTTGATGCTACACTTCAAAGGCCCCTTTTTCTTTGTGGGGAGAGGGGAACCAGAGTGAGGAGGAGGAGGAGGAGGAGGCTTTGCAAAATGGTATACTCGACCATATAAACCTTGAGGAGCCAGCAATTAGCCAGCTACTCATTTGAAAGGCTGTTTGAAGCCCCCGGGACCAAAGGTTCTGTGTGTTCTGTGTAAATCTAATCTTGATTTTATTAAAACTCGGATGTGCCCATACATCTTCCTTCTTTCAAAATGAACTCTTTTATGCTTAATGAGAGTTTCCTGACTTATCTGAATCCCTGGCACGGGATCATAGCCACTGCTATGAAAGTACTTGGCCTTCATCTATATACAGAAGGTAAATTTGCTCATTAGGAAAGAAAATCTTCCCGTCTTTTCTGTCTGGATGCTGTTTGCACTTTGGAACTATCTGTTACTTTGTCTCCCTCCCTCCCTCCCTCCCTCCTTGCTGCTAGACTTGGTTCTTCTCTGTGTGAGGGTTTTTTAACAGGCCGGAAAATTCTAGGAAAAGTTGAAAGCAGTAGGAAGAGAAGGAAGACCCAATGTGAGAGGGATTGACTCAAGAAAGGAAGCCATGGCCCTCCGTCTGCAAGACCTGAGCAAGGCTGTGAATGATAGGACGTTATGGAGGTCATTAATTCATAGGTTGACATAAATCGGAAGCGACTTGACGGCACTTAACACAGCACACACAGGAACATTCGCTCTTGAGACTGTCGATTGCAGTCCAAAAGGGTTTACCACTTCGGTAAGCTCCAAGATTGACTTAGCTTCCTTTGTCGGACCGCTTTGAGAAGACGACAGGAGGAAGATTGCCTCCACTATCCCCCAGCAAGTCCTTTTGCCACCTCGTAATGGATCTCAGAGTCCCATGGAGCATGCAGAGCAATTATGCTCTCCCCCACCCCCCACAGCTTTTGCTGTCTTTCCTGCCTTTCCCCACCCATGCTTCCTGGACACTCAAAGCATCCTCTTATTTGTCTGAGCCACAACCAAGTGGCTGTGGGCTTAATGGAGATTTCTCTTTCTCTCTCAGGAAGACGTGTTTAGGAGAAAGGAGATTGTCAGTTGATTCCCCCCCTCCCAAGCTCCCA
This sequence comes from Gekko japonicus, assembly GCF_001447785.1. Taxonomy (NCBI): domain Eukaryota; kingdom Metazoa; phylum Chordata; class Lepidosauria; order Squamata; family Gekkonidae; genus Gekko; species Gekko japonicus. The sequence continues at coordinate 335,459 of NW_015170285.1, read as the reverse complement.
GTTTTCACTACACACCTTCACACACTTCTCTTGCCTCTCAGTTGGCATCGGGACAGAGGTAGGCAATAAACAGGCAATGAATTCCTTCACAGTATCTCTGGCTTTTTCCTAGTTGGATTTCTGTCGGTACTGCATTTTCTCTCTCTCTCTCTTTTTTTGGAGAACAGCAAGGTACCCGTTTGTTGGCTGTTTTTCCTGGCGCTGCTAAACCGTGTAACAGCTGAGCGACTATTAGCAGCATCCTGGTTCATTAACGGCACTTTGGTTAATGTTCCAGGCACGGCAGTCCTTTAAAAGAAGCAGTTGGGTGCCGTGGCAGTGGGGATGGCCCATTAGCTTGGTCTGAAATGAGCAGTCGGCAATTGGCTGACGAAACACAATATTGTCCCACTTTGGCAGGCAGGTGGTGGATTGTATGATTGGATGTTTTGCCCATATAAATTTATCTCAATAAAATATTCCTTGCATACAGGAGAAAGTGGCACATTGAGCAGGAGGCTTGTAGTTCTTCTCCATAAGCTTTCCACAGACGAGGATTTTTTTTTGAGATGTTGCAGAACATGCAATTATGTGATCTCCCTCGGTAGCATTCCAGCTCAATGCAGTCCCAGTAGGGCTCATCCCTTGGACTTCTATGAACAGTTTATTTTTATTTATTAATTTATTTATGGGCAATTCTGCATTGGCTTTTCCCTCCGTTGTTTTACGAAGCCCACGTTGGAACAGAAATTCCCCTCCGCACTGCAGGCTGCTTTCACTTTCTTTGATAATCAGATTTTATGGTACCCTCTGCACTGCATGCTGCTTTCGCTTTCTTTGACCATCGGGTTTTATGGTACCTTCTGCCTAGATTTATGGCCGTTCAGGGGTGACTTTGCACTCAGTACGGCATTGCCCGAAGGTATTTGAATGTGGTTTTGAGTTGCACCTTTTCCTCCGTGTTGAGAAAATGTGGAGTGAATGCTAGATGCAGAATCGCCCTCATATTATTTATCGTCCACCTTTCTCAGTGGGAACTCAAGGTGGATTACACAGAATGAGTCAGTACAAGCAACACAATTCAATAAGCAATGAAATAAGATTTGGGTTGTAGATACAACCAGAAGTAAAAAAACAAAAACCCAGAACTGAAGCAAAGCATAGGTGTTAACATGACACATTAAGTGATGCAAAATTACACAACGGGAGCCAACCCACAGCAAACTATACATAGTAGTACAAACCATAGTCCCTGATAATTTATCCAAGTAACTCTGTGAAGCCTTTTTCTACAGTGCTATCCTATTGCCTGTGTAGAAAAGTCCTCTTGAATAATTCATTTTTGCATAGTTTGTGGAAAGCCAGGACAGCGGGAGCCTTCGAGACCTCCTCAGGCAGGCCATTCCACAAGGTGGGGGCCACAATGGAGAAGAACATAAGAACATAAGAGAAGCCAGGGCTATTTTGGGGCAGGAACGCACAGGAACGGAGTTCCGGCTGGCTCCCAAGTTGGCCACACCCAGCAGGAACTCATTAGCATAATAGGCCACACCCAACAGCAGAAACTCATT
>NW_015170285.1:322422-333588 GCF_001447785.1 Gekko japonicus | reverse complement strand
CCGCCACCTCCTGTAGCAGTGAATTCCATGTGTTAATCACTCTTTGGGTGAAGAAGGACTTCCTTTTTCCTCAGAAGGCATGTGTACGGGCAATTGTTGACTTCGCCCATTTGCAGGTTTGCCTATAAATAACATCTATTTATTTATTTAATTAATAAATAAATTAAATTTATAATTCGCCCAGTCCCTGAGTTCACAGGGCTCTGGGCGATGTACAGCAGTAAATAAAATACAATATAAAAATCATTACGTTACAATAATAATAACTTACTTTGTCTGTAAATTAGGGTTACCATATCTTGAAAAGCAAAACAAAAAGAGGACGTATTTCCCGACTGATTACCTTGAACAAGCTATCGCTATGACAAATCTCATTTTAAATACCCCTACTATTGAGGCTGTGAGCATTGCTACTAGCTAGGAATATTCCTAACCTTCCAACACAAAAAAGGAGATTTTCGTCTTTTTTTAAAAAAGCCCAAAGAGGACGGACACCAAAAAAAGAGGACATCTGGTAACCACTGTTCCCTCTAAGCTGAGTTAGTGTGAGCTAGCTCACAGTTTTTTAGCCTCTGGCTCACACATTTTTGTCTTAGCTCAGGAAGGATGGCTCCAGAGCAAGCTAATTTATGCAGCAGGCAAATCACTCGCTCACAACTTTAATGCCAGTAGCTCACAAAGTAGAATTTTTGCTCACGAGACTCAGCAGCTTAGAGGGAACATTGCGGGTGGTAACCCTGTATAAATACTACTACTATTACTACTAGTGTGCCATCAAGTCACAACTGATTTATGTCAACTACATCCTGAGATTTTCAAGGCAAGAGATGAGCAGAGGTGGTTTGCCACTGTCTTCCCTGGCATAGCAACCGCAGTCTTCCTTGACAGTCTCCCATCCAGGTGGGCACATACCTACACAAGTGTCATCCAGTCACAGCCGGCCTATGGTGACCCCAGCAAGGGGCTTTCAAGACAAGGGAGAAGCAGAGGTGGTTTGCCATTGACCTTTGCAGAGCCTTCCTTGGTGGTTTCCCAGCCAAATAACAACCCTGCGTAGCTTCCGAGATCTCACAAGATTGGGCTATACAGTGTAGCCTTCCTTCCTTAATCCAAGTACTAACCATACTTAACATTGCCTCTATTTCTCTAGAAAGCTATTGTCTTTACTGTCAAGTGAATCTGTGGTAGGAGGAATCTAAGGCTGCATCCATAATGGGACACCTTTGCGCTGCTCAGTCATTTCTCTTGCACAATCAGCTTCAAGAGAAATTAGAGCAGGCCTCAGTATCATGGTGTTGCCTACTTAAAAACCTGGCAGTGCCTGTCTCCATCGGCAACATCCTACTATATGTTTATGTGGCAGGAAGTCCCATTTATCAAAGACTTGACTTCTCCCTGCATCTGTCCCCATTATTTTGACCTTTCCTCTTCACAGCTGCCTTGATTTCTCAGCTTAATTATTTTCTGATCACTTACAGTGATTCCTGATCCTAGCCTTCTTATGTGGGAGATCAATTTGCCAACTGCCTGGAGGGGGGGAAATGCCCTGCCCTTTTCATAGAGTCTTAATGGGATGTTATTTACCAAGCTGATGATATTTTCCATCACGTCATGAAAAGCTTCTGCTACCCGTTTCTGCAGATGAAGCCTCTGTTAAAGGGACTGCCCGTTTTTCACCAGAGATTGGATTTATACCCCGCCCTTCACTACCCAAAGGAGTCTCAGAGCGGTTTACAATATCTTCCCCCCCCCTCCACAACAGACGCCCTGTGAGGTAGGCGGGGCTGAGAGAGTGCTTCTGAGAACTGTTCTTTCCAGAACAGCTCTGAGAGAACTGTGACTGATCCAAAGTCACACCAGCAGCTGCATGTGAAGGAGTGGGGAATCAAACCCGGTTCTCCCAGACTAGAGTCCACGCTCCTAACCACTACACCAAACTGGCTCTCTTAGGGAGTTTTAGGAAGTTAGGGTGTTTCAGAAAGTAGCCATTTTGGTCCACAGCAGAACAGTTAGATTCGAATCCAGGAGCACTTTAGGGACCAACAAGAGCTTCAGGGGATGAGCTTTTGAGACTCGATGCTTATCCCCTGGAACTCTCGTTGGTCTCTAAAGTACTCCCGGAATCTTAACTAGCCTTAGAAAGCCACAGTAGTGCTTTGTGTTGCTGCAATAGCATTTTAAATACTTTTTTAAAAATGCTGAAAATCAGGGGTGAAAAAAGAATAATACAAGATGATGGAATGTGATGGACAAACAGCAGCAGCACCAATTGTTTGAAAAGTGAATGATCTCTACTCCACATTAAATGGCTGGTGCAGAAACAATCTTAAACTCCAGTTTGCCAGCTCCACCATAGAGGAGGTTCCTAGGCCGGAAAACAGGCACAGTGCGCCAGTTATTTCAGGGGCCCGTGAACATTTATCTCCTGAAACGCCATGTGCGTTTTCCCAACTGGTGTCTCAGCCACGTTGTGTTGTTTTCCCAAGCATTATTAAAAATTCAGCCGTGTTTCCAACCGAGTCACTTTGTCTTTTCAAAAGTGATTGTCGCTGTTAATAATTGAAGGCCAATTAAAAAAAAAGTGTGTTAAAAGTCATGTAATTTTTATAGATCGGTTTGATGGAATAATGGATGCCTCCGAGGTTTGCCTTATAGCACACCAGGAGATTATTAAGCAAAGCTTTCTGTGCACTTGAGATGAGGTTCAGCGAGGCAATTTATATGTTGCTACCCCCCCAGATTTAGACCCCGTTTATTTTTGGTGAGGAAGGGATTTGCTAATCTGCATGCAAATTGACTCATACAAAACTAATGCCAGCATTTGAAATGAGGCAACATTTCACCATTCACATTGGAATACATGCACTTTGAAATATTTGGAATTTCTGAATTCAGATCTTACAGAAACAAACCTTAAATCCTGTGTCCTGTGTGTAAAGCTTTAAAGTGAACACATGAACACATGAAGCTGCCTTATACTGAATCAAATCCTGGTCCATCAGTGTCAGTATTGTCTACTCAGGCCCCGGTCACACGGCATCAAAGCCGCCCGTGGGATCGCCTGCGCGTTCTTCCGCCGGCGCATCCCCGGCTCCTGGCCGAACTGTGCATGCTCAGACATGCGCAGTTCAGCAGCCTCCCGTGGCTTCCTCCCCGGTCTCCCCGGCATCTGATCGTGCCGGGGAGCAATTGCACGGCGGCTCACGGGATCTGTATGATCCCGCCGCCGCTTGCCTATTTTGGCCGCACTTTGCCCATTCTTTTTGTCCCTCGTGTGGCAGGGACCCCAGACTGGCTGTGGCTCTCCAGGGTCTAAGGCAGTGATTTTAAACCTCACCTACTACCTGATGCTTTTAACTGCAGATTGAACCTAGGACCTTCTGCATACCAAGCAGGCAGCTCTTCTACCAAGCCACAACCCCTCAATTTTTCCTCCTTCACTCCCCCTTGCTGCCTTTCTCTGGGAAAAACCTGGCTGAGTTGCAGAGGACTGGCTGCTAGCCCAGACCCAGTTGCATGGTTTGGAACCCACAAGGACTTGTAGGGGCCCTGCAGTGCCTCCTGTACACCCTCCCCCAGAATATCTCCTACTTCCCTCCTCCTGGCAATCTCCATAGTTCCCTGCTCCCCCCCCCTACATTTATACCCCGCCTTTCTCCACAATGTGGACCCGAAGCAGTTTACATCATTCTCTTTCATTTTTTCTTCCCAACAGCCATGTGAAGTTGGCTGGGCTGAGCGTGTGTGACTGGCCCAAGTTCACCCTGCAAGCTTCCATGGCAGAGTGGCAGAGTGGGAAATCAAACCTGGGTCTCCCACACCCTAGTCTGAAACTCTAATCACTACACCCTGGCTTTTGTGTGGTGGCTGCTGTCGCAGTAGTGAGCGGCTGGGCCTGAGTAGGTCATGAAAGTTGCATGGTATCAGGTCACCTGTGCTGGTTGCTGGTTGCTGTCATGCCTTGTCCTGATCATTCTTCCCTCTAAGGCCAAAATTGCCCTGGAAAGGACTGTGCCCCTTCCCATTCTAAGGCTTCAACTGGCAATGTTGTTGTGGTTGCCTAGCAATGGCCATAGAGGCCATTTGTTTCTTAAACCTACAGGCCCTGCTTCCATTATTTGGGGAGTGGGGTTTAACCCTCCAGTGTAGTATTTCTTTAGATTTCGGATTTTTCTGCAAACCTGAGGTTTGCAAGAGAGGTTCATAGAAAGATCTCTCTTGCCTGTTCATGGCTCCAAACTCTGGATTTAAGTATCCACAGATCTGGCCATGTTGAGAATTAGGTAAAATAATAAAATAATATAAATGGCCAACTGCTTAGGCCAGCATAGAGCAAGCGATGCAGAATGTGGGATTATAAAGGAAGAAGAGGAGGAGGAGGAGGAGGAGATTGGATTTATATCCCACCCTTGACTTGGAGTCTCAGAGCGGCTTACAAACTCCTTTCCCTTCCCCTCCCCACAACAGACACCCTGTGAGGTAGGCGGGCTGAGAGAGCTCCGAGAGAACTGCTCTTTTCAAGAACAGCTCTGACAGAACTATGGCTTGCTCAAGGTCATCCAGCAGCTGTGTGTGAAGGAGTGGGCACTCAAACCCGGTTCTCCCAGGTTAGAGTCCGCGCACTTAACCACTACGCCCAACTCCCTGTTCCTGTATGAAGGGTCCCTTTGGGACAATTCTGCCCCACTACAGCCCCAATTCCATTACCAGAATGCCCTCTTGAACATTTTTGCTTTGCACATTTTGAGGAATGCTAGTACTGTGAGAGCCTTCCCGACCTCCTCAGGCAGCCATTCCACAACGTTGGAGCCACCACAAAGAATGCGCGTGAGCAGGCCATTGCCGCTCTTACCAGTTTGCAGGGAGGAACCTTCCAGAAGGTTTTGCTGAAACAGTTGACACTGCCATGGCGCAAGCGTAGTAGGAGAAGCAGTCCCACAGGTATTTGGGCCTTGGGCCGTGAAGGGCTTTGCAGATGACAACCAGTACCTTGAACTGAGCCCAGTAACTGATCAGTAGCAAAGGCAGTGGCTACAAGATGGGCGTGGCATGTGGGTTCTGCCTGGAACCACTGTTCCCTCTAAGCTGAGTTGGTGTGAGCTAGCTCACAGTTTTTTAGCCTCCGGCTCACACCTTTTTGCCTTCGCTCAGGAAGGATGGCTCCAGAGCAAACTAATTGATGCAGGAGCCGAATCGCTCGCTCACAACTTTAATGCTAGGAGCTCACAAAGTAGAATTTTTGCTCACAAGACTCCACAGCTTAGAGGGAGCGTTGCCTGGAACCCACTAGTAATCCTCCTGCTGCGTTGTGTGCCAGTGTTGGTTGTCGTATTGCTTCCGGGTGTAATCATCTTTATTCCTGACTGGTTCTGTTTCATCACTGCTTACTGTTTTAATGCGTGTGTGTTTTAAATGAGAGTGCTGTGAGCAGCCTCAAACATCCTTCCAGCAGAGGTGCCAATGGAACCCTTTCAATAAATAACATCCAGTTCTTACGCTTTTTGTAAGCTGCCCTGAGCCTGCCTTCTGCAAGAAATCTCTAGATCGTGCAGGCGAGTGTAGAATTTTCTCTCTCCGTGCCTTCCCCCCTGGTATCAAACAGATGTTTCAAATCCTTCTCTATTGTGTGAAACCACAGTAATTCACAAAAGGTGAGAGTCTCTTTTGTTAATGACCTTTTCTGTAGATATTGCAAACAGACCGCCAGATTATGGTAATAACTCTGTTGCTGTGGATTTTTCTGCATGGGTTTTTTGCGTTGATTCTGGCTCCATACTGCTTTGGTGTATTCCCTGATTTCTGCACGCATTTCTGTCCTTTAAGTTTTCACTTGGGGGGGTTGTCCCCCCCTCCACCCACCCCACCCCCCAGTTCTTTTGAGACCTCTTTTACTGGAAGCTGATTTAGAGTTGCCTTTTCCCACATGCATAATGTTTCTGTTGGTTGCCTTTGTCCCATCCCCTCCTAGCCAACTCCAGCCCACTTTTTGATGATTGAACGGTTGTCATGTCAAACCACTTCCTCCCCCTCCACCCCTGCCCTGAAGAGAAGTGGTTTTCTTTTTGATTTTTTTAAAGTTCTAAAATATGGATATACTCTTGTAATAATAGGCTTAGCAGGTTCTCTGAATTCCCAGCTTTTCTAAAAAAAAAGTCTCCAGTCTCTTCCAGTGTTCCCTCTAAGCTGAGTTAGTGTGAGCCAGCTCACAGCTTTTTAGCCTCCGGCTCACACATTTTTGTCTTAGCTCAGGAAGGAGGGCTCCAGAGCACACTAATTTATGCAGGAGCCAAATCGCTCGTTCACAGCTTTAATGCAAGTAGCTCACAAAGTAGAATTTTTGCTCACAGGACTCCACAGCTTAGAGGGAACCTTGGTCTCTTCCGTACTGGAGATATGTCTTTTCCCTTATATCTTGGCATCAGAAGGGTATAGAAACTTAATTTTTTAAAAAAATGAAAGCTGGGAATTCAGAGAACTAGCTTATCCTGTTATTACAAGAGATATCCGGCTGGCCCCGACCTGGTGGGACTCTCTGTCAAATAACATCAGGGCCCTGCAGGGTCTTATGTAATTTCGCAGGGCCTGTAAGGCAAAGATGTTCCGCCAGGCATTCAGTTGAGAACAGCGATGGTCAACATCATGGCTGGCACCCTAACTGGATCCCTATTCCTTATTTATTTGTCTGTCAGTTTTATACCCCGCCCTCCCATCTGAAGCTGGCTCAGGGCGGCTTACGTAGAAGAATTAAAACACATCAATAACACTTTAAACAATCCTAAAATCATCTAAAAACAATCCAGCATTATAAGGTGCTATAAACATCATTCAGTGATGTATTCTAGTGATCGGCCCATAGATCTAATCCTTTATGCGGCTGGCACAGGCTGTTGTTAGTGGCTCCAAGGAACAGGGTTCTCTGCCTTTCAACTATTGGGGGCGGCTCCTTAGTTGAAAGCCTGGTGGAAGAGCTCTGTCTTGCAGGCCCTGCGTAACTGCATAAGGTCCTGCAGGGCCTGATCTCTTCTGGGAACTTGTTCCACCAGAACGGAGACACCACCGAGAAAGCCCTCGCCCTGGTTACAGCCAGCCTGGCGCCCTTGAGACCCGGGAGGGCCAGTCGATTTTGAGAACCCGATCTCAGCACTCTCTGGGGAATATGTGGGGAAAAGCAGAGCTTACTCCCTCCCTGTGCGTCCAAATGACTCACAAACCAGATATGGGAGAGAAATAAGCTTTCGAGAGTCAGCGCTTCCCCAGTTGGAAGTAAGCTTTTGAGAGACAAAGCTTCAGGGTGGGGGTGGGGGGAAAGAGGGAGTGATTTTACAATGATGACAGTCCAATTGTCAAAAATTGGGTTGGAGAAGGATGGGGAGACAGGATGGGTAATGACAGAAACATTAGGCATGTGGGAAAAGGCAACTCGAAATCAGCTTCCAGAAAAAGACAGGGGTAAAAGAAGACGAAGAGGAGGAGGAGAGATTGGCTTTATGCCCCGTCATTTCACTACCCGAAGGAATCTCAGAGCCGCTTACAATCTCCTTCCCTTCCCCTCCCCACAACAGACACCTGTGAGGTAGGTGGGGCTGAGAGAGCTCTATTGCAGACTGCTCTTGAGAGAACAGCTCTGACAGAACTTGAAACTGTCCCAAGGTCACACCAGCAGCTGCATGTGGAGGAGTGGGGAATCAACCCCAGTTCTCTCAGATTAGAGTCTGCGCTCTTAACCACTACACCAAACTGGCTCTTGTGGTCTCAAAAGAACCCGTGGCCCTCGTGGTCTCAAAAGAACTGGGGGGGGGGGGGACACCCAAAAACCAAAGTGAAAACTAAAGGCAGAGAAATGCATGTGGAAATCGGGGGATAAACCAAAGTAGTACTGGGTATTTGACTAAGGGAGCTTGGACTCTCGAAAGCTTATACCACCCCCAAATATTGTTGGTCTCTGAGGTACTACTGGACTTCAGTCACAAACCCAAATACAGTTCTGTAACTTTAAAAAAAATATTTCTTTGTGAACAAGGGAAAGGATGCTTGTATAACCAAACACAGTACAATGCTTCAAATTGTTTTCAAAAGTATGCAGCCTTTCGGCAAACTTCTTGGTACCTTTTGCTGTACATTATGCCTTGGCTTTCTGTACTAGGGCTGTTTTGCTTAGAAATAGCGGCAGCCAAGAGCTCTTCAGCATAATGAGAACCAAGGTCTTTGGTAGCTTAGATGTGGCGTATTGATTCCCGTGCCCCTAAAGTGCTGTTTTTCAGCTGTTAGGTCAGGACTGTGAACTGCGAAATGGAAAAATAAGGACAAAACCCAGGGACAAATAGGAAAAGACATACATACAAAATAAAAAAAGAAATTAGCGAGACTCGTGTGGCTGGTTGGGGTGAGAGGTGAGTCCTCCGTCTGGTCTCAGCAAGCTATTGGTTCTGACAGGTGCTACAGTCAATCAGAAAGCCTCATTCTAGCCCTCCCGGAGGGCTGCCATGACCTGGCTTCTCACTTGATTAGTGATTCACTGTCTAGCAGGGTGGGAATTCTAGTTGTGCTGCTGCTGGAGGGTGGGAGCATCGAAGGAAGGCCAAAATGAGACTTTCCGGATGACTGTAGTAACTTTCGGCAGCTGCTACCGCCAGCTGGAGGCTTCCAAACCGGCTTTTCCTTAGTCCCTCTTGTATTGAAGGCAGAGCTGAAATACACCTGCCTAGCCTGTTTTGGGGAACAGATGCACCACAGTGCAGTGTGTGCGTTTAAGTGCTGTCAAGTCACTTCTGACTTATGGCAACCCTACGAATTAATGACCCTTCCCAAAACGTCCTGTTGTTAACAGTCTTGGTAAGGTCTTGGAAGAAGGAGGAGGAGGAGATTAGATTTATACCCCACCCTTCACTACCCAAAGGAGTTTCAGAGTAGCTTACAATCTCCTTTCCCTTCCCCTCCGCACAACACTCTGTGAGGTAGGTGGGGCTGAGAGAGCTCTCTCGAGAACTGCTCGTGAGAGAACATCTCTGAAAAAACTTATGACTGACCCAAGGTCACCCAGCAGCTGCATGTGGAGGAGTGGTGAATCAAACCCAGTTCTCCCCAGTTAGGGTCTGTGCTCCTAACCACTACACCAAACTGGCTCTCAAGGCCATGGCTTCCTTGATGGAGTCCATCCATCTCATGTTAGGTCTCCTTTTTCCCTGCTGCCTCCAACTTTCCCTAGCATGACAGTCTTTTCCAGTGAGGTACTCCATTTTGCATCTTTTTACACACACCTGTTGCTAGTGACGGTGCTTTCTGTCTCAGAATTCCTGTCTGTGACAGCGAATTTAACTGCTGAGGAAACCTGGACATGAGCCACATCCCAAATTGGACCTGAGACTCTCAGCAGGTTGTCTCTGCCTCCCTAAGCTCTTTCCCCAAAACCTTTCCGGCACTCTGTGTCTGCCCGCTTCCTTTAATGGCACTTGATTCGGAAGAGAGCCGAGGGGCGGCAGACCAGAATACATCACCCAGTGAGGATTCTTTGACAGGCACTTAATCCCATTCTTTCCGTGATGTGAGCTGTGCCCCCAAAGAACCTAATTTCAGAAATCTGCCTTGTAAACTGTCATAACCAAGGACTGATTCATGCCGTCGTCTTCCCTCATGCATAGCAGCAGTTCCCCAAAGGCAAATGGAACCCTCCTTACCTGTCGATTTAGGAAAAAGCCGAGCGAGAGAGATTTGGCCTCCTTCCCCTGACCTTGAAGCTCTCCTTGGCCATTTTGGGGTTTTTTTTCTATCCTATTGGCCGAGGTTGGAGTGAAAAGAGGCAGCAGCCAAGTAATTGTCTGGGGTCGATGCCTCTCCCCACAGACTCACTTCAGGAGACCTCAAGCCCCGATGCTGGGGAAGGCATCGGTCAGGTCACAGCAGGGCGCGGCCTTGACAGAGTTGATTCAGGAGAGCCTTCTTGAAGGAGCCCAGCCGGCTCTCAGAGGCGTACTGAGCAGCAGAAACCAATCCACCCGAGTTCCTATCAGAGGTGACCCTGGCACTGGGGCCCAAGGAAGCTCCAGTAAAGGCACAGGGAGGGCAGGCAGCACTGGCCTTCTTAGAAGGGATTGGGCAGGGCATCCAGCCCTTTAAAGAGGTCCAGGGGGAAGGGCCACTGAGCTCTCCAACCCAAGACAAGGATCCATAGGCCCAGGGGCATGTCACTCTCCAGGACAGAGTTGGGGAGGGAGGATTGGCTGAACCCAGGGTTAGACCGCCCCTGGGGGAGCATTTAAGGGTGTGCCCAGGAGCATCTGGAGAGGAAGAGCCAGATCCATTCCCTGGCAGGTGGGAATTGGGAGAAGAGACCCCCCACACACACACACACCTCTTGCTCTGTTTTGAGGCTACTCTGGGACACTTGCCCAACCAAAGCAACACTGGAGGGTGAGACAGCCCTGGGCTCGGACCCGACCCCAGCGGAACCTGACAGTAGCCTTTTATCACGCCTGGCTCCAGCTCCAGCCGAGAGACCCTTCCTGTCCATTACTAGCTTGCCTTAGCAAGCCCAGGGAGGGGGAGGGGGAGGGGTAGCAGAAGGCCCCGCCTCCCTCATGCATGGATCCAGTCTAGCTGAGGGATCCAGTCCCTCCAACTACAATCAGTGAGGACACAGAGAGTGAAGAGGCAGCAGTCGGGCATCTCTCTGTCCTTCTAGGATCCAGCTGCATCTGAGAGCTTCATACCGTCTTAGCTTCCAATTGCTGTCGGTGGGGCCAGTTGTTTGCACAAGACAGGCTTCAGAGCATAATTTAGCTGGGCATTTTTCAGGGCCCCAGGACTGTCAACAGGCCCACAGTTTGAATAGCACCTGTGTCCTCACCTGTCACAGCTTACCCCAGAGGCAATGTGAGAAAATTCTTTATTTGTACACCCTGTTTCTTCTAGGTTACGGTGGTCCGTTGAGGGTGTTTTGCTTGCCCCCAAGTCCTGCAGGCAGCATGGCTTGTATATAGTCAGGCCCTCCTTCTTGGTAAATGAGATTGCCGACACACATATTAGGGTTGCCAGCCCCCATGTGGTGCCTGGAGATCTCATAGGATTGCAACTGTTGCCCCAGAAGGTCGGACCAGAAGCAACAGGTTGGAATTAAATCAGAGGAGTTTTCGACTAGACATTAGGAAGAACTTCCTGACAGTCAGAGCG
>NW_015170285.1:318686-322135 GCF_001447785.1 Gekko japonicus | reverse complement strand
CCTCAGTGGAACGGGCTTCCTCGGGAGGTGGTGGGCTCTCCTTTGGAGGTTTTCAAACAGAGGCTAGGTGGCCATCTGACAGCAATGCGGATTCTATGAACTTAGGCAGATCATGAGAGGGAGGGCAGGAAGGGTTGCCTCAGTGTTTAGTTCTTGTGACCCTTTCTTACACGCCCAGGGAAATGCTGATTGCCACTTTGGGGTCAGGAAGCAAATTTTGTCCAGGCCAGTTTGGCTGGAGTTCATAGAGGTTTTTTGTCATCTTCTGGGCATGGAACAGGGGTCACTGCAGGTGTGGTAAGCAAAGGTAAAGGTTCCCTTGCTCGAAAGCCAGTCGAATCCGACTCTAGGGTTGCGGTGCTCATCTCCGTTTCAAAGCCGAAGAGCCAGCGCTGTCCAAAGATGTTTCCGTGGTCATGTGGCCGGCAGGTGTGGAGGGGGAGGTATTTGTGAATTTCCTGCATTGTGCAGGGGGCTGGAAGAGATAACCCTGGAGGTCCCCTTCCAACTCTGTGATTCTGTGATTCTATGAACTGTTCTCTAGATGATAGAGATCAGTTCCTCCCAGAGAAAATGGCCACTCTGGAGGGTGGGCTATATGGTGTTATAATCTGCTGAGGTTCCTCCCCTGGCTCCACTCCCAGGTCTTTAGGAATTCCCCAACCCAGAACTGGCAACTCCACACACAGGTCAAGGTGCTGTGAATACACTGGGAGTTCTCTGTGTTTATTTTTATACAGGGTCACGCCCATGCATGGGGCTTTGCAGAGTAACAAGAAGAAGACAGGTCTCTGCCCCAAGGACCTCACAAGCTGAAATGCAGTAGAGTGGAGGGAGATGGGAAAGGGGGGAAACGAGGGAAGAATATGCAGTCAGTTGACGCCTGGTTTTAATATGTCAACCAACAGACACATGTTGAATGCTATACATTTTGCAAGAAGGATTTTCTTCACCAGAGTATAAAAACCAACTCCTCTTCTTAATTTTCTATGAGTCGCTTCCATAAACACCCACCCCATGAACACATATGCTCTAAGTAGACTAGCTGGCCAAAGAAGATCCCAGACCCTTTCTGTCCATGTTCTCACTGTCTGTGCAGGTGGCTAATCTACCGCAAAGCAGGCCTCATTCTTGCTATTTAATGAAGCGCCATTTGTCACGGTGACTAGCCCTCTGTTTTGGGCTTCTCATGAGTGCTCTTTTGTTCTAAGGAAGTTTTATGCTCCGGTTTAGCAGGTGGATTCAGAGGCAGGGTCCTAGTAGAAGAGCAAGCCACATGAACGAGGCCAGGGGAGCCTTAGGTTTGAGTCCTCCTTCTCTCCCCCCACCCTTTGCAGGTAGTGTGATCATTAAAGACAGTGATCTGGACCCTAAGCAGTGTGAGTGGAGTCATACTAGAGGATTGCAACTGCCATTGATAACCAATGCCTTTTATTTTATTTTCCTCCTTTGACATATCCACTTATGTCAATGAAGTTTACTATTATTTGTTGGAGGTGTCTTTCTTTCCAGCTCCAGAGCCAGAGCAAGCCACTGTATACACAGGCTGTAAAGATCCCTAGAACTGGGAGGTTTTTTGTTTTTTTGCAAATTTGTGGGGATGATCTTACCCTTTTCATCACGTTTATCATTTAATAATTTCCAAAGGGATGTTTATTCCCTATCTGATGGTATCCAAATATAACCTTATTGGTTGCTAAACTGCTGTCTCTCATATTTTCCTTTAGAAACTAATTTAGTCATTGCGCAAGATCTGATCTGTTGATCAGAGGAGCTCTGGAAAGGAAAGGAAAGGACTGCAGCCTCCCTGCCTCCCCTTTCCTGTTGCAGCCTTCTGTGCCCCCCACCCCACCCCCGCCAGATTGTGCTTCTGTGGTTCAGTATGGTGGGCAGTGCTGGTGTCTGCAACTGGAAAGGGAAATCGGCAGGTATCTCCTTCTCTTCCTGCACCAGTAGAAATGCCATTCCGTCAGCGGAAGCAGGACTTTAGTAATATCAACGGAATAGAAAAGACCTAAGCTTTCATTTTTTTGCGTCGCGCTCGTGACGAGGTGGTGTCGTGCTCGTGACGAGGCGTCAAGAGCATCCTATAGGACGTTTATGAGATCCTATGAGGTGGCAGTCAAGGCCGCTAAGAGAGTTTTCTATGCGGCCAGGATTGCGTCTGCGAGCTCCCGCCCAGCCCAATTATTTAGAACAATTCGGTCGTTGACAACTCTGCCGCAGAGCAGTTCAAATGTTAGGGAATTGGATATCGGCTGTGAGGCTTTTGCGAGCTATTTCGCAGATAAAGTCTTGGCGCTCCATCATGACCTCCCCGCCACAGTTGAGACAGTGAGTGAACTCGAGGCCCCTTGCACGTCTTCAGTGCCGGGTTTAGAGCACTTTGACCTGCTTAGCCTGGAGGAAGTCGACAGATTGCTTACAGATGTGCGCCCAACCACATGCATCCTTGATCCGTGCCCCTCCTGGCTCGTGAAAACGGGTCGTGCTAGAGCACTCTAGTCTTTGATTGATATGAATGCTTTTGTATTGTGGGATTTATAAATGTTTTTAAAGTTGCTTTATATTGGTGTTTGCCACTTGTAAGCCGCCCTGAGCCCGCATTGCGGGGAGGGCGGGGTATAAATTGAATTAAATAAATAATAAATAAATAAATTTCTGTTGTTAGTGGTGATACTCAAACCCCACCCTTTATGTTACTTCTGGTACTGTGTACCTCTTCTTTTTCAGTGTTTTATTGTCCTAACAATGCATGAACTACAAATATCTTGTAATGTTTCCTAGTGTGTGTTTTTTGATACAAATATAGGGCAATTTAGTAGGGGAGGCTGAATTGTGCAGCATTATTCTTCAAAGAGTGCCCTTTTTTTTTTTGTTGTACAAGTGAGCTAAGCTCTGACCTGGAAAGCCCAGGCTAACCCAATCTTGTCAGATCTTGGAAGCTAAGCAGGGTTGGCCCTAGTTAGTATTTGGATGGGAGACCACCAAGGAAGCCAGGATCCCTATGCAGAGCAAGGCAATGGCAAACCGCCTCTGAATGTCTCTTGCCTCCAAAACCATGATCACTGTAAGTTGGCTGTGACTTGCTGATACTTTCCACCACCACCAATGAGCCACGTCTCTTATAAAGGAAGCAGCGCTCTCCCAAGCATAGTGCTTTCCTCCCCACCCCCTCTCTCCCCTTTGTGCACTTGTAATACCTGCTTATTGTGTGTATATATTCTGCCTCCTTTGAGTTCCTATGATGAAACCTCTGCCAGCAGCAGAGCGTAATGACCCGAGAAGAGAACACCAAAGCCATTCAAGGCATCAAATGACTGGCATCGCAGCTTGTTTCCAATCTGCTGCAGTTTCTCGTGTTTGAACTGTGCTCTTCGGTTGCAAAGAGGATTTCTCCTTTTGCAGAGTGCCATGGAACAAATCCCACTGGAGGGATGCTCTTTCCC
>NW_015170285.1:316494-317986 GCF_001447785.1 Gekko japonicus | reverse complement strand
AACCTCAATCATGTCACCCCTCAGTCATAGTTTCTCCAAGCTAAAGAGCCCTAAGCGCCTTAACCTTTCCTCATAGGGAAGGTGTTCCAACTCGCAACACAATACCTTGCATGTATCCCTGGTTATAACAGCATCCGTTTACCCCGGGGCAAGTGTGGGGCGAAACCGGGGTGACCTCAGTGTAGTGTGGAAACAAAAAGATAATTACAGGGGTGTAGTGTAGTGTAGAATGTACATTGGGGGACAGGGTTGAACCAGGGTTTGAGGGCTAGTGCGGAAAGGACCACTGTCTGTTTGCTGGGTCCATTTCCTTATGAGGGGAGACTACTGGAGACGGGTGGTGATTCAGTAATAGTTTTTATTTACATACTAGGAATAAGGCCCGTTGTGAAGCCCGTTGTGAAAGCAATACAACGGGATCTAGAAAGAGGCTCTGGGGGAGTGCTCTGGCTTTGGGCAAACAGTGTCAATTTGCTGTGGTGACCTCAGCAGGGTATAATGACAGAGTCCACTGTTTTCTCCAGAGGAACTGATCTCTGCTACCTGAAGAGCAGTTGTAATTGTGAGTGATCTGTAGCCCTCACCTGGAGATTGGCAACAATTGTTACCCAGGACGAAATGGCTTGTTTGGAGGGTGGAGTCTATGGCATTCTACCTGTCTAAGGTCCCACTCCTCCCCAAACCCCACCCTCTCCAGGCTCCACCCCTCAAATCCCCAGGAATTTGCCAGCCTGGAATTGGCAACCCCATCTCCTTCCCAGCTAACCATCAACTTACCATTATCTGCCCCTTTGACTTCAGCTGACTTCTGCCCTCCCTTCTGCGGAGCAGTTGTAATTCTGAGTGGTCTCCAGCCCTCACCTGGAGATTGGCAACAATGGTTCCCCATGAGGGACTGACTGGTTTGGAGGGTGGAGTCTATGGCATTGTACCTGTCTGAGGTCCCACCCCTCCTCAAACCTCACCCTCTTCAGGCTCCATCCCTCAAATCTCCAGAATTTCCCATCTGGAGTTGGCAACCCTATCAGGGCTGGCCCCAATGTGTTTTCTCCCAAAGGCCAAAGTAGGTGACAGGACCAAGCTTAGTTGCCTACCAACAGGCACTGAGGGGAATGTAGGGTTGCCAGCTCTAAGGAGGGAAATACCTGGAGGTTTGGGGGGTGGATTCTGTAGAGGGCAGCATGGGGGGTGGTGGAAGGACTCAGCAGGTATAATGTCATAGGGTCTACCCTCCAAAGCAGCCATTTTCTCCAGGGGAACTGATCCCTGTGGTCTGGAGATACACTGTAATTCCAGGGGGGATCCCCAGGTCCCACCTGGAGACTGGCATCCTGCAGTGAGGCAGAGGAAAGCCAAGCGTGGCCTTTTATTTTAGGAGACACTTCCGAGTCACATTTATTTTTTACATTGCTGGGATTTTAAGAATGGTTTTCGGGAACACCTAAATCCCAGCAGCTCGGGGTTTTTTTTTTTTGGAGGGGGAGTTATTAAG
>NW_015170285.1:268380-315560 GCF_001447785.1 Gekko japonicus | reverse complement strand
TGGAATGGAGTGAAGTCCAGTCAGCTTCCATATGCAAATGACCTTGAAACGCTGGCCCAATCAGAGAAGAGTGGGCTGAAGTGGCCCAGCCGTAGAAGCCCCATCCCTGCGTTCAGTCTGCAGATGGTCCTCCCCTGTCAGAGTCCCAGAGCAGACTGAACTGAACGGGGCTGACGTGGGCGGGACTACACAAAGCAGCCAGTCAACCCAGCCAGCATCTTCTGACTGACAGTTCTTGCGGCCAAACACTAAAGGTGTGCATTTTGGAACGTTGGAGCCCACTACGGCTTTATATATAAGGGAGAGATAAGGGAGAGATGTAAGTTCGAGGGCTGCCAGCTCTGGGTCGGGAAGTTCCTGGGAATTTGGGAGTAGACTCTGGGGAGGGAGGAGTTGGGAGGGAGCTCATCCAGGATGTGACGCTGTAGAGCCCACCCTCCAAAGCTGCCATTCTCTCTAGTCTGGAGGCCCCGTAGACTGGAGACCAGTTGTGATTCCGTTCCAGTCAGGCGAGAGAGTAGTCTCCTGACTGTGTTTTGCTCTGCTAAGTGTTTTTACACAGTTTTAAATGGTGTCTATTCGGTTTTTAAATTATTTTAAATGATTTTGTTTTAATCATTTTAGCATTTGTTCAACTCTATTGATCTGCTAGTCTTTTAAATTGCTTCTTATTGGTTATTTTGTCTATTTAGAGTGATTAAGTGTTTATCCGTGTGATTCTCAGCCCGGTGGGCGTGGGTGGCATCCCAGCCATGTGTTGCTGTTTTTTGTGGAGATTGTTTAAAATTTAGTGTTTTGTTTAGCCTTATCTGCTTCATTGCTTTGGTGTGTCTTCCTTTTTGGGGGTATTCTGTATATGTGCGTGCGTGCGTGTGTGCACCTGGAAGTCATGGCGACCTCTGGTGATTGACTCCTACTGGGGGCCTGGAGGATATTAAGAGAGGTGGCTGAATAAAGCCTGCCCCCTCCTCCTGACTGCTGGTATTCCAAGGAGGTCTCCCATCCAAGTACTTGCCAGAATCAACCCTGCTTAGCTTCTGAGATCTGACGAGATCGGGCTGGCCTGGGCTATCCAGGTCAGGGTGGTGTTTCTTCCTTGATATCCTGGCGGTCGATATTCAGCTTAGTTTTGGTAATTCCAGGAGACCTCCAGGCCCTAACTGGAGGTTGGCAACTCTAGCTGAGCAGGAGGGCTACAGAGGAGGATTGGGGGAAGCAATCTTACAGGTGCGTAATGTCTTCCTTAATGCAGCATCAGGACCTACCCACACACACAACTTTTTCTTCATGCGACTTTTATATCATGTTCCAGCATATCAGGGACTCCTGCATTGCAGGTGATGGGGAAGAGGATGTAAGACCCTTTGAGTCCCTACTGGGGAGAAAAATGGGGTATAAATAAAGTGAGTAAATAGATCCCCTCCCCCCACACACTGACTCTGAACCAAATACTCTCTGTTATCAGGCTGTGCTGAAACCCAAGGAATCAGCTTCATTCCCTGCAGTGTAACAACCTAATTATAGGAGCTGGTACAGCATAGCAGTTCTGTATGTGATCTGTGGTCCGGAAGATCAGTAGTGAAAATGGCAGGGTAGTCTTAAGCAAGCCACTCTGTCTCAACCGCAGTTGGCCATCTGCAATAATGGGATAATAATACTTGCCTACCTTACAGGGCTGTTGTAAGGATCACAGTTGGAGGCTGTCATTGCTCTTTCCCCTGCCCCACTTTCGATGACACCAGAGCAGCTCAGCCAGTCATGACCACGATCATCACGGCTACCACCAGCACAGAATCACAGAGCACATTATAATACATTGCAAACTCTCATTGCTTCTCCTGCATAGCCGTGGCTTTGGCTGATAACTCCCCTCCCTTGCCACTACCATTTGCAATCAGTGATGTATTGTCTGGTTCTGTTAAAAGCAGCGTGTACCAAATCCTCTGACTGAAAAATGTTCCTGCTGCATACTCAAGTATCCAAATGATGAAACCTGATGTGACCCATGGCCATGACTTTGTCCAAGCTGAAAGGGGAGGGAGCAACAGATAATTGAAGAAAAAAATGGCTTATTTCATTCTTTATTAGCCAAAAAAAAAAAAGGTAAAGGTTCCCCTTGCTCGAAAGCCAGTCGTATCTGACTCTAGGGTTGCGGTGCTCATCTCCGTTTCCAAGCCAAAGAGCCAGCACTGTCCAAAGGCATTTCCGTGGTCATGTGGCCAGCATGACTAGACACCGAGGCACACGGAACGCTGTTACCTTTCCAACGCAGCGGTACCTATGTATCTACTTGCAATTTCTTGCTTTCGAACTGCTAGGTTGGCAGGAGCTGGAACCAGAGTTGGGAGCTCACTCCATCACGTGGCACTCGGGTCTTGAACTGCTGAACTACTGACCTTCCAGCCTGCAGTTCAGCATCTTAACCATTGAGCCACCGCAGCAAAAAAAAAAAATTACAGGAAGTTTAATGCTTCTGTCCAAATGTATGTGTGAATATCCTTTTCCCTATGCAATCTAGAAGAAAAAGATGGACCGCACCAATTGG
The DNA here is from genome assembly GCF_001447785.1 of Gekko japonicus. Taxonomy (NCBI): domain Eukaryota; kingdom Metazoa; phylum Chordata; class Lepidosauria; order Squamata; family Gekkonidae; genus Gekko; species Gekko japonicus. The sequence goes on along the minus strand of NW_015170285.1, from coordinate 313,015 downwards.
AGCAAAGAGACAAAAAACAATGGTGCAGTGGGAAGACGGTTTTATTCCAATATAATACCCTACTTTTAAACATATTTTAAATCATTGTCTTGATATATTATTTTAACTAATAATTTAGAACAACTGTTAAAAGATAATCACTAACTCTTTTCCCCTTTTATTTTCTGACATATGTATAGATGTGCCCAAGGAAGCTTAATGTGAAACACACAGGGGTTATTACTGTACCGGAATAAAATCACCTTCTCACTGCACCTTAGTTTTTCCTTCATCCATCTACAATCTACTACTTTGGAAATAGGTGACTCCCATTTTTCTTTACTGCAGCAGACTCCTTTTTTCTACTGTTTACATCAGTGGAAGGATTCTAAATGGATTTGTTAATCTGAAGCCCTTTCATTATCTGCAAATTGGATTTTGTGTCCTGAGAAACACAACAGCAGCAGCTTTGGATCCTTGGAGAGGGAATCAGTGGTGAATGTGCAGAAAATTTTAAATGGTCTGCTATCCTTGTTTGTTGTTTTTAAAGCTCTGAACCTAAGCTGCTTGGCAAGGCAAGGAGTAGCTTAATGCGCGAACTGTGTCTAGAGCAGCAGTTTAAAAATTACTGCTGTCGGGGAATGTTTTCCACAACCAGGTTTCCCTCTGTTTGTATTTCTTGTTTATCTAGCACATGGATTTCTGAGAGAACGGGCTTTTCAACATTATCATTTGCCTTGCTTGTGTGTTCCTGTTACTCCAGGGGTCGTCCCCCCCAATTCTGCACATGTTTTGACCCTCCTAGTGGTTGATTTGATATTACATTGCTTTATGTCCAGCATAAAACCGGCATCTGGACATAAAGAGATGTAATATTGAATTGACCACTAGAGGGAGCAAAACATGTGCGGAATAGCGCCCCCCCCCCAAGCAACAGGAACATACAAGTGAGGAATATGAGAATGCGGAAATCCCAAGATCTCCCTAGTCAACCATTAAGCAGGGGGGGGGGTTTCCTGGGGGAACGTGCTGGAACAGAGTTTCGGAACCTCTTCAACAAAATTCTTTTTAAAAAAATGTTTAAAAGTTCATGAGTTTTTAGTATACAGATTGAAAACGTCATTTCCCTCTTGAGAGTTCTGGCACCTCTTTTTTTTTTTTAAAAAAGGCCCTGCTTCTAAGGCCTCTGAGGATAACTCCAGCACTTTGCACTGGGCATGAAAACACACTGGTAGGCAAGGTAATTGCCAGAGGATGGGTGAGAGGGGCTCACAGCAGCCAGCTCCTGTAGGCACTGCAGCTGCTGTGTTTCTGTACCAGCTGAAGCTTCCTAAGAGTCTTCAAGGCAGCCCATCTTAGAGTACATTACAGAAGTCTAACTGGGGGGTTACCAAGATGTATGGCTGCGGCTTCTAGCTCCATTTTTCTGCAGGAAAGGCCACAACTGATGAACCAGCCTAAGTAGAAAAAAAAATGTGCTCCAGGTCACATAGGGTTGCCAGCATCCAGGTGGTGGCTGGAGATGTCCCAGAATTACAACTGATCTCTAGACTACAGAGATATGTTCCCCTTGAGAAATTGGCTGCTTTGGAGGGCAGACTCTGTGGCATTATATCCTGCTGAGGTTTCTCCTCTCCCCCAAACCTTGCCCTTCACCACCCAAATCTCCAGGAATTTCCCAGTCCAGACCTGGCAACCCTATATCATCTCAGGGACAAACTAGACTTCATGGTGGTCAAGGGCTTGACCCATGGCCACTACCACCATTTTAGGGAGGAATTCGGCCATTTAAAAGTGCCATGAAGGTCCAGTCCTGATTGAGCCCTTAGCAGGGGAGGACCAGGCAATCTTGTCCCCCCCCATACCTTTTCAAGTATCAAAACAGCTGTGGGGGGGTATATCATTTTGTCCTGATCCTTTTGGAGACAGGGACAGAAGGTGAACTACCACTGAGATGGGATCCTCTGGATCTAGTTCTTTTGTAGACAGGCAGCAGCACTTACCTTCTTCAACCTGGGAGAGCCAGACCATCCCCAACTGATCTTCCTGGGGGTGGGGAGAGGTGGTAGAACCTCCTAGTGATTATGTGGTTGTCAATGTTCCTTCTAAGCTATGGAGTCCTGTGAGCAAAAATTCTGCTTTGTGAGCTGCTGGCATTAAAGTTGTGATCAGGTGATTTGGCTGCTGCATAAATTAATTTGCTCTGGAGCCATCCTTTATGAGCTAAGACAAAAATGTGTGAGCCAGAGGCTAAAAAGCTGTGAGCCATCTCACACTAGGGCCCCTGCCACACGAGGGAAGAAGGGACGGCCAAAGTGCGGCTTTTAGAAAGCCGCACCTAAATAGGCACGCGGCAGCGGGATCATACAGATCCCCTGAGCCGCTGTGCATTTGCTCCCCAGCACGATCAGATGCCGGGGAGATGGGGAGAAAGGCACGGGAGTCTGCTGAACTGCGCATGTCGGAGCATGCGCAGTTCAGCAAGGAGCCAGGGATGCGCTGGTGAAAGAACGCGCCAGCGATCCCATGGCCAGCGTTGCTGTGGCCGTTTGAAAAGAACCACCTCGGTAGGTAGTTCTTTTTTGGTGTGGATCATCGCTGGAAGGGCCGAATCGGGGACGGAGACGGTACGCTTCCCAGATGTTGCGGTGGGATCGCGCCCGTTTGCTCCACCCCCGTTCCGTCCCTCTCCCGGCCCTAATCCTCTCGTGTGGACAGGGCCTAACTCAGTTTAGAGGGAACACTGGTTATGATCCCAAGCAACTCAGTAGGAAGTTTCTGTTTTTAGCATTGCCAGCTCTGAGTTGGGAGATAGCTGGAGATGTTTGGGGTGGAACCTGGGGAGGGCAGGGTTTGGGGGAGAGGAGAAACCTCAGCAGGATATAATTCCACAGAGTCCACCCTCCAAAGCAGCCATTTTCTCCAGAGGAATGGATCTTGATTATATGGAGATCAATTGCAATAGTGGAAGATCTCCAAGTGCTACCTGCAGGGCGACAACCCTAAGCTTTGCCCAGGATTCAGGCACCTAGCAGGACCCCCCTTCCCAGTGCAAAATGAAAGGACACCCCCTGGAGTTTGTGAACAGGTGAAAGCTGCCTTATAGTTCCACCCAATTCAGTACTGTTTGCTGTGGTGGCTGTGGTGGCTGGAGCCACAGGAGGTGGTGGCAGCTACAAGCATGGATGGCTTCAAAAGGGTATTGGATAAACATATGGAGCAGAGGTCTATCAGTGGGTTTTAGCCACAAGGTACAGATAGGAACTCTTGGTCTGGGGGCAAGTGATGTTGTGTATTCTTGGTTCTTGGGGGTGCCAATAGTGGGAGGGCTTCTAGTGTCCTGGCCTCACTGGTGGACCTCCTGATGGCACCTGATATTTTTGGCCACGGTGTGACAGAGTGTTGGAGTGGATGGCCACTGACCTGATCCAACATTGGTTTCTCTTAGGTTCTTATGGCTCCCCTGGGACTTAAGCAGAAAAAGGTCTTTCCACAGCAACTTCAGCCTGAGAATCTTCACCTAGAGATGTCAGGGGTTGGATCTGCAGTCTTCTGTGGAAGGCATGTGCTCCGACCCAGAGCCCTGGTCTTCCTCCTTGTCCTGGGTCAGAACGTGGCACTGCCAGGCCAAAAGCAGTGCATTGAGCTTGTGCGATTGACCCACCTGGCCTCTGGCACTGCCACCCTCTCTTTGTGCTAGGAGCAGCGGCCACCTCTTCCATTTGGCACAGAGAGAAGGGGGAGCTCTAGAAACCAGATCTCTGGTCCTCCTTTGGTACAAGCCCATGGTAAGGTGCAGCCTTTCAGTTTTACACGACCGCCGATCTGGCATCTTGTATACTTTGAGGAGTCAAGGCCGACATGGAGGATCTCATTTCTCAAAGGAATAATGGACTTATCTTCTGCTTAGCCGCAACGGGCTGGGGGGCTGCATTGCCAAAATTAATTGCATTTTGAGGGGTTTCTGTTGTGTTTCTGCTTGGGAAGGATAATTGTGTTTGGCTGTGATTACTGTGGGGTAACCAGATTGCAATTTTAATGTTACCATTGGCTCTACAGCAGGAAATGAGAATATTGATTTTTCAATTACCAGCCCGAGAGTCGGTGCTGGAGCCTGGAAGGGTAGAATTTTGAAGTGTTTGCCCTGCTAAATTGGCTCAGATTTGTTCCTCCCGAATCTCTCTCCTGGTTTGGGTTTTTTGTTCTGGGAATAGCAGCAGCAAGTTCCTGGGGGACTCATTGGAAGAACAATGCTTATAAGCAATGCTCTGAGGCAGGGGAAATCCTGTTTGAGCTCCTAAATGTGGGTGGGAGGCAGAGGGAACAGGCTTGGGGTGTTTTAGGATCTCGGCTCAAATAGGGGAGGAATAGCGAAGACGAACGAGTTTGCTGATTTCGGCTGCAAGCGCAGCAAGTGGAGAGGGGAAACCCAAACAATCATTTCTGTATTTTGAGACTCTCGTTTAATTTAGTGCCCCCAAAGCATCCGTTTCTTTGCATGTTCACAACTCCGGCCTTGTTTCCAGCGAATCACCTTCTGCTAGGTTTCCAGCGAATCACCTTCTGCTTTTGCATCGGGGATCATTAGGCAATTCAGTAACTCTGGATGCAGGGGTACAAAACAATGACCTGCCCTCAGAGGAGGCTGTTTGTTATGTCTCTGTACGAGTCACCACTTTGAGCTTTGCACATTCCCAAGATAGTGCTCAGATCAGCTACTCCTTTGGAAATATAGGAGATGCCTCTCTGATGGTGGTGTCAGACCCCACAGCTGGCAATCAAGTACACACTTGTAGAAAGGTTTTACTTTATTGAAGCCATGACGTACTGGAACATAGCCACTGTTCAGAATAAAGAAATGGGCTGTGCAAGGTATAATAAAGCAAGTTCATAATTCTATTAGCCAATAGATAAGATTCCCGCGCGAGTGGCTGGAGTGCCTTGCTCGCGCCAAAACCCTGAGAACCAACGTTCCCTTAAAGATAAACAATTCTACTATTCCCACACTACTGCTCATCAAGGTTAAGCAAAGCGGCTTGCTCTTCCCCACCTGTGGCCTTGGCCTGATAGCATTACTTCAAAGCAAGACTAGCGTACATAGAAAGGAATGCATATATACTGGAAGATGAGCGTATGAGAGTCTGGTCAGACATGCGCATGTGAGGGGCAAGAGGGTAACCACTACATACAATTATAACCCTTGTTAACCTTTGGCAGCTTGCTGACAGGTGGATGACCCCTGTCCTTTCTTGCATGAAATGTAAACATTTTGGGGTATAGAGAAGGGGCAGCACACCTTCCTCTCAGAAGACCTCAAAAACTCCAGTTACTGCATTCCGCAGGGGATTCCAAGGTTGAAAGCTGAATGTGGGAGAGGACAACCTGTGCCCAAATTATGGGCTCTGTTCCTTATCCCTAGTGATAATTGTAAATAATAGCAGAGATCCTTATTTCTGCTCCAGGTGGGTCTGGATGGGTCACACAGAGAAGATGTGTGGGCTACCCCCTTCACTGTGATCCTCATCTCCAAGGGACTAGAGGTTCAGCAACCTCTTCCTTCTTTTATAACATGCCTGTAGGCAGCTTCTTTGGCAAGCCTGTGGGAGACTGCCCTTTTGTACCAGTGTAAAAGGTTGGCTTCTGGTGTGAGAATGAAATTCTGAAGGTTCTTAGAAGCCTCCTAAGATGACTGCTGTTTTGCTGCTCCAGACCCTGAACAGATGGTTTCTTAGCATCCTATAACATGATTTAAGGTGCCTTCTCTCTGAAGCTTTTAGATAGATATCTCAGTTCAGAATATGCTAGTGGGGACTCAAGCCTGCAGTTGTTCCTAAGAGTGAAGGCCAAAGCAAGTTCCTCTAACCTGGAGTCCTCTGCAGAATAATATTCTCAAAACTCTGGCAGTTAAGTAAGCCAGGCCCAGGTAGCAAGTTGGTAATGACTTTGGTGGTGGAAAGTGTCATCAAGGTGCAGGTGACTTGTGGAAACCCTGGGTGTGATCGCACGCACAATTAGCCGTGCCATAGGCATGAATGCCGGGTGGATTTAAAGGGCGCGATCAGACGCAAACATCTGCCCAGCATCCCACACCCGTCAGCAACCTGTTTTGCTCCGCTGCAGAAGTGGAGTAAAAAGACACTGGGGAAAGTCCAGTAGCAAACGGGTTGCTACGGGCCACAGATGGACTTTCCCCTGTGTGATTGCTCCAGCACACTCTCATGGCATCGGGATGGTCTGATCAGGCCATCCCGACTCTGTGCCGTTGTTTTTTCCCCCTTCTCAGTATGTGCATCATTGCATACTGCCGTAGGAAACCCTCAGTGTGGAGATGCGATTCATTGATCCTCCGTTTAAGCGAATCAAAAACAAGCGGCAAAAAAAAGCCTGACTCACCTGTGGTTGTGTCTGATCACACAGTGGCGAGCTATGCCCGCAGCTTCAAAGAACCTGTGTGATTGCGCAACTGCGGATCAATTTCCTCTGGGGTAAATAGCCTCACTTCCCCCGCACATTATCTTGCACGTGTGACCACAACCCCTGTAGAGTTTTTAAGGCAAGAGATGAATAGAGGTGGTTTGCCATTGCCTGCCTCTGCGTAGCAACCTCCTCTTCCTTGGTGGTCTACCATCCAAGTACTAACCAGGGCTGACCCACCTTAGCTTCTAAGATCTGATGAGATCAGGTTAGCCTGGGCTATCCAGGTCAGGACAAAGCGCCATCAAATTGCAGCCAACTTATGGTGACTCTGTAGGGTTTTCTAGGCAAGAGACAAACAGAGGGGGTTTGCCTTTGTCTTCCTCTGTACGGCAGCAACCCTGGACGTCCTTGACGGTCTCCAATCCAAGTGTTAGCCACGGCCGACTTGCTTACCTTCCAAGATCAGACAAGATTGGGCTAGCCAGGGCTGTCCAGGTCAAGACTTTAGCTCTCCAGTATGCGGCATCCAAACGGGACCAAAAGACTTCCCAGGGAAGGTAGTCATCCCAGCAACCTAGCTTTCCCAGGTGGCTTTTCAAAATAACCATTGTGGCTTATCATGCTGTATCTGGACACTGAATGTAGCTGGTGATGCTAAACAGCCAGAGGGGGAAGGCCAATCCAGACAGCATCTTGGAACCCAAATGCCAACAACCTACTAAAGGTCAGCTTAGGTCAATAAAGAAGCATTCTGGGAAAGGGGGCCCTTTGGGAGGCCCATTTGTGCTCTTTGAGAACCTCTAGTCTAGCTGAGTAGCATCCTGTCCAGCTGTGTCATGTTGCTCCCCGACACATTAGCGGTTTCACTCTGTGGCTGTTGATTTATCTCGGCCACCCATCATGAAAGAGGCCATTAGCAAAAGGACTGGGGGGGGAGAGATTTTGATCCTCCTTTCCTCTCTGAACTCCTAATGATTTTGCTTCCCTTAATTGAGATGTTGCACAAGGCCCAGAGTATTGCCATGATTAAGCTTGGTTGGTAAATCGGCAGGGGTAGCAATTTATGTTCCTGTGCATTGTTCAGCAAAATTAACATCTGGCTGTTTCTGTTTGTCTGGCAGAGTTTCTCCAGCTCTTGATAGCAAAGTACAAATAGTCTCAACACAGACAGGGACAGGTTTCCCTAGGTCCCCCCCCCCAATTACCATTATTCTGTTATTATTATTTTTTGACAACTTTGATCAGTTAGTGTTGGTGCTTTAATAAATAACAGGCAAGCGAATATTTCCCCCCTAGCCACCTCGAGCACCATTAATGCTGGAAAATCCTGTGTCAGAAACGGTTTTTAGTGGATCATTGGCATCGAAGTGGGTCAGATCTTGCAGATCCGCACCTCCAGGGGTGGCACTTCCTCCCAGCGTGAGGAGCCTTTCCTTTGTGCAAGAGGTTCTTTACCGAGTAAAAGATCTTCATCAAGTGAAGATCCAACCCATGGTTTTGATTATGTTATCTATAGGCAGTGACCCATTAATGTTACATTTCTGAACACATGAAACTGCTTTATATGGAATCGGACCCTTGGTCCATCAAAGTCAGTATTGTCTGCTCAGACCAGCAGCAGCTTTCCAAGGCCTCAGGCAGAAGTCTTTCACATCACCTACTGCCAGATCTTTTAACTGGAGATATGGAGGATTGAACTTGGGACCTTCTGCATGCCAAGCAGATGCTCTACCACTGAGCCACAGCCCTTCCTAACCAAGTTAAAACAATCAAGTTTCTCCTGAAAGGAATGAGGAGTCTTGGGTCACTTCGAAGACGAAGACCATGTTCAGACATCATGGTAAACCTCTACTCGTGCTTATTAGCTATGCCCTCCTTTTCCTCCTTCCCTCTCTCCCTCTGCCAGCCTCCAGGTGGGTCCTGGAGACCTCCTGGAATTGAAGCTGTTCCTCAGATTACACAGATCAATTCCCCTAGAGAAAATGGCTGTTTTGGAAGGTGGACTCTATGGTATTATACCCCACTGAGGTCTCTCCTCTTCCAAAGCCCTGCCCCCTGCAGGCTCCACCCCCAAATCTCCAAATATTTCTCAACTTCTACTTGGCAACCTTCAATCCCTCTCTTCCTTCCCTTGCACATAAACCATAGTTGAAAGTAGGCTTGCCAAGTCCCCCCGGGGGGTGGGGAAAAGAGGCCCGTTCCCCATTGCCGGTGGATCGGGCCCCAGGGGGAACCCCACCCCGACGTGCACCAGGAAGTGATGTTAGGACGCCAGGCACGCTGGGGGCAGGGCCACGACCATCGGAGGGAAAACCATAGAGCCCCCAGCATGCCCAGCGTCGTAACGTCACTTCCGGGTGACGTGCGTGCGGCACCCGCGCACTCCAGTTGCCACCCGGGAGTCCCCCGCTGCGGCTGAGAAACGACTTGGCAACCCTAGTTGAAAGTTTCCTGGTTTTGGAGGTCTCCAGAGAGCCTCCACTTTGCCATGCTGCCTAAATCCAAGTGCCTAGCCAAATTAGAGTTTGTTTCCTATCTACAAGGATTCAATGTTACTCTGTAGAAATGAAAAGGAGGAAGGGGGACTGAGTCCAAAAGCACAGCAAACAAGTCATGTTTGTGCCTGTTGTAAACTTAGGTTTGTCGTGGTGTTTGAATTTGGCCTAACAGATTATCTGCTTGTATTTAATAATCTTTTTGAGGTCTCTGAGGTGCCACCAAACTGCATTTTTGGGTACGCTTGCTCTGACATATAAATATGGCTGCCCCTTTGGAATTTGTCTCCAAATATGGCTGCCCCTTTGGAATTTGTCTCCAAATATGGCTGCCCCTTTGGAACGTCTCCAATTATGGCTGCCCCTTTGGAATTTGTTCATTGGTGGAGGTGTGTAAGTTGGGAACTAGGTTCTTAGGCATATTCCTGGATGCTTCTCAGAGGTCCCTAAGTGAATATCAGGGATGGAAAACTAACTTCCCCAGAGGATACCCCCCCCCCCCCCCGCTGGTTAGGCTATTCCACTATAATGAGCAGACATGAAGGAATGCTGTGTATGTTCTGAGGTGTACTCTCACATAACACACAAAGCTGCCCTTACTGAATCAGAATGCTGGTCTTATCATGGTCAGTATTGCCTACTCTGACAGACAGCAGCTGTCCAGGGTTTCAGGTAGAAGTCTTTTACATGAACACATGAAGCTGCCTAATACTGACTCAGGCCATTGGTCCATCAAGGTCCATATTGTCTACTCAGACTGGCAGTGGATCTCCAGGGTCTTTCACATCACCTACCACCTGTTCCTTTTAATGGAGATGCCGGGCATTGAAAAGCAGCTGCTCTACCACTGAACCTATGAATTGATGACATGTACAACATCCTATTGTTCATAGCCTTGTTCAGATCTTGCAAACTGAGGGCTGTGGCTTTCTGGATTGAGTCAATCCATCTGCTGTTGAGTCTTCCTTTTTTCCTGTTGCCTTTGACTTTTCCTAGTGTTATTCGTGACTCTTGTCTTCTCATGATGTGACCAAAGTATGATAGCCTCAGTTTAGTCATTTTAGCTTCTAAGGAGAGTTATCATTTTGGCAGTCCCATTGTATCCATAAAACTCTCCTCTAACACCACATAACAACTTTCTTCCTGACAGCTTTCTTCACTGTCCAACTTTCAGATGGTGAACACCCTTTATTAATTTTTGGAACGTTGGAATATTCCACAAAAATGGACTGAAATAATAAACATGATTTGACCCACAAGTAATAAATGACTTTAGATGACAATCGAACATAGGCATCACTATGTCCGATGTATATAATAGATAAAGGTTACAGTAGTAGATTGGGTTTGTATATTAGATATTTTACCTTTTGGAATAAAAAAAGAGACTTGGGGGATATTAGACAGGTAAAGAGAAGGAAGACAAAACAGGCTGATCTAGGGAGAGAGGACAGTCTCGAGTGTATATTGTGGGTCTACCCCTTTTGCAGAGCTGAAAAGTTTTTAGAGCTATTGTCCTGTTTGAAAACTTGCTGCTGGCGTAATTTTTCATTTTTGCTTTTTAATGGTGCTTTCCATGCTGTTCTTATATTGTTTCTTGGTTTTTTATTGTACTGTGCATTTCTATTTGAAAACTGCCTCAAAAAACAAAAAAGGAGATAGTGTTAGGGAAGGGAAGGGCTGCGGCTCAGTGGCAAAGCATCTGCTTGGCGTACAGAAGATCAATCCCTGGCAGTTTGGTGTAGTGGTTAAGTGCACAGACTCTAATCTGGGAGAGCCGGGTTTGATGCCCCACCCCTCCACTTGCACCTGGCTGGGTGGCCTTGGGCAAGCTGTAGCTCTGATAAGAGCTGTCCTTGAAAAAGAGCAGTTTCTGTCAAGAGCTCTCTGAGCCCCGCCCACCTCACAGGGTGTCTGTTGTGGGGAGGGGGAGGGGAAGGGAAAGGAGTTTGTAAGCCGCTCTGAGACACCTTTGGGTAGTGAAGGGCGGGGTATAAATCCAATCTCTTCTCTTCTTCTTCATCATCTCCAATTAAAAGGACCAGGGAGTTTGTGATGGGAAAGACCTCCACCTGATACGTTGAAGAGCCACTGCCAGTCTGAGTAGACAATGTTGACTTTGATGCACCGATGGTCTGATTCAGTTTAAGGCAGCTTCATGTGTCTTCGTGTGCACAGAAATTAATAAATTGTCAAGGAGCTCCATACTGTTGAGCTGCTTGTCAGCAGGCTCTTCCTGTTTCCTTCGACAGGGAGGGTGTCTGGGAAACTGGAACCCAAAGACAAGCTCAAGTGCCAACGGGTGAGCCTGTGATCCAATGCAAGTTGTGCTGGAAAACTGACACCTATGGCCCTTCCTACGCACAGTCTCTCACTCCAGAAATTTTTAAAATTTATTTTTGTTGACTATGTGTGCGTGCGTGTGTGTGTGTGTGTGTGCGTGCGTGCACGCCTGGAAGTCATGAATGATTTCCGGTGACTCCTAGTGGGGCTTGGACGTTTCAGAGACGTGGCTTGCTATTGCCTGCCTCCGCGTCCCGGCCCTGGTATTCCAAGGAGGTCTCCTTTCCAAGTACTTGTCCGGGTCAGCTTGCTGATGAGATTGGGCTTGTCCGGGCTATCCAGGTTAGGGCTCCCGCTCCAGAATTTAATTTAAAACCGGCCTCCCAGTTGTGGCTGATTCTCATGCGCTGCCCATTCCGAAGGTCATCTATAAAGAGAGACAGACCAACTGGAGGGGAACTTCATTGCTGACAGTTAATAGACCTCATAAAAACCCTACCTTGTAAATGAATGGTGTGAGCTGTGACTCACGGCGTTATTTTAGTCACTCTTAGTCTGCTGAAGCAGTGGGGATGAAGGACGGGAGAACTGCGGAAGCGTATTCGTGACAGTGATGAGATCTCAAAATCACCGGGTCCGAATCCCCGACAGGAGCTGCCTCCATCCCGGAAAGGTCCTGGTGGGTTGTTATTGCGCTTGTGTGGATTGCAACAGTTTCTCGCAAACCTTTCCCATGGGCGCCGGGTGGGCAGTGATGTCACACAGATATATGAAGAAGGCTCTCCTAATTGCATAACGTAGCCTTTCAGTAAATCATACAGCCTGGCTGAGTGTGTTTCACGAGGTCGCGGGTGGGGTGGGGGTGAAAAACAGAAGGTAGTCATGGACACAGGATTCAGGAGCCCAGCTATCCTGCTTTCATTTAGGAGGAAAAGGTAGGTTTCTATACTTTTGGGGTTTTTTTGCCATCGAGTCACAGCTCATTTATGGCAACCCTTGATGGGATTTTCAAGGCAAGAGATGAACAGAGACGGTTTGGCCATTGCCTGCCTCTGCATTGTGACCCGGAATTTTCTTGATGGTCTCCCATTCAGATACTGGCCAAGGCTGATCCTGCATAGCTTCTGAGAACTGACAAGATCGGGCTAGCCTGGGCTATGAGGGTCAGGGCATCCTTCATTGCTTGACTCTGTTTGGGAAACCTCCAGGAAACACACCCCAGTAGCAGTGGCGCGTGCCTGTGAGCTCATGGCCAACTGAAACTTGCCTGCAACTACCAGGAACAGGAAGTGGAGAGTCGGCCATGGTGACAGCCATCTGGGCAGTACGGGAGATGGAGAATGGCCTCCTGGTGGCCAGACTAGCATGCTGCCCTGATTCCTCAGAAACCCTGTAGGATAGTGGGACTCTAGAGGGACTCTAGAATCTCTTTGGTGTAGTGGTTAAGTGCACGGACTCTAATCTGGGAGAACCAGGTTTGATTCCCCACTCCTCCACTTGCACCTGGCTGGATGACCTTGGACAAGCCGTAGTTCTGATAAGAGCTGTTCTTGAAAAAGAGCAGTTTCTGTCAAGAGCTCTCTCAGCCCCACCTACCTCACAGGGTGTCTGTTGTGGGGAGGGGAAAGGAAAGGAGTTTGTAAGCCGCTCTGAGACACCTCTGGGTAGTGAAGGGCGGGGTATAAATCCAATCTCTTCTTCTTCTTTGTATCCCCAACACAATGCCATTAAGGTATGAAATTAAAGCCAGACCTTTGAAATCCATTGAACTTGGAGCCTGTTCTTACAGCCGAGTTGCCAACTCTGGATTTGGAAGTCCTTAGAAATTAGGTGGGTAGAACCTGGGGAGCAGGGCCGGATCACCCGCTAGGCGAGTTCCTTCTCTCCAGGCCCTGCCTGGAGGTTGGCAACCCCGTAATTGGTGGGTGCGCTGGGGCGCGCGCCAGAAGGTAGCCCCACCTAGGGCACAAAAATACCTCAGGCCGGCCCTGCTGGGGAGGGTGGGGTTGGGGGAGGGAGGGGAGGGAGCCCATCAGGGATATGATGCTATAGAATCTACCCTCCAAAGGTGCCGTTTTTTTCAGGGGAACTGATCTCTGTAGTCTGGTGAGCAGCTGAAATTCTAGGGGATCTCAAGGCCTCGCCTGGAGGTTGACAACGCTACAGCCACTTTGCGTGGTCTGGTTTTCAGCTGCAGATGTGCACACTGAAATCTAGTCATTCTAGCCACTATGTCACGCTGGCTTATTAGAATTCTAAATAGAATTTCAACAAGAAGGGGGGACCTGCAATACTCGCAGGGCGGGAAGGAGCTCCATGTGGAGGAGGAGGAAGCAGCCACAGGTGAGCCTTCTCCCCCACTCCCCCCACACACCGCCGGCGAGGCCTGGGCCCACCAATCCTTCTCCCCCCAAACCCCCCGCACCGACAGCGAGGCCCACACGGCTCCCAGCCGCCAGGCCCGCCAATCCTTCTCTGCCTTCCCCGCCCCGGCGGCGAGCTGCATGGGCCTGCCGAGCCTTCTCCCCCAGCTCCAGCGGGTGTGGTTTACAGCCACATGAGTGGCTCCCAGCCACCGTGCCTGCCAATCTCCTACCCCCTCTGGCTTCAGTGGTACGGCCTGAGTGGCTCCCAGCTGCCATGCCCGCCAAGTCTCCCCCCCCCCAACGACCAGAGCGTTCTCTGAACATGCACAGGGAACGCTCTTTTACTTTTGGGGGGAGTTAAGTATCCTCCGTATATTTTTTCAACTTTTTAGATTTTTCTGCACACCTGGAGACTGCTCCAAGTGTGCAGGAAAATCTCCCTGCCCCCCAAGTGCCCCCGATGTGCGGGTTTAGATATCCGCACGGAGGGGGCAACTTGGCTATTAGATATATAGATGAAATGGTTAAAAAAAAGTACAATTACCCTTTTTCGCTTCTCCTTCCTACCCTGATCTATTGTCCCGTAACTATGTGCATTTTAATATGTAAAGAATACAAGTAGTTTTCAATAAAAAGCTTAAATCTAGGCAGGTGAGAGCCCCCCACATAAAGGGTTTGGTCATATGTAGCTGCCTGACCTTGAATCAGACCATCAGTCCATCTCTGCCTAATGACATTCCTCCCCTGTGAGATCTAATGCCGTTCCGCAGGGCCTGTAAGACAGAGATGTTCCTCCAGGCCTGTGGTTGAGGACACAATGGTTCAGCATCAAGTGTGGCCTCCCTGCCTCTCCCCCTCTGGGAAAGAATATGGAATGCTTAAACTCCATCTGATTAGTTTTAATTATTGCTGTTTTTATTGTTTCAATGCTAACCCGAATATATATTTATTGCATTTATTGGAATGTATTTGTAAATTGTATCTTTAAATGTATTTATAAATTATAAATGGGGTCCTGAGCCCCATGTGGGGAAGGGTGGTCTATAAATCAAATGAAATGAAATGAAATAAATAAATAAGGTCAGTATCGTCTTCTCAGACTGGCAGCAGCTCTCCGGGGTCTCAGGTTGGGGTCTTTCACAGTACCTACTACTTTATCCTTTTAACTGGAGACGCCAAGGATTGAACCTGGGACCTTCTGCTTGCTCTACCACTAAGCCGGCAGCCCCACCCTCATGTTCAACTTACAGAGGTAAAGTGCACTGTTGAGCCACAACCAACTCATGGTGACCTCATAAAATTCCACGTCATGGGGCTTTCAGGGCAAGAGATGAGCAGAGGTGGTTCGCCAGTACTTTCCTCCACCCAGCAGCCCCGGTCTTCCTTGGGGGTCTCCCATCCAAGTACTAACCCTGTTTAGCTGCCATGTTCAACTTATAATCATATTTATTTATTTAGATTTTTAGGCTGCCCTTCCTTGCAAGCAAGGTTTAGGGCGGCTTACCACAGAATAAGACATACAATGAGTAATTAAAAATTAAAGCCAAGAATAAATACATAATACATAGCACCAATAATCCATCAGCATAATTTCATCATTCCAAGATGGTGGATTTTTTTTTTAATTTCACAGGCCTCCGGGGGTGGGGGTGGGGGCTTGCGGAGAATGGGAGGGTCTGAGAGTGCCAGACTGCATACTGTACTGTCGCTATCCTCAACCAAATGCCTGGCGGAACATCTCTGCCTTACACGCCCCATGGAAAGGTAGCAAATCCCGCAGGGCACGGATGTTCTCCGGCTGAGAGTCCCACCAGGTGGGAGCCGGGGCCAAGAAACCCCTGGCCCTGGTTGAGGACAGCCAAATCTCTCCCAGGGTGGGGACCACCAGGAGGTCCTTCTTGGGGCACACTGAGAGAGGCGGTCCCGAAGGTATGTGGGTCCCTGGCTGCGAAGGGCTTTAAAGGTCAAAACCAACAGTTTGAACCTGATCTGCTGCTCCACCAGAAGCCAGTGCAGCTCACACAGCACAGATTGAATATGTGCTATCCGGGCAGTCCCCATGAGGACCCATGCTCCCTCTAAGGTGTGCAGTCTTGTGAGCAAAAATTCTACTTTGTGAGCTACGGGCATTAAAGCTGTGAGCGAGCGATTGGGCTGCTGCCATCTTTCCTGAGCTGAGACAAAAACGTGTGAGCCAGAGGCTAAAAAATGGTGAGCTCGCTCACACTGACTCAGCTTAGAGGGAACAGTGATGAAGACCCATGTGGCTGCATTCTGGATCAGTTGGTATTTAGTAAAGAGTGTATCTGATCAATTGAAATTCTTCCTCCAGTTGGCTACCTTAGATTTTTGCATGCTGCCATGAGCCCTTGATTATCTGTTCTGGTGCTGAACAGCCAATCCGTGCAGGGTTCTGCATGATACATCAGCCTTCTCATGAACACCGGAGTGTGCGGCTCTTGCAAATGAGAGTCCGTGCACGCGGGGGTTATTCCTCCAGCCGCAGCTATTAATTTCTTTGATTTGTGTGTGTGTCTTTATCCAAATGCCATGCCTCACTCTTGCAGTTGGTAGAGACCGATCAATTCAGCCTAGTGGAATTAAATGAGCATTTCAGACGCACCTTGACTCTTGGGTGGGCCCCTCTTACCTCCAGGCCGTTCTCTCTTTCTGCATAAATCCAAACCCCCGATGGTGAAATTGGCAGCTGAAGACTTTTCCTCGATTGTCACGCTGAGCTCTTGGCAGGCATAATAACCCGGTTATTTGGCCCAAAGGTTACTACTGCACGCTGGTCTCCTAGCTCTACAATCAGATCGCGACAGGAATAAATATTAAAAACGGAGAAGCAGGGGGCTTTCTCCCTCCCCATTTCTGTGCTTTGCATATCTTGTCGGTGATATGCATTTTTAATGCCAGAAGATCCAGAAACACAGGTGGAACGGGTCGTTCCTGGTCATCAGTTGTTTGAGCAGTCTGTTTTTTTCAGTTGCTGTATGATGGGAAGATCTCATTCCTCCTTGGATAACTGAAGGTGACTGAACTTATCAAGGCAGCTGGGGATGAATGCTCAATTCCTTTCTGCAGAGCGAGTGACATTCTACGAAGGACTAGGAAGACAGGCACCTTCCTAATCTGCTCAATTTAATTTAATTTTGGGGGGGTGCCAGACATGACATCGTGTATTCAGAATGTTTTCTGAGACCGGCTAGCAAGAAAACAGCCTTATCATATATGGCAGGGCTTAATTTAATCTGTTTTATGGATTTCTTGTCTCCCTTTTAGTAATTTGCCTCTTTATGTCAATCATGATTAGTTTTGGAATTCTGTGATGCAGGGAAGAGGAGTAGAAACTGGAATGACTGACCTCTTTTTGTTGGGGGGGGGGAGTGTCACAGCTCAACGCTTACATGCTCAAATCGGCAAGTAAGTCCAGATCTCAGCAGTGGAACCTGTGCTTTGCAAGGAGGTATCGCAGGTTCCATCCTAGTTGAAGGATCTTTGGTATTACTGCAAAGAGAGATTTTTTGCAAGAGATGCTTGGAAAGCTTCTGTCAAAATCAGTCAGTAGGGAGCTCAGTGGAGTTGCTCAGGAGGGGCTGTGGCTCAGTGGAAGAGCCTCTGCTTTGCGTGCGGAAGGTCCGAGGTTCAGTCCCCAGCATGTGAGGATCAGGTGGTAGGAAATGTGAAAGGCAATGTGAAAAGTCTCTCCCTGAGATCTTAGAGAGCTGCCGCCGGTCTGAGTAGACAGTATTGACCTTGATGGACCAATGACTGAGATCTTACAGAGCTGCTGCCGGTCTGAATAGACAGTATTGACCTTGATGGACCAATGACTGAGATCTTAGAGAGCTGCTGCCAGTCTGAGTAGACAAGACTGACCTTGATGGACCAATGGTCTCATTCAGTGTAAGACAGCTTCATGTGTGTGACAAAGGGTGTTACTCAACTAATGGGCAGCTTCTTACGCTCATGTGTCCTGCCAGTGTTGGGGCCAATCTACTTGTTAGCTCCAGGATGTGCAGGCAGCCAGAAATGACCCTGTAATGCTTTCTCCAAGCCACTGTTTGGGAGAAGGCCCGTTTCCATAGCTGCCGCTCCCTCCATCACCCTCTCTTACATTGGTATTGAAAATCTGAGGACCTGTTACTTTCCCATAGGGCACAATTTGGCCAGTTGCTGCACTTCAAGATGCATGAATGGGTGGGTGATGCTTGGGAACGCCTGTTCCATGACTGAAACTTAAAGCACCTGACATTTTCCACGGGGAGATGCTTCAGAAATGCAAAATATTAGTTTTGTTTCTCCTGGCAAAAGCTGCCAGCAAAGAAACAGTTCTTCTCCCCCCCCCCCCCCCCCCCAGCAATTTATCTTTCAGAAATTGGAAGCGGGCATACAAGCCAAAAGCTGTTTTGGGTGCCCATTTCACTGGCGTGTATAGCAATCATCTCCTAAATTTAGCCGCTGCTACCTTTGAGATTATCATAGCAAATTGACACAAGCTGTATTTGAACTCTGAACTACTGAAGGAAATTCTTTTCCAAGTCCAAAAATACAGCTTTAGAAATAACTTTGTTGGATGCAGACTTTGGAGAGGAGAAGGAGGAGGGGGGAAAAAACCCTAACCAAGGCAGTTCTTGTATCGTGCTAATGAACGTGGAGAGGAAATTGGCAGATTTTCTGCAGAGTTTGCTGCCGTAGAGGGAAATGTTTGATTCTGTGTCTGTAAAGAGAGTTTGGCTTTTCAATCAGCATAATTGAAGGCAGGAGCCTGCTGGGGAAATGTACCCTCTTAGCCATGGCGTGCTTCTTCCCACAGTCGGACACCACAGGGGCTTAGAGTTGCATCCTCCCTTGAGAGCCCGTTTGGTGTAGTGGTTAAGTGCGCGGACTCTAATCGGGGAGAACCAAGTTTGATTCCCCACTCCTCCACTTGCACCTGCTGGTGTGACCTTGGGTCAGTCACAAGCTCTGGCACAGCTGTCCTTGAAAAAGAGCAGTTTGTGTCAGAGTTCTCTCAGCCCTACCCACCTCACAGGGTGTCTGTTGTGGGGAAGGGAAGGGAAAAGGAGTTTGTAAGCCGCTCTGAGACTCCAAGTGAAGGGCGGGGTATAAATCCAATCTCTTCTCTTCTTCTTCTTCTTCTTCTTCTTCCTTACCATTGTGGTTCATGTCTCTGCAAGTCTCTGTGATGTGGCTGTTTGTCTATATTGTTGTGGATGTTCCTCTCTTCCCCAGTGACAGCCAATTCTGTTACCTACGTAAGAGAATGTGGAATAACCTATTCATCAATACACTGAGGTTGAGGGAATTAAAACTGAAGTCCAGCGGCACCTTAATGACTGACAGCATTTATTCCAGCATGAACTTTGATGAGTCAGGTGCTATAGAGCAGAAATTCTGATGCCCTGTAAAGTGAGGTCCGACTCATGAAAGCTCACACTGGAATAAATGTTGTTGGTCTTTAAAGTGCCCTGACTTGGATGGTCCAGGCTAGTCCAATCTCATCAGATCTCAGAAGCTAAGCCAGGTTGGCCCTGGTTACTATTTGGATGGGAGACCACCAAGAAAGTCCAGGGCTCCTATGCAGAGGCAGGCAATGGCAAACCACCTCTGAATGTCTCTTGCCTTGCATCTCACCATAAGTCAGATGCAACTTGGCAGCTCATTCCACCACCACTGGTGCTACTGTACTTCTGTTTTGCTTTACTACGGCTCCGGTCATACGGGCGGGAAACTGCGGGGCGGGGGAGCGTGGCTGTTTGCCCCGGGGCAAACTAACGCGCGGTTAAGCAATCAGACCTCCTGTGGAGATCCTGTGGAGGTACCGTGGAGGTTCCGTGGGTAGGGAGAGGTGCCGATCACAGGACACGCCTGCGCGCAACGAGGAAGCGCGCGGTGCGGCAAACTGGTTTTCTTTTTTTGTGTACACGACAAATGTGCATGCTCCGTTGGGTGCGTGTGCGCATCCACAGAGACTTGGGGAAAAAAACCCTTTTTCGCAAGGGGACATGGGCAGGCGCCAGATGCCACCGGAAACACGATCAGATGCCCGCCCTTGCCCCGTGGTTTCCGGAAACTAGTACCTCCGAGGTACTAGTTTTTTGCTGCACGTTTTTGACGGGAAGCCTCAGTTGTGCCACGGAAGTGCTACGCTTCCCAGATGTGCCGGTGAGATCGCGCCTGGAAAATCCGCCTGTCTTCCGTCTCTCTTGCATGGCTAATGTTCCGTGTGACTGCAGCCTACATTAGACTAATACGGTTGCCCCTCTGGAATTATCTGAGGGTAAGGAGTCTGAAATATTCTTAGTTCTTGTAGTATAAGATTTCATGTTTACGTAATCCTTTGCAGACTGATAAAATAGCTGTCGGATGAGGACTGTTGGCAATATAGTTTTGCATCATATTTGAAATCATCTGTAATGTTTGTTTTACATGGAAAGGCTTGTGAAGTGTTATATGATATCTATTTTTTTTTTTTTGTCCTGACCTGGACGGCCCAGGCTAGCCTGATCTTGTCAGATCACAGAAGCTAAGCAGGGCCGGCCCTGGTTCGTATTTGCAAGGGAGACCTCCAAGGAAGCCCAGGGTCTCTGTGCAGAGGAAGTCCCTGGTGTTACTCTCTTGCCTTGAAAACCCCACGGGGTCGCCATACATCAGCTGTGGCTTTACACACATGTGTTTGTCATATATGAAATTAAGTAAAATTATGTATTCATAGTTTCTTGGATAGAAATCGAGGGGGAAAGAGAGCTGAGACCTCTCGAGACAACTAGATTCCACTGAAGAAACATGTGCAAATATTAAAGAAGACAGACATTATTTTTTCATGGCTACTGATGAAAAAATGATGCCATCTTAAACCAAACTGTAGTGGTAGATCCATTGACAGTATCCAGGCAGTGAGCCCATGACAACCTGCTTTGCTATTCCCCCGTGTGCTTAGTGTGCTCTCTCTTCTCCTGTTTGTCTGTGCCAGGATATCCTGATATCTGTAGGGAGTCAGGGACACTTTGCTTCTGTCAGTTCCTTCTTAAGCATTGCCAGTAGAATGGCGGGTTTATCAGTGGTTGCTCTACCAAAGAGCTTCTTTTTTCTGCTTTACCACCTGACTTCTCACAGTGCATTGAAATCCAAAACAAAAGGGCAGTGTCAACAAGGCACTTTCATGTTAGAACTTTTTGGGGGGAGAGGGGGCTGAAGGACCACAATCCTATGCTCAAACAGGAACCAAAATAGACAATAGGACAATAGGATTGTCTCCCAGATATCTCCCAGACTTCCTTCCCTGAGCTTTTCCTTATTTCTTTATTTACTTGCTTTATTTGTACCTGGCTTTTCTCCCCAATGGGGACCCAAAGTGGCTTACATCTTTCTCCTCTCCTCCATTAAATCCTCACAACAACCCTGTGAGGTAGGTTAAGCTGAGAGCGTATGATTGGCCCAAGGTCACCCAGTGAGCTGCTATGGTGCGAGTGAGGATATTTGAACCCGGGTCTTTCTGATACCAGTGCAACACTCTTAACCAGTACACCACACTGGCTCTCTGAGTACATCTAATCCTTCCTACATCCCTTGTTTATTCACAGTTCTACAGATAAATATGTTTTTTTTAAAAAAAGTTGGACAACATTTTGCAGCGAAAGGGAATGGATTTAACCAATAATCTCTTCCTGCTTACATTTTGGGAAGACCAGAAGTGTGAGGAGGGTTGCTGAAATGGAAGCAGCAGCAGCTACTACTGCTGCTTTGTGCTGAGAAATTGCAAAGGAAGCAGAGGATGATCTTCCTCCCACTTTCTTTGGCTAGCTACGCGAATTTATTTCCAAATAGTACCTCATGCTAGGATCTCTTGGAGAAGGCAGACAAGGGGCTGGGTTCACAATGGTTATGACAAACTTTGCTTCTTTTCTCTCTTGGGGCAAGTTCTGAAAAAGGGTTTTGCAAGTTCTCAATTTGAACGGGAGGGGGGGTTGTGAGAGGGGCACCGATTGGTGCTTTTTTTTTTTTTGCTATCAAGTCACAGCCGAGTTACGGCAACCCCATAGGCTTCCTTGGGGGTCTCCCATTAGGGTTGTGAGCTCCAGGTCAGGAAATACTTGGAGATTTTGGGGGTGGAGCCTAAGGAAGGCAGGGTTTGGGGAGGGGAGAGACTTCAATGGGGGATAATACCATACAGTCTACCTTCCAAAGTGGCCATTTTCTCCAGGTGAAATGATCTCTGTTGCCTGGAGACTGCTGTTAATCCCAGTTGATGTCCATCCACCATCTGGAGGCTGGGTAAACCAAAAGAGCACACGGGAAAGATTATGTAAAAAAAAAAAAATGAACCACACCGTGCTAACTTACTTAACAAGTTCTCTATTATTATATAATAAATGATACGTAGCTTAAATGAACTTAACAATACTTGTACACCAAATGCATAACCCTCCTGGGTATATAACAAAGTATTTTAAAGGCATAAATGCAGTTGAGAAGAACTTGTATAGTTTTTTGTCTGAAGATGCCTCTCGTGGCTTGACTTCAGGTATGGATGCAGTTCTTCTGAAACCAAATCTCAGCTGGCTGGCGCGTTTTGAAAATTTTCTTTTTCAAAGCCAGTATGAAGAAAAGCCTATATCATTCTAAAGAATGACCCAACTTTCATGGCAACAACCTGCAGACACACTAGAAGTCGGAAGCCACTGTCTGCAGGTTGATGCCATTAAAGATTGGTGACTCTTTAGAATGATATAGGCTAGCTTATTCCGATGTTGGAAGCGAAACAGAGTTAGCCCTGGTTAGTACTTGGATGGGAGACCACCAAGGAAGTCCGTGGTTGCTATGTAGAGGCAAGCAATGGCAAATCACCTCTGAATGTCTCTTGCCTTGGTAAACCTACAGGGTTGCCATAAGTCAGCTGCAACTTGACGGCACTTTCCACCACATTAAGCTGGTACAATTGAAAGTTATTCTATTGCTCTTTTCTGTAATTCTGCCAACATGCCATGATAAGTAATGCGTAGTGAGTGAAGCCTGAAAGCAAATATAGCCACTATTTACCAGCTCTCTCTCTCTCTCTCTCTCTCTCTCTCTCTCTCTCTCTCTAAGGCAGATCAATTGGAAAAGAATAAAAGGAGGCAAGAGAGACAGTTTAGTCCACCTCTTTCTCTTGGGCTATTTCAGGAAGCACAGAGGGGAGGGAGAGAAAAAGAGAGTTTATAACTGTGTGTGTGTTTGTGTACGTCACACCCCTTAGGGGGTGGATCTTACCTGGGGCTAGGTTGCTTACCTTTCTTTTAAACACATACATCGCACCTTATTTTTTTCTTTCTCAATCTGTTGGAGACCATTTCTTTTGCTTTTTTTTTTTTTAAAGGAAAGTAATATAGTTACCCAAAGGAAGATAAATCCTTCAGAGGAGATGGCACTATAAACCGAAGCAGCAACTGTTCTTGTTAAACTCAACCAACGATTACATAAGAGAGATGCAAAGGAAGAATTGTAATGCTGTTTTGTACCAAATTCAATTTAATATTCATTCAGTAGGAGCGGGAATTAGTGAGAAAAGAAGAACCTTCTAGGTTCCTGAGTGTGAGGAGAGATTGGGGTGAATGTGGAAGCAGAACAGGGATGGGTGTTGTTGAGTTGTTATGTCAAAACACCCATAAAAGTCATACCAACAATAGCTGCCAAAACATCTATAGCTGCTAATTGGAAATGCCCAAATGCACCTACGATTCATATATGGCAACGTAAGGTATGGGATGGGGCTGCAGTGGCTCGGAGGTTAAGCCACTAAGCTGCAGACCGGAAGGTCTGTAGTTCGGCAATTCGAGACCCTAGTGCCGTGTGATGGCGTGAGCTCCTGTCTCTGGCTGCAGCTCCTGCCAACCTAGCAGTTTGAAAGCAAGAAATTGCAAGTAGATAAATAGGTACCACTTTGGTGGGAAGGTAAGAGCGTTCCGTGTGCTTCGGCGTTTAGTCATGCCAGCCACATGACCATGGAAAAGTCTTCGGACAGTGCTGGCTCTTCGGCTTGGAAACAGAGATGAGCACTACCCCCTAGAGTCAGATTCGACTAGCTTTTGAGCAAGGAAAACCTTAAGGTATGGGATATGTACATAATGGAAAGAGTTACGTATAAGATGAATCAGTTTGAAAATAATCCTCCTTCCTTGAGTTTTGTAGAAGTGTGGCCAATAATATTGAACAATTTGATGCAGATGGGAGTGGTTTCAAAAAATTGAAGTACTTAACTGAAATGCAAGATTAAGGCTGTTTATAGGTTGCAAGATCTGATGTTCAGTATTGCTTATTTGCTTTCTGTTTCAATTGTCTTTGTGGTTTGTTAGGTTATTTTTTTTTAGTATGTTACAAGTTTGTGTATTTGTTGGGTGTACTAAATACAAATTGACAAATAAAATTCTCCAAAGAAGGAGAGATTCTTAAGAGGCTCTTTCTAGAACAAGATTCGAGTCTAGTAGCACCTTAAAGACCACCAAATCAAACCAAGAGTTCCAAGGTATAAGCTTTACAGAGTCAGAGCTCCCTTCACTGGATACTTTGACTCTTGAAAGCTTATATCCTGGAAATCATCTGGGATTCCAGGTTGTGTAGCTTGAGAGCCAGTTTGGTGTAGTGGTTAAGAGCATGGACTCTAATCTGGGAGAACTGGGTTTGATTCCCCACTCTTCCTCATGCAGCTGCTGGTGTGACCTTGGGTTAGTTACAAGTTCTTTCAGAGCTGTTCTCTCACAAGCAGTTCTCGAAAGAGCTCTCTCAGCCCCACCAACCTCACAGGGTGTCTGTTGTGGGGAAGGGAAGGGAAAGGAGATTGTAAGCCACTCTGAGACTCCTTTGGGTAGTGAAGGGCGGGGTATAAATCCAATCTCTTCTTCTCTTCTTCTTCTTGAACTATGCTGTGGTTAGAACTGGGAGCACAGACCTGGGCTACAGCATTTCACATGTGGTTGAAGGTGGTCATTGTTACTGATAAGACTGGTTATCTTTCCTTGTTGAGAGAGGACTCTTATGTAAGTCCTTGGATACAGTTGATTGAATCTAAGCTCCCCTTTTTGGGAATTCAGGTCGAGGACCTGAGGTCACTGGGGACAGAAGCTGCTCGAATGTTGATTCTGAGCCATTTGTATGACCTGGATTTCCTGAGATGCTATGAAAGAACACCTAGAGTTTGCTCCCCCCCTCCTTTATCCAGGTTTGTCATATCCAAGGGCCTTTCCTGGATACTTAAAATAGTTAACTGTCCCATGATATAGAAGAGTGTTTATGGCCCCGGTCACGCGGAGCATTAGGCACACTAGAGAGATGGAAGATAGGTGGATTTTCTGGGCGCGATCTCACCGCCACATCTGGGAAGCATAGAGCTCCCGTGGCTCACCCGAGGCTTCACTCCAAAGATGCGCTGTAAAAAACTAGTACCTCCGAGATACTAGTTTCTGGAAACTACGGGGCAAGGGCGGGCGTCAGATCACGTTTCCGGTGTTAGCTCGTGGCTTTGTAAGTTTTTTTTTTTGTCAAGTCTCCACGGGTGCGCACAAGCACCCAACGGCGCATGCGAACACTTGGGTTAAAAAACAACACAACCCCCGCGGCGGCACTTCTTTGCCGCGCTGCAGGAGTGAGGTATGATCAGCACGTCCCCCCAACCATGGGACGTCGGGCGGGACGTTTGATCCGGCTGCCACGCGGTAGTTCGCTCCGGGGCAAACAGCCACGCCTCCCCCCCCCCGCGATATCTGGCCCGTGTGACCGGGGCCTATGTTAGCCAAATTAAACATGATACCTTCTCAGGTAAAGGGTGGTCACTATAAGAATACCAGGTTGCTTAATTGTAATCAGCATTATTATAATTATAATCAGCAAAAGAAAAACCCATTGTCAGTTCAAAAAAAGACTGGGAAACAGGAAGATCCATACCAAGTCAGAATAAGCAAGTTCCGTAAGGGGAATTATGTATTTGCGCTAAGCTGTGCTTAATTTCGTTTGTTCCAGAGCTACTGCTGATCAGTCTCCTTTGGTGCACCTAAGTTCTAGCATTATGTAAGAAGGTGTCACTTTCTCCACCCCATTCATAATTCTAGAAACCTCCGTCATGTCTCCTCTTAGCTGTTTTTTAAACCAACCATCCCTTTCCTTTGTAGAGAAAATGTTCTGATCTGTTGATTCATTTTGGGTTGCCCTTTCCCCCCACTCTGTACCTGTCTCTAGCTCAATGAGATCCTTCCTGAGATGGTACAATAAAAAAATCTGTGTGCTCAGTTCCGCATGATTTATGATGTGCCAACTGGCACAGTTTAAATACTTTTCCATTTCCTTTAGCAAGGTCATACATCTTTGAGGCTATTTTTTTCTTTTGTTTAAACATATGAATTCACACTGAAAGCTGGGTTTGAGAAGCAGTGTTTTACCGCTCTCTCTCGCTCTCTCTTTCCTGCTCACACAGAGATATCATTTACTGTTAGGTCGTTTGAAGCCGCTTGCATAAAAATGTTTTCTTGTCAAAACATTTTTATCAAAGAACCGAAGCTGGTTCGGCACTGGGAGGGAATGAGAAACAGCTTTAAATAGCAATGTTGCGGCATGAGAAATTGAGAGGAAAAGAATCACGGCATAAGTGTAAATGTGTCCATTAGAGTGAGTGACAGACAATTTTGATTGCCTGTGGAGCAAGGGGGATCAGTGCGTAGCATGCGCACACGCCTCCCCTCTCCTCTCCTCTGACTTTGCCTACCTGAGGGGGGAAAGAGAGATGAAAGTAGTCGCTCCTATCTCATTCATGTGTCACTTGTCATTAGGAATAAGGCTCTCATTGGAAACACCTACTTAAGAGTAAATCCTGTGGCATCCAGTCATGCTTCATAAGATGGGAGAAAAGCTTTCGAATCATTTATGCCCGAGTCAAGAAGAGTAAATCTGGGTATTTAAGAGCCAAGGGCCGGTACAGACATTAGTAGCATGCTAATGCATGATGGGGTAATGCGGTGGCTCAAGTGGTTAAGATGCTGAACTGCAGGCTGTGGAAGGTCGGTAGTTCAGCAATTCGAGACCCAGGTGCCGCATGACGGAGTGAGCTCCCGTCTCTAGTTCCAGCTCCTGCCAACCTTGCAGTTCGAAAGCAAGAAATTGCAAGTAGATAAATAGGTACCACTTTGGTGGGAAGGTAACAGCGTTCCGTGCGCCTTGGGGTTTAGTCATGCCGGCCACATGACCATGGAAATGTCTTCGGACAGCGCTGGCTCTTCGGCTTTGAAACGCAGCTGAGCACCGCAGCCCTAGAGTCGGATTCGACTGGCTTTCGAGCAAGGGAAACCTTTACCTTTAATGCATGATGAAGCAAACGCTGTACTCAAAGCAGGGCTGGCCTAAGGAATCTGGGTGCACCAGGTGGCTGCCCCCCCTCTTAGATGCACACCTTAACATGGTACAAAGTTTGAGTCTAGTAGCACTTTAAGACCAACAAAGTTTAATTCTGAGTATAAAGCTTTCGTGTGCAAACACACTTCTTCAGATACAGTGAAACAGAATTTCCTCAAGCCTTACATATAGGTAAGAGAGAGGTGGGGGGGATTAGTTGCCAGGAAGGTCTAGTTAGAGTCAAGATGCATAAGTAACTGAGCCATAAGTATAGCTAAAATTGAATTAAAGCAGTTGGTGAAACCTGTACATAGCAGCAAATTAGCATATAAATAAAACAGTTAACAGATGTGAGAACTAAGTTTGAGTCCACTGGTACCTTTAAGACCAACAAAGTTTAATTCTGGGTATAAAGGTGACACTGGATTCAGACTTAGCTGAATGTTCGTTATAGGGTTCCCAAGTACTTACCGTGATCCGGCGGGGGAAACATGCTCCCTGGCCGGACCATTCCTCCCTGTAACGCACCATGCCATCGCCAGGAAGTGACGCTGGGTGACGCTCTGGCAATGGGACTGAAAACTCAATGGTACCATCGAGTTTCCAGCCCCATTGCCAGAGCGTCGCCCGGCATCACTTCCTGGTGACTGCATGGTGCGGCGCGTCTGTTGTCCCCGCAGGAATGATCCTGCGAGGACGTCTGTGTCCCCCGCCGAATCACGGTAAGTACTTGGGAAGCCTGGTTTGTTAACTCTTTTATTTGAATGCTAATTTGCTGGTATTCCCAGGTTTTACCACCCGCTTTAATTCAATCTTAGCTGTAATCACTCAGTTGCTTATGCAGCTTGACTCTAACTAGACCTTCCTGGCAACTAGCCCTCCATATGTAAGGCTTCAGAAAATCTGTTTCAAAGTGTCTGAGGAAGTGTGCATGCACACGAAAGCGGATACCCAGAATCAAACTTTGTTGGTCTTAAAGGTGCCTCTGGACTCAAACTTTGTTCTGCTGCTCCAGACCAACACAGCTACCCCACCTGAATCTACCTTAACATAGTGAGGGTATTTGTGTGTGTGTCAGCGAAGCTGAGAGCAATACAGTAAGGAATTTAAACTCTGTCAGGAAGCTAAACTCCTAAGAGAGTCACTCCAGGTGGAATGGGGACAGCGGAGACACCAGAGTAAGATGCATCCCCTCCCCTTCAGGGATCAACGGCCACATCAGCAGAAGAGAACAGACAGTCCCAGTGGGGAGGGGGGCGGAGGAATCCTTGAAGGGTAGCAGCTATTGGGCAGCAGCAGAAGTGGAAGGGGACACTGGCAAAGAACCTTTGGTAGACAACAGCAGTGCCACTTTGGCTAACCCTGGTTAGTACCACGCAGAAGGAGGCAATGGCAAACCACTTCTGACCAACTCTTACCTCAGAAACCTTACGATGAGAGAATCCAGAATGAAAGGCTGTTTTGGAGGTCATTGATTCATAGGTTCTCCATTAAGTTGGAAGTAACTTGACGGGACTTGACACCCACCCACCCACAGGTGGCTACCACCACTCTGCTCATTCCCCCCTCCCCCATCAGTCTCTTTCCCCCCCACAGTGAGGCATTTCAAGAAACCACTGCTGAATCTCCTCACGCCTCATGCAGCGACAAGATGCGGTGAGACAGAGAGGGAAGGAGGGGAGAGGGCCAGACCTTGCGCAGGTTAAGTGCGCAGACTCTAACTTGGCCAGGGTCCAGCTTACCTAAGGGACCGCCTTTCCCCATATGTTCCCCCAAGGGCACTACGGTGGGGGCAAAACATCTTTTGGTTGTCCCAGCCCCTAGAGAAGTCAAATATGCTGCGACCAGGGCCAGGGCTTTTTTGGTGGCGGCTCCTATCTGGTGGAACGAGTTCCCGGAGGAGATCAGGGCCCTGCGGGACCTTATGCAGTTCCACAGGGCCTGCAAGACGGAGCTCTTCCGCCAGGCTTTTGAGTAGGAGCCGCCGCCATCACTGTGCCACCACCATGCTGCCATGTCTGGCAATGCGATCTGGCCCTGGGAATGAAGAACAGACATAGCGTAGACCGATCAAGAGGAGACAGTAGATCCTCTGAAACATTGTATTCGAGTCCCGTCTTGGATGACATATTGTTACGAGCACCGATTTTAAAGTGTTAATGTGAATGGAATTGATGGTTTTATCTGGTTTTAGTTATTATGTATGGCAATTGCCTCTTGTTAGCCGCCCTGAGCCCACGTGGAAGGGCGGGATATAAGTCAAATAAATAAATAACTTGGGAGAAGCAGATTTGATTCCCCACTCCTCTACTTGCAGCTGCTGGATGACCCTGGGCAAGCCACAGTTTTGTCAGAGCTGTTCTCTCAAGGACAGTTCTGGAAAGAACTCGCTCAGCCCCGCCTACCTCACAGGGTGTCTGTTGTGGGGAGGGGAAGGGAAAGGAGTTTGTAAGCCTCTCTGAGACTCTGAGTGAAGGGTGGGGTATAAATCCAATATCATCATCATCATCATCATATAGAGCAGGCAGGGAGGAAAAGAGCAGAACCCACTGGGACCAGGAGGTATTTCCTTGTCTGTCACTGCAGCAGACTCAAATGCCATGGGTGGGCATGGAGAGGGAGCCACATGACTGGCTCATGCCCCTCCTCCTTGCTCCCCCCCCCCGGCATTTGCCAAGTGGTGCCTAGTGGATTGGCCAGCCCTGACTTTAAAGGCTGCGTACCACAGTCATTCCATTGGGAGTGCCAGTTCTTTCAGCATTTCAATGTATGCACAATTTGCCTTCTTTTTCCTATTTCTTCATGTTATTCTAACAGAAGTTCTTTTTTGTTTGTTTGTTTTCTTCTTTCTAGGGGTCAAGTTGACTCAGTGCAAATTTTTTACTTTATTTATATCCCGCCTTTCTTCCCAATGGAGACCCAAAGCAGCTTAGGTCACTCTCCTCTCCTCCACTTTATCCTCATAATGACCCTATGAAGTAGGTTGGGCTGGAAGTGTGTGACTGGCCCAAGGTCACCCAGCAAGCTTCCATAGCAGAGTGTGGATTTGAACCTGGGTCCCCCAGATCCTAGGCAAGCACCCTAACCACTACACCGCACTGGCAAATTCATTGACTGCCTTTTTGATACGCCCCCCTATCCATTGATCTGCAGGTGGCTAGGTGGTTGACAATTAGCAGGCCTCATCCTGGCCACCAACTGGATGGGAGGCACCTCCCAAGGGAAAGGGGTCATGAAATGAAAAGAAATAGCATTGGGCAGTAGTTGTAGATTAACTCTCCAGAAGGGCTATCCATTGTGTATTAGTGAAAAATGCATAATTAAAAGGGGAGGGAAAAAGGAGGGATGTTGTTATTTTTTTTAAAAAAATTGCCTGTTATGCAACATTAGCTCACAGCAGCTGTCTTCCTGAGGAGGTTA
The DNA here is from genome assembly GCF_001447785.1 of Gekko japonicus. NCBI lineage: Eukaryota > Metazoa > Chordata > Lepidosauria > Squamata > Gekkonidae > Gekko > Gekko japonicus. Next base: position 282,696 of record NW_015170285.1, on the reverse strand, counting down.
ACTAAAAATTCAGGCTCATTATGATATCTCATTAAAACCCTGAAAAAGTTACACTGATATTTGACACGTTCCTTCTTAATTATGCATGTACATAGGCAGACCCAAACTGCTGTTTGTTCCTTTTGGCTTCCTCTTGTAGTAATATTGGTAGTTGGAAGCTATGGAGTAAATAATATCCTGAACATCAGCCAGAGGTGTGCTGTCGTTTGCACTCGCGTCTCTTTCGGACTAAATTGATTAGCCTTTGTACATTCAAGCATGTGTCTTTCTTCTGTTATTTGGGCTGTGCCAGCACTGGCTGGAGAAGTCTTTCCTGGGCACCTATGGGCAGAAAAAACAGGTGGCACCTGCTGCTGGTAATTAGCAATGGAGGCAGATAGTGCACCGCTGGGGAGGAGGATTGAGGAAGCGAGCAGGTAACAGATTCATTGATCAGCACCATGGACAGCTCAGGGAGATTTCCTGGAGAGAACTGGAATAGATGAGCTCTCCTCCATTCATAACAAGCAAATTGCTGGCTGTGTGTGACCTCAATTTGCCTTGTGGTCATGCAGGGAACTGAGATGGGTTAACCCTTTAACCTCCATTCAGTTTTTGCTCTCTTCTAGCATTGTAAAGGAACAAAGACATGTTCTTTAAAAGCAAAACTGAGTTCCAGGACAGCCCTTGAGTTATAGAGCTCGATTTAATGCCATTTCAGATATTATAGCTAGGTTTCCTTCCAAGTGTCTGCTTTAAAGAGAGATGCGGCCCAATTTAGCTCTCTGGTTCCACAGTTAACATCCTCTATCACAAGTCATAGCTGTTGCTTAAAAAGCATACCCACAGCTTTTATCCACGATAGTTAAAATGAAACTGCTATGTGCAGTGGGAGTGTATCTTCCAAAAGCAACAAATGCAAATAAACAACACTGGAAGGTCATTATTTCCAAATGCAAATAAACAACACTGGAAGGTCATTATCTTTTTGCTTTGCTTAAATCATCCAGTTGGCTATAATAGGTGATAGAACAGAGGGTCTGATCTAAAAGGACCCTTGTTGCATTCTCACTTTTATGACACAGGCATTGTCACATTCATATTTTACATTTTTAATTATACATCTAACCATGTAGCAAAGGGGGACAATCTAAAAACAGGCCTAACAGTTCCAAGCCTTGCAATTCAGTACACCTTGAACAAGGTTTAAAGAGGCTTCATTCTGGCCTTGACAACTCGCGTGGATCACTGTCGCATCGTTCTGTACTGTGTTGTTGCCTTGGCAAAGAATTTGCGGAGGAGGAGGTCGTAGCCATTGCCATCCTGTGAGGGGCGTGTAAAGACTTGAGCTGCTCATTCTAGAGTTCAGAGTCTGGCTCAGACATGTTCATCAAGTGCCCTGGGACTCTTTGAGGTAACAGAGTGGCTGAGCCACAAACCGGAAAGACTGCAGCTTGAATTGTGCCTCTGCTTACAAACCCACCCGCTGGCCTTGGTCAAGCCACCCTGCTTTCTGAGCCTCTTTGTCTACGAATGGGATAGCAAAACTGACCTCCCTGTGTGTTATAGCTGGCTGGTGTGTATTGCAAGGGTCTCCAACCTTTTTGAGCCTGTGGGCATGTTTGGGATTTTGACACAGGGTGCCAGTAGAAAACGGCTGCGATGGGAGGTAGAGCCAGTTACACCTACTCACATGCACAGAAGAAGCCCAAGAAGATGGCCAATGAGGGAATGGGAGGATGAAACATACAGAGAGAGAAGACCACCAAAGGGAAGCAAAGGGCGCTCTTCTGCTCTGGTGCTTCCCAGCCCCCATGACTACACAGTTGATCTATCCTTTTTACAGGATCCTGGATCCTTCTCTAGCAAGCAATGGGGAGGATCCAAGTGAAAAGTCCTTTTATTTGTATGAAGGCTGCCATTCACTGGCTCGGCCTTCACAATTGCCCCACCTACTTTCCTGAAGCACATGGCAGGTGCCCAGGGAAGTGCCTGCAGGCACCACATGGGGCAACCCGGGTATATCATACAAAGTGTATTGCATGCTCAGACTCTCCATACGGATGCGAAGATATTCTTGTCATCCTCCCTTGACCCTCGTGCTTTGCACCTAGCTTCCTCACTGAAGAAGTGAGCAGTGAGTCGCGAAAGCTCATCCCCTGCCATAAATTGTGTTAGTCTTTAAGGTGCTGCTGGACTCTTGCTCTTTTCTGCTGCTACAAACAGACTAACAGAGCTACCCATCTTGATCTGTCTCCACTGACCCTTGGCATCGTGTCCCATTACCTGTACTTTACCTGTCTTGGGACTCACCCAGCTATAAGCACCTGAAATGAGAGGGGCAGCAGTGATCCCTTTCTATTACTTTTCATGCGGATTCATGTTAGATTAGGATGCTGTGGACGTGTGGCCCTTTGTCAGTTCTCCCCTCCACCCTAAGTCTTTCATTTCTTCAGGCTTGGCAATTGGCTTTGTTTTATTTTTCAACAATTAAGACTTGACAGCCTTTGCCCTGGGCATTTCTCATTACCCATTTGTTCCTGTTCTTGGAATTGAATCGGAGAAGCTGGCTAGAGAATTTGGAGAAGGTCTGTGGCTTGGAAACCAGCTTGACAGTCCCCGATGCACCAGCAGCACAACCGAGCCCTAAATCAGTTTGCAAATGCCTCCCTAAAGCCAGATGTGAATTAACTTCAGAAACCATTATTTTCTCTTTGGTCTTTAATGCAGCATGAACATTTTTTCTTCTTCATGAAACAAAGCACGAAATTCTATTTACAAACAGTCATTGGTATTGCTGACTTTTTTAAAAAGCCCCTGGAGGAACCAGAAGGTTCAGTTATGGTAGAGCCCGGCAGATCAAGGAGCCGCTGCTCTGTGGTACAGCATCTGCTTTCTGTCCCAAGGTTACTGGTTCAATCCCCGGGATCTCCAGTTGAAAGGACCAGGTAAGACATGATGCGAAAGACCACTGCTGGAGGCCCTGGAGATCTGCTGCCAGTCTGAGTGGACAGTGCTGACCTTGCTGGACCCATGGTGTGATTAAAAAAACCAGGAGAACATAAGAAGAGCCCTGCTGGATCAGACCAAAGGCCCATCAAGTCCAGCATTCTGTTCAAGCAGTGGCCAACCAGTTGGCTTTACGAAGCCCACAAGCAGGACGGCTGTAACCACATCTTCTGGCTCAGGATCCCCAGGAACTGATACAAAGAGGGATGCTGCCTCTGGTCCTGAAGGGAGTAGATATCCATTAAGGCTAGTAGCCGATGTGACTAGAAACCATTCACATGTGAGTGAGGCTGGGGCCAAATCTAGTGAATTAGTATTTGACAGATCTGGAGGCTCATTTAGATGACCCAGCTTGTATCAGTTGCACGTTTATTATTATTGTTGTTGTTGTTGTTGTTGTTGTTGTTGTTTCTATTTATACCCCGCCCTCCCCGCGAACAGGCTCAGGGTGGCTTACAGCGGTGGCCCAATTGCCAATAAAATCGATAAAACAATATACATCATTTCATAATAAGTTAAAACATCTGCATGCCATGACTCTTAATGAACAGTCACTTCTTTCCCCATGGGGGAGGGGACCAGGAGGAGATGGAGAGCAAAGGAGTACATGATCTTGAGGACCTGAGGACTTGCTTTCAGTCTCTCCCTGGTTCCAATGGGGTGGGGAACATTATTGCCTGAATGGGGGTTACAACATGTTGGATCTCCAAATGCAATTAATCCTGGAACCTTTAGAATCATCAGGCATGGCCCAACTGTACAGGCACAGCCTCCCCAGTGTCTGTGGTGTTGGTTTATTTTTTGCTGGTGAAGTAGTATTAAGGTTGTCAACCTCCAGGCAAGCCCTGGAGATCTCCCAAAATGCTCTCCAGACTGCAGCAATCAGTTCCCCTTGAGGAAATGGCAGCTTGGGAGGGAGCGCTCTGTGGCATTATACCCTGTGGAAGTCCTTTCCCTTTCCTCCCCCAAACCCTCCCTTCCCAGGCTTTGACAGGGATGGTGGCTCACTGGTAGAGCATCTGCTTGGCATGCAGAAGGTACCAGCTTCAATCCCAGGCATCTCCAGTAGGAAAGGACCAGGCAGTTGTTGTTGTTCAGTTGCACACTCGAGTCCAACTCTTTGCGACCCCGTAGACAAGATCACACCAGGCCCTCCTGTTTTCCGCCATACTCTGAAGTTTGCTCAATGGACCAGGCAGTAGGTGATGTGAAAGACCTTAACCCGAGATCCTGGAGAGCTGTAGCCAGTCTGAGTAGACAATACTGACTGTGATGGACCCAGGGTCTGATTCAGTATAAGGAAGCTTCATGGGTATTCACCCCCAAATCACCAGGGATTTCCTGGCCCAGAGTTGGCAACCCTAAGCAGCTGGGATTTGCACCCTGGCATTTTCAGACTGTGATGCTGAAGAAAACTCTTAAGGCAGAAACAATTTTGGGAGAGCTTTGATTATTTCCTTTTTAAAACTCCCCCCCCCCCTTTCTTTTGCTAGACTGCTTGTTTTCTCTTGTCCGGTGACTAAGGAGGTATTGCATGCTGCAAGGCCCCACCTCTCCACTCAGCCCCCGGGGGGAGTGTTGTTCTGTTTCCAGGCACTCTCTGGAAAGGTCAGCACCAGCCAGCAAGGAAGATTAATTTTAATTGAACAGCGTGCCGCCGGCAGCACACGGGCACGGGAGGGGGAGAGAAGAAGACACTCTGGCACTCAGCTTGGGTGCCTTCCCAAAGGGGCCAAATAGTTTGAGCAGCTAAGCATGGATTTGTTTGTTTATTTCTTTGTTTGTTAATGTATGGCTGAGGGACCTGCTTTCAGAACCAGTCAGGAATACTGGGTGCAGTTCATGCTGTGACCTTTGGGGACCAGGACTCGCTGATTCCGCTTGACCTGGAATTACCTGGTGACATTTTTGGGGTTCATCCCCACCCTTCTTCAAAAAGGGAAGCTTGGCTGATACTTCAGCTGGTAAGTCTGCTTCACGTTATGCGGTCTGGTAGTTGTCCAACCTGTTGGTGAGGAACAGTGTTTGTGGGGGTTGCCTTTGTGCTTGTTGCAAGAAGCTGAGCTGCCTCTTGTTCAAACCAGCCTCACAGCAAACTGTTCTGTTGATACTTTGTCTGAAGCTGAGGGCCTCGTAAAATCGCCATAAGGGCCTGCAACATGGGGGTCGAGGCTAGGGTTGCCAACCTCCAGGTGGTAAAGTCAAGGACGAGAGGTCACAGGACAGGCTGAACTTTGGAAAGAAAAACAACCGTGATATGATAACGAAACCTTGTTAGTGAAAGATATCTCTCCTTTAATTATCCAGTGAATAACAAATCATAAAGGTGTTTTCTTTGAAGTAAATGGGTCTCAAGTTTTTCTTTCTGAAGGTACAGCGCTCAATGGACCGTTTCACTCAAGGTTTCGTCAGATGAGACCTTACACCTTTTGTATTTCTTCTACTCCCGCTTCCTTTCTAGCTTACATCATTTGGTTATTTGGTAAGCTAGAAAGAAAGAGGGGAGTAGAAAAAACACAAAAGGTGTAAGGTCTCATCTGACGAAACCTTGAGTGAAACGGTCCATTGAGCGCTGTACCTTCAGAAAGAAAAACTTGAGACCCATTTACTTCAAAGAAAACACCTTTATGATTTGTTATTCACTGGATAATTAAAGAAGATATATTTTTCTCTAACAAGGTTCGTTATCATATCACGGTGGTTTTCTTTACAAAGTTCAGCCTCCAGGTGGTGGCTGGAGCTCTCCGGGGATTACAACTGATCTCCAAGTGACAGAGATCAGTTTACCTGGAGAAAATGGCCACTTTGGAAGGTGGGCTTTGTGGCATTGTATCCTACTGAAGTCCATCCCCACCCCAAACCCCACCCTCCCCAGGATCCACCCCCCAAATCTCATGGTATTTCCCAACCCAGAGCTGGCAACCCTGTTTCTCCTCCAGAGATCTCAGTCGGGTTCCCAACCGCCAGGTGGGCCTGGACATCTGGAACTTCAGCTGTTCTCCAGACTACGGAGATCAATTCACCTGGAGAAAATGGCTACTTTGGAGGGATATTCTATGGCATCATGTGTTACATCTGGACATGAGCAATCTTCCGCTCCGACTTAACTGCTGCTGGAGGCTTAATTTGTCTGGCAGGCCTCTTAGAGGGAGCGTGGAGAGGCAGGTCTGGGCTTGTCCAGGCAGGCCACCTGGTTGTAGCCAGCCAATCTGGAGCCTGGAGGCCATTTGGACTCACCAATCGCATGGGGGCTGGGAGTGGCTTAGGTGTATACAGTTAGGGCAGTTGCCCCATGTAAAGCATTCCTGTTGAAATGCAGTAAACTGCTGCTTGCTGAAATCACTCTGCCTTCGCCTCTGCCGTGTTAAATCCACTATTTAACATCATGCCCTACAGAGCTCCCTTGCTTTGGAGGGTGGACTGTATGGCATTGGTACCACATTGAGGGTCCCTCCCTTCCCCAAATCCTGCCCTCTCCCAGTCTCCACCCACAAATTCTTGGTTGAGGCGTCCAGGAAGACCTGGTCACGTCTGTCAGTTTGAGATCTGGCCGATGTCTGAAAGAATCCAAGGAGAGTCTTGACACCTTATCTGTAGTTTGTGTGAACAGGAAACAGAGTAACAAAGGTTGGCGGCCCAGGTGAGAATGGTGTTTTTTGCAGTGTCCCGTCAGAATGTTGTGGAGCGAACAATGATGGTTGCAACATGGATTCCTAATACTTGGAATAAGTTTTGTATGTGTGTGTGTCTCTGTGTTTGAGTCTTGTGGGTTGTTGTCAGCCATTTCTTGAAGTGTAATTTTCCGAACTGCAGCACAGTGTGGTGGTTAAAGTGTCAGAACTAGGATCTGGGAGACCCAAGTTCGAATCCCCACTCTGCCATGGAAGCTTGCTGGGTGACCTTGGGCCAGTCACACACCCTCAGCCTAATCTACCTCACATGTAAGAAAGGAGAGTAACGTAAGCTGCTTTGAGTTCCTGTTGGGGAGAAAGGTGGGATATAAATAAATAAATAAATAGGATGAGTGTGATCTTATAGGGTTACCAAATCTAGGTTGGGAAATACCTGGAGATGCTGGGGGTGGAGCCTGAGGAGGGTGGTGTCTGAGGAGGAGAGGGACTCCAAGGGGGTGTAATGCCATAAAGTCCACCTTCCAAAGTGGCCATTTTCTCCAGGTGAACTGATCTCTGTCACCTGGAGATCCAGTTGTAATAGTGGGAGATCTCCAGCCACTACCTGGAGGTTGGGAAGACTAGGTCTTAGTTCTCTTGGCTTCAGACAAAACAGAATCGCCTCATTTTAAAAATAAAATGGAGGGATTTGTGGGATGTTGAAGGAGCTGGTGATATTTTGAAGGAAAGAAAAGTGATCCAGAAGTTCTTTAATTGGGGGGAAAATAATTGGCATGTTTCAATGTTGTAAAATACCTTTGATCAATAATCCATTAGCCTGGATCCTCACAGCTTGCTCATTAAGTAAAGGGCGAGCAGCAAGATTCATCCCTCGGTGTGCAATGCACATGTGGCCACGGTGGGGGTAAAATGCCAGATGGGAGCAGTGGCATCTTGTCAGACTTCCAGCGGGCCACTGCTTGGGCCATGGCAATTGTGCCCAAATTCAGCCTTGGAGTGAGTGGGCCAACCTTGGGTCACTGAGCCCAAGGGCTTCACCAAAGAGGGCAGTAGGCAGAAGAGATTGTTCGCTTGACTTGTCATGGGTAGAAGTCAAGGATCCATATTGTCCTGGCATGCCTTACTTTCATTCTGATTTCATTCTTTAAATCCTGAAATCAGCCTACCCTCCCAATCTGTTTCCCCACACGTACATAAAGCTGCCTTATACTGAATCAGACCATCAATCCATCACAGTCAGTATTGTCTACTCAGACTGGGAGCAGCTCTTCAGGCAGAGGTCTTTCACATCATCTACTACCTGATGGGACAGGCTAGCCTGATCTCATCAGATCTCAGAAGCTAAGCAGAGTTGGCCCCGGTTACTACTTGGATGGGAGACCACCAAGGTGCATCTCTTGTCTTGAAAACCCTACGCAGGCTGCAACAATGGCACTTTCCACCACCACAGCCTGATCCTTTTTAACTGGAGATGCTGGGTATTGAACCTGGGACCTTCTGCATGCCAAGCAGATGCTCTACCACTGAAATCCCCCCATGCCCTTTAAAGAAGAAGGAGAAGAAACTGGATTTATACCCCACCCTTTCCTACCCAAAGGAGTCTCAGAGTGGCTTACAATCCCTTTCCCTTCCCCTCCCCACAACAGACACCCTTTGAGGTAGGTGGAGCTGTTTTTTCCGAGAACTGCTGTTGAGAGAACAGCCATGAAAGAACTTATGACTGACCCAAGGTCACACCAGCAGCTGCATGTGGAGGAGTGGAGAATCAAACCCGATTCTCCCAGATTAGAATCTGCACTCTTAACCACTACACCAAACTGGCTGGTTTTTGGGGGGGGACAGACACCCCTCCTCCCATGTCCTGATCAGGATCAGACCCCTATGACTTTTTGTAAACAGAGGGAATTTCATCCCTAAAAGTGGCAGAGGTGTGCCCGTGTTGGACTCGGGAATGTCATCATGTCTAGTTTGGCTCTGGAATGGTCCCTTTTGCTTACAGATCGAGGAATATGGTTCTCACTCAGGTTCCCACTCTCACACTGCAGAGACGGTGGGTGTTAATATCGATTTATTAGCAAGAAGACACAGGGACGGGAGCAACTGGTTTCAGAGCTAGGGAACTCATGCAGTCCTCAATTCTAACAACTGAACTAACTGAGCAGGGATTCCATCTCATGAGTCTAAACCAGAACACACAACTATTAGAAGGGTGGAATTGACTTTTCCATTGTAATATATATATACACTAAATACATCACCAAGAGTAAGTTGAAGGGGAGGGTCAAAGGGGATGGGCAAATAAGCCAGAGGATGGGGGGCGGGATAGGGTCTCCAGATCCCGGTTGGGAAACTCTTGGAGATTTGGGGATGGAGACGGGAACCTCAGTGGGGTACAATGGCACACAATCCACCCTCCAGAGCATTCATTTTTTCCAGGGGAATCGATCTGTGCAATTTGGAGATGACCTGAAATTCCAGGGTCTACCCAGATCCCACCTGGAGGCTGGCATCCTTAGGCCTCTGAAAACTTATAATATTTGGGAAGGGAAGATTTGTAGGGTATTTTAGTAATTAATTAATTATCATATGGCATTGTGTGTAGAATAGTCAGGAGATCTGAAGATTGGCAGCCGCAAGTTCTAGCTCTTAGCATTTGTCTGGTAGCCGCAAGTTCTAGCTCTTACCGTTATGCTAGTGGCGAGCTAGACTTGTTTTTAGGGGCTCTGAAAGAGCTGTGACTGTCCCAAGGTCACCCAGCTGGCTTCATGTGGAGGACTGGGGAATCGAACCCAGTTATCCAGATTAGAGTCCGCCACTCTTAACCACCACACCAAACTGGTGTATTTTAATTATTTTAATAATCACATACCTCCCCCCTATGAGATTATTCACGAGTCCTCAACTTGTGTAAGTAAAAATTGTCTGCCAGTTGCAGGGGATAATGTTGAACTCCCCGGTTTCCTTTTGGGCTTCAAGAGAGCTCAGAGACCTGACAACACGTGACGTACTAAGCTGAGGCCACAATCCTATGTGTACATACTGGGGAGTAAATCCGAACACAGTGGGGCTTCCTACCATGTGTACACACACTGGAGTAGGCATTTAATCTCTCCAGCTGTGAGATTAAGAAGGCTACAGGAGCACTGAAGAGGATCCACATTCTCCCCCACCCTGCTTTGAGCATCAGAGGAAGGCCACCGTGTCTTAGCAGGGGGTCCCAAATTAGACTGGCTCAAAGCGGGCTGGGTTAGCACCCTTTCCCTGACTATTCAAAGTATCTGCAGTGTTTCTCTCCCTCCCCGAATATGCATTACAGGACAGATCTCTTTCTTACCTGCCGGGCCCCGTTGTCATGACAACGGCTGGTTTCCTCTGTTCTCTCGCCCGTATTCCTCCTCTGTGCATCTCAATAAGGTAAACCTTGGGAAATATTTGTGAGGGCCGATCCTCTTAATTAAAATGCAACTGTCAGCAAGAAAGAGGGAGAGGGCTGGATGGGGTTGTGATGGACTGTTTCATCTGGGCTGATAACGAGTCCGGCTGTCAAACTGGCCCGTGCGAAATAAAGTCCACTAGTTTGGCAAGTCACATTTGTTCTACCATCGAGATGGTAATGAATTTTATTTTTTAGAGCGTGAGAAGTTCAGCGTCTTCCACTCTTCCTTCCTTGAGGGTCGCTTGGTTGGAACGGTGAGTTCCCCCCAGCACACTCTCTGAGACCTGTCTCATCGAGAATAGGTAGGTAATGTTTCCTAGGATGTGAGGAAACAGCTCCTCATAGTGGGAGAGAAGTAAAACAGCAAGGGTAAACCCCGGACTTCTGACAGTGGCTTGGTTGGGTATGCAAGTTCAAAATCATTCTTTCCCAAATATATGTCCTTCCCGCTTAAGTGGGTCTTTTTTTAACACATCGCCAGGCCTCAGATCTGTACGCTTTTCATTGCACCATCCAAACGTAGCTCCCATATGCCATAACATTAAGAATCGAATTTCCAAAACTCAGAAGATCCTTAGAACAAAGTTCTAAGTCCAGTGGCACCTTTAAGACCAGCGAAGTTTAATTCTGGGCATGAGCTTCCGTGTTTGTACTGAGAATTAAACTTTGTTGGTCTTAAAGGTGCCACTGGGCTCAAATTTTGTTCTGTTGCTTCAGACCAATACGGCTGCCCACCTGAATCAGAAGATCCTTAGTACATCTGCTAGATCTAAGGCTAAAGAGGTTCCGGTTCCGGGTGGCGACGAGAGCAGACGTGTTCAGCTACTGCTGAACACAAGCTCTATCCTTAAGGTCTGTTTTGAGTTAACCAACACTCAAAAAGTGATTCTTTGGAGAAGAAACACGATGCAGGGAGCTTGACTTTGAAAACCAGACAGGGAAGGCAAACCGTCTGGTGGTGCAAAGGTGCTCCGAAGCAACGGCTGTTAAGGACGCCCGACAAGAAACGCCGGGCAAAAAGATGCGCCTTACGAGGACCAGCAGAACCAAAAAGAGTCTACAAACGCAAGAGATTCTAATTTCAGGATTAGCTGGCAACTGAAGCTAAGTATCTTAATAAAATTATATTAAAAGAAGGTTAGAAAGACGGGTGGGGCTTTAAGGGCGAGGCTTAATGACTAAGGGAGAAATTAGGAGGTAGCACTTCAAGGCGGCCATTAATCTAAACTCCAAAGAGAACTTAAAATCTGGAAAAGAAGCAGCTGAAAGACAGCAGTAATAAAAATATTGTTACCTGAGGATATTACGCTGGTGTTTGGGTTCTATTTTCTCTTGTTGTGTAGCACCCGGAGTAAGGTGAGGCGGCGAGGGACGAGAGGAGGGGCCAAGGCTAAAGCGAGAACACTAGTATTCTTTCAGCCAAGGAGGTGAAGTTAGACAGAGTGCTCCAGATGTGGGTGACCAACCTATGGCATGAGTATACCCATGGTACGGTGCCATGCCTTGACAGGTGCAACAGAGTCTCTTGGGATGTACCCCTATGTGCCTCTGTGGCACGGGGCTTCTGCCATCCCCCTGGCTTAGTAGATGGATCATATCATGTTGGACGTTGCACAGTCTTGACCATTCAATTCCTGGATTTTCCTGTGTGCATGCGAGGCCACCAGCAAATAAATTGTGCCAATAGTAGGGGCCAGAGAGTCAGACTAGTATGTTGGAGACAGGTTCGGAACTCCCCTCTGCCATGGAAGCTTGCTGGGTGACTTTGGGCCAGTTGCCCACTCACCCTGATCTGCCTCGCACGGTTGTTGTGAGGATAAAATGAAGAAGGGGAGAATGTTGGAAGCCACTTTGGTTCCCCATTGGGGAGAAAAGTAGGGTATAAATGAAGCAAATGTAAACATAGCAATGGTGCTGCATCCAATGATGCGTGGACCCAGCCAAGCACAAACTAGACAAGAGGCTGGAAGATCCATGAATGGATCTCTCAGTGGTATATTTATTGTATATACGTATGTATGTAATGGAACAGTCTGCTTCTCCCCTAATATCTGTGTGATTTAGTTTGGTCCTATTGGGTGGAGCTCTTGTTTCTGTTTCCAGTTTTGTATGTTAGCTGAAGTTGTTGGTTGTTGGAGTTGTCTCTTTGCAAATAAACGGCTGATGTTTTGAGCCAGCTTGTCTCTGCTGAATGGACCTGAGAACAGGGGCCTGAGTGAGTACCCCAACCTAGGAATCCACAGCCAAAGGGGGGCATTACACTCCCAAACAATTATAAATTGTTAGAAAGAAAATCACATGGCCTTCTGATTTGGGCTGGGGCCACAATGCAAGGGGCAGAGGGAAGGGGTTAATACTACTCCTTGGGTATTATTTTGCTATTTTGTTGACTTCACACATGCATGCAGAGCTGCTATTCTGTCTGCCGTGTGAAACGGTTCTTCTTCCAGGCTACATGGCAGGTTTGGGGGGCTGCTCTGAGGTTGGCGAAACCATACTCCTCAGTACAACCTGGATCCAATCAGGTGCTATATACTAATACAAACGTCTGGGGAATTCAGTCATGGATTTTCCATCATCTCATCCTGTTTGGCCTTCAGTACACTACTTCAAAGTAGAGATTTTATATACTCTTAGTGCCATGGGAATCACAAAACTGCTGTACCTACCTGTAAAGTTAAGCAGTGCTTTGACATGCTGGGGTGTAGGGTTACCAGCCTCCAGGTGTTGGCTGGAGATCTCCTAGGATTACAACTCATCTCCAGGTGACAGAGACCAGTTCACCTGGAGAAAATGGCCATTTTGGAAGGTTGGTTCTATGGCATTATACCTCATCGAAGCCCTTCCTCTCCCCCAGCCTCCTCCCTCGAAATCTCTAGGTATTTCCCAACCCAAAGCTGGCAACTCTAGGCATACTACTGGGGTCAGAAGCTGAACCACCTGGTTGCAAACCATGTAGAATGGACACAATTTGGTCCCCAAGCGAAGCATTGTAGACCCCAGATGCAATTGCTGATGTATGTTTCAGCAGTGTTTCAGAGAGGGCAGGGTGCCTGGAGAGTCACAGACAGACTGAAAGGAAGACAGCTGCTCATGATGCGCACAGTTTTTACAAGTTCTTTTCCCATGGTAAAACAACAAGGGAAAAAGAAAATTTCTAGCCAAATGTGTTTGACCCACAGCATCAAAAGAAACGATTGCCCACCCTGTAGGGAAAGCATTTCCCCTGTTGAACTACTTTCCACTTGTTCTGTGGTCTGACTTCTTTAGCCTAAGGAGGCATCCGGACTGGCAACTCACCAATGCAAAGTACTGATGGATGAGCTTCATCTGCCGCTTGCTTCACCTTTGACCTGTATTAGTTTGATGTGATCTCCCCAGAGACCATTGCAAACAGCAGTGCAAGAGGTTCTCAGCACAGTGTAATTATTTCTAATCACTTGGAGGGGAAGGCTAGTGCCTTCCTTCCTTAATTCCAGGGAGCACAAGAGAGTCCTTCTCTTCTAAGCAAAGAAGAAGGAAGGACAGAAAGTGAAGAGCTGCTTAATCCTTACCCCCTTCCTGGCTATATTTATTAGCTTACATTAGGTAACGCAAACAATTGTAGTTGGAAGAATGGCCTGTGGATCTGGAAGTCTTTGGTTTGGATTTTGCATTTGCTGTGCCCTCTCTAGTACAACCACCTTAAATGAAGTTGCGCCAGGGCTTGCCAACCTCCAGGTGGTGCCTGGAGATCTCCTGGAATCACAACGGATCTCCAGACTACAGAGATCAGTTCCTCCAGAGAAAATGGCTGAGTTGGAGAGCAAATGTGATGGCTGTCCTCCCCAGGCTGCATCTCCAAATCCCAGCTCACAGTTGGCCATTCTAGTTACACCTTTCTAAACCCACTGACTGCAGATGGGTGGTCAGCTCTGGGTTGGGAGATTTGGGGGTGGAGCCTGGGGAGGGCAGGACTCAGGGAGGGGAGGGACCTCAGCAAGGTCCAGTGCCATACAGTCCCCCCTGCAAAGCTGCCATTTTCTCCAGGGGAACTGATCTCTGTAGTCTGGAGATCAGTTGTAATGCTGGGAGACCTCCAGGCCCCATCTGGAGGTTGGCAACTCTAGGTATAACTCCGCTTAGGATTTTATTGTCGGTAGCTTTAAACAAACCTCTGTCTGGCCCTTGTCCACACCTTCTGGAGAAGGGGGGGGTAGAATGTAGTCCACCGCTTCAGACTGCAGAGTGCATATAGGAGCTCTGAATGCATTTTCCAAA
>NW_015170285.1:259714-268337 GCF_001447785.1 Gekko japonicus | reverse complement strand
CCCCTTCTCTTTGCTTGTCTTGCTGGTTTTCTGCTTGCAGTGAGTCTTTAACATTGAGGAGCATTCCAAAACAGGAGTTTCCAGGATTCTCCACCGGGAGTCTGGTGAGGCCCATTCACCCACCTCCGCATTCTGCCATCTTCTCATCGACTTGTGTCAATCAGGTCTCTTTGCCTCAGTCTGCTATCTGCAATATAGGGACAATAATACTGTAACTGAACTGATCTGCAGGTTTCTTGAAAAGTACGCAGACGGAGAGTGATTTCAGCAAAGCGTACTTTATTCGATCAGGAACAAGACAACTTTGGCCAGCTCGCAGGTCGGCTTATATCCCCCGAGAAACCGCCACCCAAAACACACCCCTACTTCCCTATAGGTTATTTACAGTGGCCGAGAGTCCCATAGGCTCTCGGCTGGGAACCTAGCCCCCTGATTGGAGCAGGCTAGGATCCGTATAGTCCATTGTCTCTTGGAGCGAAGCTCGACGTTTGTCTCTGGACTTGTCTGGGCTTGTCTGGACTGGATACATTACATTTCTTTTAAGTGTTACGGTACCTCTGCATTAGGAACGAGCAGATTTCCCCCATTTGTTCCTTGATTGTTCCACCATTTCACTCTGACCTACATTCCACCCCTCCTTAATTCTCTTTTAACTAAGAAAAGGTCTAAAATTAATTCAGGAACTGGAGCATGCAACATCGGATGCATGTCTATCTCTGCACCATCCTCATTATATGCATGATGCATATGTGTACATGGGTCTTTTTTTGCAGTGTTTTAATCAGTCTTCTTGCAATCCTGTATGTGATCATTAAGTCAGCTTCAAGCCTTCACATGCACACCAGAGACATTTCAAACATTATAAACAATTGGGGGAAACATGTTCTGCAGGAAATTCTGTACAAAATGTAGACATATTTTTTAAAAGGACCAATGGCCTTAGCTGCACTGCAGAAACAAGCTCCACTGCCTTAGCTCCACTGCAGAAACAAGTCCTAAATATCTCTAAGTAATTTAAACTAAAGGGTTTTGAGAAGCATCTCTGTCGCGTCCTCCCTTGGTCCTCGGGGTAGCGCCTGCTGTGGCCATGTTGCCGAGGTCTGGATCGGGCTCCGGCAGGACAGGTGGTCCAGGAGGCGGTTGGGTCCAAAAAGGGAGATGGAGTGAGGGGCCTCATACAGGCAGGGGACGGGGTTAAGATCACCCCGAGCGTCCCTCTGCCAGCACGCTGCGAATGTCTCCCGCTGTCTCTCTCTCTTGCCGTTTCTCTCTCTCTCTGCGTTTCCCTCAATTTCACAGCGTGCTCCTCTCCAGCCCCTTCTCCACCCTGCCTTTTATCTCCCTGCCCCGCTCCCGGGACCGCCCCTCCGCCCTCCGGCTTGGGACACGCCCCTCTTTATTTACTGAGACGGCAGTAGGACATCTCCGGGGTGGAGGTTGGTACGCCGCCAGCGGCCCTGGCAGCCTCTGTGCCACGCCGCCGCTGCTCCCACCGCTCGGCGCTCGCTCTCGGTCCGTCGGTCCCACCATCTTGCTCCCCTTCTTCCCAGAGG
This sequence comes from Gekko japonicus, assembly GCF_001447785.1. NCBI lineage: Eukaryota > Metazoa > Chordata > Lepidosauria > Squamata > Gekkonidae > Gekko > Gekko japonicus. The sequence goes on along the minus strand of NW_015170285.1, from coordinate 266,784 downwards.
CCGCTCCGCGGGCCCCGGTCTCGTCCCCTGGCGCGGCCGGTGTGGCATGTGTCGAATGAGATTGCCACCCCTGTCTCTCTCGCTGGATCGCCGGGTCCTCCCCTCTCTGGTAAGGCGTACGGTGGGGCTCTTATGGGGTTCATCGGGGGTTCTGGGGTCCGGCCCTCACGGCCCACGACCCCCGGAGCGGGACAATCGCTATAATGTCTGTGAATTGTTTTGCAGAGTTAATATGTAAAAGGTCAAATATTATTATGTAGTCAAGTCAGGAGGTGGCTATGGTGCCAGTATGGAAGGAGGATGAAGTTGATCGCTAGTTCTATCCTTGCAAATCCAACCACAACTCTTTGAGCATACTTGAAAAGCTCTGCACCCCCAAGTAAGGCAACCTCAGGGGAAGGCCTCGGCCTCCGTGCCCTGTCGTTGGCCCTCCAGAGGAACTGGTTGGCCACTGTATGAGACAGGATGCTGGACTAGATGGACCCCCGGTCTGATCTGGCAGGGCTCTTCTGATGTTCTTAACGTCAGCCTTTTTAGGTGAGAGTGGTGGTTAGAATGTCAGAGGAGGACTGGGGCTACTGAGTTCAGTGGCCATGGAGCTCATTGGATGACCCCATTGGGCCCATCACACACTCTTAGCCTAATCTACCTCCCAGAACTGGCATTCGGATAAAAAGACGGCTGGAGGAATAATGCCTTGAGCTCCCTGGAGGCTGGCTTGGATAAAAATGAACTAGTTTACTTGTAGTGAGATGGAAAGATATGGAAATTGCTCTACCAGCAGGAAAACTACATTTGGAATGTAAATCTCTTCCTCCTGTTTCTTAGTGATGTTTGCAAAAAACGTGTTTGCCTTTTTAAAAAATTCCCCCAAGGGAATGTTCTCTAGAAGAAACATTTCGTAATGCCTGAGTTCTTCTTTCTTTCTTTATTTAGATGCCTAGATGTGTTTAGTTATCCTGTTTTTCTCCTCGCTGATAGCACCATCCTCCCCCACTCTGTTGTATACTTACAACAACCCTGTGAGGTCAGTTATTCTGAGTGACAGCAGTTGGCCCAGCAAGATTCTGTGGGAGGGTGCAGAACTGAAACCTGGGTCCAACACTCTAACCCAGGAGTCCCCAAACTTTTTGAGCCTGCAGGCACATTTAGAATTCTGACATGGCAAGGTAGGCGGAGCAACAGGATGGCTGCCACAGCTTAAGTCCAGTCACACAGCGTAGATCCTTGTGCTGTGGTGGCAGCTGCTGCCAAAGCAACATTACAAAAAAATCTGCACAGCCCATCAAATCTCCAATGGCCAATCAGAAGCCTTGCTGGACAAAAGCCCTACCTGGCCCCACCCACTTCCTAAAAGCACTGGTGGGCACCAGAATAGGTGTGGGTGTGCGCCGCAGCACCCGTGGGCACCATGTTGGGGACTCCTGCTCTAACCAGTCTACGATGCTGGTTCTCTGTACTGACTTTCCACGTTTCATTTTCAAGATGTACACAAAGTGGGATAAATCCAAGGTTCCATTTTGGATTGCTCTCCGCTTTCTTTCATGCGGCGAACTCCTCAGTACGTCGGGGGAGCCCATCCAATCAGCCGTACTTTAAATGCATTGGCAATTTGATTAGTGGCCAAGGGAGTCCCTGAGAAGGTAATTCTTAACAGCAAGGAGAGAGAATGCTTCCCCTGCCTTTAAAGTGAAATTATTTCCCCTCCCTGCTCCCTTGCGCCAAGCTCCAGTACGAGGCCACATAGAACATGTTTTCGTAAAGTGCTTTCAATTTTTTTTTTTGTAATGCCTGCTTTCATTTAAAAGTAATTGTGTTCAGTTCCCACGTGCAGTTATGTCACTTGATTGTTTGTTAATCCAGAGGACGTTGTGGCGTAGTAGTGCTTAAAAGCCACTGTAGCACAGGGGGCAGAATGTCAGACTCTGTGAGATCAGGGTTCGAATCCTCGCTTTGTATTTGCCCTTTTTTTAAAAAAATAGTTTTTTGGGGGGGGAGGAAAGAAATGCCAGCAACTCAGGCAACCCAGAAACTATCAGTTCAGGGTGCCACAGCACCCGCTGACACCTTTCCTGATGCCCACCAAGTACTCTTAGAAAGTGGACAGGGCCAGCCTAAACTACCTCGCAGGGTTGTTGAGAGGACCCCATACTTTAAAAAGGGAATCATGTTTGCAGCCCTAGGATAAAAATATACTAGAAAGACGGATGGACAGACAGACAATCCAAGAACGTCTTTGGTTAGTACCTGAATGACCAGTTGCTCAGACTGAGGATCCAGGCCACAGTCAGCGGCTGAGGCCCTTTGGTCCACTTGTGTCACCTGATCCTTGTTACATCAGTAGCTGCAGTACCACCCTGTGGCCACCTGCAGTGCTATGGCTGCAGTGGAACACTCTGAGCCTTACATTCTCATCTATGGTTGCCAGCCTCCAGGTGAGGCCTGGAGATCTCCCATTTTTACAACTGATCTCCAGCTGACAGAGATCAGCTCGCCTGGAGAAAATGGCTGCTTTGAAGGGTGGACTCTATAGCATAGTAACATACTGAGGCCCCTCCCTTCCCCAAACCCCGCCCTCTCCCGGATCCACCCCCAAAGATTCCAGGTATTTTCCAATCCAGATCCGGCAACCCTATTCTCATCACTGGATTCTCAGCACACTCAACAATTTCATTTCCTCTCCCATGACTGCAGTGCTTTTCAGTGACTGGATTCACTCCTTTCCTTGCGAGGAACTGATGATGGGCTGGCTTTTTTCCTCTCCTGGAAAACTAACAACATTGATTCCACCTGCCCACAAAAAGCATAGAATTACCCATTAATTTGTGCTCCATTCCTAGGTGACTACATCATGCAATAATAGGTTTGCCAGTAATGCCTCTGCAAATGCTGGGTGATTTTGAGGCCTGTGCCTGGGGAAGGTGGAATTTAGGGAGGATGTGATGTCATGTTCATGTGACCCGCTAGGAATTCCCCCTAAACTCTATGGTAAACCAGGGCTCTTTTTGTAGAAAAGCCCAGCAGGAACTCATTAGCATAATAGGCCACACCCAACAGCAGGAACTCATTAGCATATTGGGCCACACCCCTGACAGCACAGCTCATTAGCGCATTAGGCCACACCCCCATGTTACCAGAAGTGTGGTCATCCAGCCACACCCACCTTTTGCTCCTTATTCTGTTTACCTTGTTTGTTGTCAAAACCCAGGGCTTTTTTGGTAGCAGGAACTCCTTTGCATGTTAGGCCACACACCCCTAATGTAGCCAATCCTAATGAGTTTCTGCTGTTGGGTGTGGCCTGTTATGCTAATGAGTTCCTGCTGGGCGTGGCCAACTTGGGAGCCAGCCGGTACTCCGTTCCTGTGCGTTCCTGCCCCAAAATAGCCCTGGTAAAGACCATATAAACACGGGGAAAGTCCTAGAGCATAGTTATGGAGGCCATTTTTTCTCTCACTCCTTAGTGTCCTCACCATATATCCACAAATGGGAAGCCTTCATATACTGTTAACTTGGGGAACTCTCTGTTTCAGGGTGTCATAATGGCCACTAGCTTAGATGGCTTTAAAAGTGTATTAGACAAATTCATGGAGGAGAGTGCATCAGTGGCTGGCTAGTAGTCAAATAATCAAATACAAATACAAATACAATACCTTTATTGGCATAAAATATCAAATACACATGCAGCAGGGCCTCAAGATAGGCTGGAGGGGTATCACATTCCGAATTGCCTTAACATGAGCCTCTCCTCCTAGTTACCTCATAAAAAAAATTTGCTACAGGTTCCAGAATTTCTATATTATGCGTAGACAAAAAATAACTAATTTTATGCTCATCAGATTGGCCCAAAAGGGTGTGCAACACAGGTTCAATATAAACTTGGTCACATGAGAAGGTGTCCTTAGAAGGCTTCAGATCTCATTCGTTGGAGGCGTTTAGACTGCAGCGATTTGGAAGATTCCAGGCTGGACTTACCATACTCTGGTCTACCACTTCCAATATAGAGATGTTACCTTTACAGCATTGTGGCCAAATGGCCCAGGCCTGCATGTTAAAATGGGATGAGAAATCCCTAGTAATAATCAATGTATATATGCCTGTATGTGTTGGTAAGAAATGTTTACTAGACCATTGGGAGGAGTTTTCCGAGTATCTGGAAGATCTTGAACAAAAATTCCCAAACTTGAATATTATCATGGCGGGGGACTTTAATGCTAGAATAGGGAAGGAGGGATCAGAGAGTGTAGAGAGACTTAATCTCTCAGTGGATAATGCCATACCTCCTTGTTTTTCTAGGATGAGACTGTCCAGAGATGCAGTTTTTAATGATGCTGGCCTTTGTTTAGCTAAGATATGCCTTAGGTTCAATTTAACTATCCTGAATGGTTTACCTCCCCATGATTTTCCGGGAGAGTTCACATTTGCTTCACCTCGTGGATGTAGTGTAATAGACTATATGCTAGTTACACCAGCGCTGAGAGATAATGTTAGAGCGTTCTCAATACTGGATCGGGTTGAAAGCGATCACTTCCCCTTACTGTTAACTTTAGAATTTTCCCCATTACTCCATACAGGCACTCAGCTGGGTGTAGAGAGTCTTAGCGCATCATCCAGGCATTCAAGGATCGTATGGTCCAATAAGGCAGCACGAATGGTTGCTGATCTTCTTCATTCCTTAACCGTAGAAAAGTCTATTCCTTTATTAAATGATTTGGAAAAGACGGTAGACTGGCCTATGAGATATGATAAAGTAGTCAAGTGTGTTTCGGAGGCACTGAAATTGATGTCACAGCAACAACAACTAGCAAAGAAAACCTCTCTGCAGGGCTGGTTCGATAGTGAGTGCTACAGAATGAAGAGTCAACTGCGTGCTGTGTTTCATTCCTATAGGATTTCGGAATTAGTCTACCCTCCAGCTGAGTATTTTGAATGGCTAGTAGTCATGATGGCTAAACAGGACCTCCATGCTCTGAATGTCAGTTGCTGTAAAGTAGGAACAGGAGAGAGAGGCTTTGGCCCTGCTGGCTGGCCTCTCAGAGGCAAACAAGCAGGCCATTGAATGAAACTGGATGCCGTAATCCCAGGAGATCGCCCGCCATCACCTGGAGGTTGGCAACCCTGCTCTGAATGTTCCATTGCTCACTTCTCTGTGTTTCCCCACCACTGCTGTAATGCCTCTCTTTGGAACAGGTGGCCTATTAGATTCCCATACCTCTTGCTCCTGAGCCAATTTACACACTGTTATTTTGGCTGGAACTATTCTCTGTGTGCCTCAGTTAAGGAGCCTCTCTTGGGAGACACTGTACTAGTCTCTCTCTTTCTGTCTCTGTCTCTGTCTCTGTCTCTCTCTCTCTCTCTCTCTCTCTCTCTCTCTCTCTCTGTTTATGACTGTGAAGCATGAAACTGGGTTCGTGTTCTGCAAAGGTCTGTATCTCATAGTTATATTCCCTTCCACCCCCACAATGTTTACTGGCTGCCCCCACCCACCGTTTGCCCAATCTGCAGTTCCTTCTCTCACTTCAGACCCTGGGCAGCGTTGCCAGCTCTGGGTTGGGAAATTCCTGGCGATTTGAGGGTGGCGCCTTGGGAAGGGCGGGGTCTGGGGAGAGGAGGAACCTCAGCAGCATATAATGCCATGGAGTCCACCCTTCATAGCAGCTATTTTCCCCCAAGAGAATAAATCTCCATTGCCTGCAGATCAGTTGTAATTCTGAGAGGTCTCCAGGCTCCACCTGGAGGGTGGCAAGCCTAAGCACAGATATTATCAAAGAGGTTTCCAAATCCTTTAGAGGCCTCTAGGAAAACAGAAGTGTTCGTGTACATAACAGAAGCCTGAATGTTACACTTTCCTTATGATCCATGATCTCTCTGCCTGTCAGCACCGCTCCTGTTTGACCTTACAGAGAGAATTGAGGGTTGCTTCTTAAAAAGACGTCTTTCCTCCTACGGGCGTGGGTTTTGGTCAGACAAGCTGCTGGCAGGGAGAGGGTTAATACACACAGCATTCATTTCTTTCAAAAATTGTATTCTTTGCTTTCTCCTACAAAGGGGATTCAAGGCAGGTTAAGCCCCGATAAGCTGATTCTCCAACACTCCTGCTGTGACTTCCTTTAGTTAAGAAAAATATACTAAACCGCTTGGCGAAGCTGACACAACCCAGTAGTTAGGCCCAAGATGCGCTCGTATGCTTCATGGTTGCAGTTCTTTGCTTTTGGTTTCACATGGCAAAGCACGGGCTTTGGCTTTGGCTGCACTGGGATGTTATACAAAACAACAACAACCCAGTTTCTTTGCGACAAACGCAAACCCAGCTTCACAATCACAACTAAGGTTGCCAGTAAAGGTAAAGGTAAAAGTTCCCTTGCTCGAAAGCCAGTCGAGTCCGACTGTAGGGTTGCGGTGCTCATCTCCGTTTCAAAGCCAAAGAGCCAGTTCCCTCCAAAACTTAGAGACAAATTGGGTCCCCCTGTCAGAAATTAATTTAGCAGGCAATTGATGAATTTTCACCACGTGAGACATAAACGATTTCGCCAACTTCTGTGCTGTAGGCAAGGAAGGAAAAGGCACAAAATGAGCCTGCTTAGAAAATAAATCAACAACCACCCAAATAACAGTGTTCCCTTTGCTCACAGGGAGGTCAGTAATAAAGTCCATGGACGCCACTTCCCAAGGCCTCGATGGATTAGGGAGTGGTTGCAGAAGACCGAGAGGCTTGCCCCCCCTGGGTTTAGTTAAGGCACAGGTCTGACAGGATCGAACAAAAGTCAATAGGTCTTTGCGCATGTGTGGCCACCAAAACTGTCTGCGGATGAGTTGCAGTGATTTAACAAAACTCCAATGTCCTGCCAGTCTGGAACCATGAGCAGAATCCATCACTTCCCTCCTCATTGAAATAGGCACATACAGTTTGTCCCCAGAATAAATCAGACCTTCTGGGCTACGGACATAATCTGGCAATGCACGCAGGGAGGCATTATCTTCATCAGTAAAAGCAGAAACATATTTCTGGACCCAGGCCCCCCCCCCATAGGGAAAAGGGAAGGCGAAGTTCTCATCAGAGCGGGAAATGGAGC
>NW_015170285.1:259332-259477 GCF_001447785.1 Gekko japonicus | reverse complement strand
TTTATGGTCAGTCCAGACTTCAAAAGGCAGTTGAGCCCCCTCCAACCACTGCCTCCAAGTGGAGAGAGCCAGCCGGATAGCCGACGCCTCCTTCTCCCAAATCCCCCAGTTTCGTTCAGCGTCCGAAAATTTTTTAGACACAAAT
>NW_015170285.1:244151-256700 GCF_001447785.1 Gekko japonicus | reverse complement strand
CGTGGCCTCGGGGCCCCGATGGTTCGAACATCCACTCTTCGAGGTCTTGCTCAGAACACCCCTTCTCCGAGGTAGCCCCCGGCTCTGGGAACAATCCCTTGTCAAACAGACTTTCACGTAATCCGCTCCCTCGACGGGAGTACACCTCACGGGTGCCTTGAGTGTTGTACATAGTCCAGTCATCCTGCTGTTGAGTCTTCCGCGGACCCCAGTGCGAAGGGGTCGGAGGCGGCCAAGACAGATGTGCAGGCCGGCGGGGAATCGTTCCCCCCACGGCACCCTCCAGCGAGGCTGCCGTCACCAAAGGAGCGGAGGTGTGTGGGACCGATCCTGAATCCCCCTCCGTTTTCGGTAGGTCTCCCTCAGCTCCGCTCATGATCTTGCCAGATTCGGAACGATAGGAGAAAGGGAGTTCTAACAATATGTTGGATCCCCAAGCATCGAGAATAAATCCACGTTTTCAAGAAAAGCAAAATTTATTTCAAAGCGTTGAAGACATACTCAAACACGTTCTTTGTTAGAACTGGGGATACACAGTTAGGGCGAGCATAATAAAGGAAATTCAAACAGATACATATCCAATGAATAATATTCCCGCTGGCGGGCTAATGAAACGGTTGCGCGCCCAGTCCATGGGAACCAGGCAGAACATCAGACAAAACACAGGTGCAGTTCTCATGAGATAGCAATAGGCAAGCATTACAGCATCTTCTCCCCCACACATCCACCAGTAGTTATCTTATGCATTCCAGCACAGAAGCAGGGTAGTATAAACAAGCCGGGTGCAACAGGGTAAGGATATGTACACAGAGGTCACAGAAAACAGAATGGCAGCTTGCTGACACGCTGTCCGAAGACGTTTCCGTGATCATGTGGCCGGCATGACTAAACACCAAGGCGCACGGAACACTGTTACCAGTAGGATACGGCATAACCCCAATAATGGTTACTGGCTCTCCTCCCTGGTTCTGGCGTTGTTTATGTCTTTTTATTTAATTATTTTGTAATTTAAATTCTGTTTTTAATTGTTTGAATGGTTTAATGAGGGAGGGAAACAAACACCCCTCATTCTCTGCCTTTGCTTCCATTCCCCCCCACACTATTTTACCTCAGTCTCATAGTACTGCCCCCTAGTCATTTCCTTTCTATTTCTTGACAGATTCAACCACAGACACACACACACACACCTCTCACCACGTGTACCCACTCACACCCCCAAACAGCCTGCTTGAGAACCCCGATTGAGTGGAAAGGCAGCATAAAAATGTTTTAAATAAATAAATAAATCTTCAGGTGGGGCCTGCAGAGCTCCCAGAATTACAACTGATCTTCAGGGTGCAGAGATCAGTTCCCTTGGAGAAAATGGCTGCTTTAGAGCAGGGGTGTCGAACATAAGGCCCGGGGGTGGGATCTGGCCCGTCCAGGGCTCTTACTCGGCCTGGGAGCAATTGGTGTGAGGGAAGGAAGGCAGGAGGCTGCTTGGGGGTGCGAGCGGGCACATCTGGTGAGGGGTGTGTGTGGTTTGAATCTGTCAAGAAATAGAAAAGAAATGGCTAGGGGGCAGGGTTAGGGTTAGACTATGAGGCTGAGGTAAAATGGTGTGGGGGGAATGGAAGCAAAGGCAGAGAAAGAGGATGCGGGGTGATTTTCCCGCCTCCTCCAACCGCAGCTCAGCAAGAACTGGAGAAGCCACTACAACTGGGCTGTCTTGTGCATGCCGCTCTGAGGGGAAAAGACCTCCCGGCTTCAGTAGTGAGTGGAGGAGCAACGGGAAATAGGGGTGCTGATGTCGCTGCTGCACATCTGAACAGTTGCAGAGCCGGGAGGCAGAGTGACTGTCGGGGCGGGTGGGGGACTGCGACCCCCCTTCTCCACCCCAGCTGTTCTCAGCCCGTGATGGAAAAGGGGTCACTGGAGAACAAAAAGTGCCTCCTGGAGGTTTCAGAAACAGCCTCTCCGCCAGGCCTTCCCTCAGCCCCACTGCTTCTGTGGGAAATGCAGGAAGGATGGGAACTTGGGGTGGGGGGATCTGGAAGAGCCTGGTTCAGACCCCCCACACACACCTGAGCTAGGACCCTGTTGTCTAGGTCACCTGGGGCTGCTCGCTCAGCCTGGCCCACCTCAGAGGGTTGTTGTTGGAGGTGGTGGGGTTGGGGTGGTGGAGGGGGGAGTCCAGTATGCCTCCTGGAGATCCTCAGAGGATGGGGGCAGATTGGAAACAAACAGCGAGAGACGGATTGTAGCTCTGCTGCTGAGGCTGGGTATATGAAGAGGTACTGAAAAACTACCTTATTTATTTGCAAGGACAATGACTCACACACAGAAAAAGTAGCTAATGGAAGTGTAAGATAGCCCCCCTTATGGTTTCCCTTGGGAAAAAACTCCTTGCATATGATTGAATACATTTATTGGGGCTTTTGTGGGTTCCCCAGTAAATCAATTGCTTTCACTGCTAGGAATTGTTTTTGGTTTGTGTTTTGTGTAAAAAATAATATTGTTCATTGTGTTTGCCTGTGTCCTTTGTAAAGTTTATCTCTCCGGTACCTGGCATTACATTTTATGGCATACATTGCCTGGTCCAACAAAGTAACACTTGTGTCAGATCCAGCCCTCAAAACAAATTAATTCGACACCCCTGCTTTATAGGGTGGACCCCTACGGCATTATACCCCACTGACTACCCATCAATCTCCAATCTTGACATATTTATTTCCTTCAATATGTTTCCCCCCAGAATTAAACCCAAACAAATGGTAACCATATAAACAAGGCTTGTTATTCCCAGGGGTCATTTCCTGCAGGAGCACACAGGAGCGGAGCTCCGGCAGTAAAGAGCCCAGGGGGCAGGCACATGCAACAAGCCCCGCCCCCTGCTCCCAGCAGCCTGGGGCATGAGGAGCATGAGGATTTGCGCATCCCCCCCCCCAATAGCTAGCAATCCAAAACACTCCAGTGGAGGCTGAGCTGCGGGTGTTGCCTTCTGACACACTTCCGGTGATGTCAGGGGGTGTGGCATATGCAAATAAGTTATGCTAATGAGCTCCTGCACCTCTTTTCTACGCAATGACCCCTGGTTATTCCTGTTTCGTCCTTGAATATGTTAAACATCTTCATTAAGTCATATGCTAATTTACTGCTCACCCTCTACCTATATCTATAGACTGGTAATTTCCATTTCATTGGCTGAGTTCAGACTGGCGGTATGAAGCACGAGGGAGTCGTGGCAAAAAGTATTCCTGGTCACACTGCACCGACTGATGCAGGAGCATCCCGAGGAGGAGGCGCAAGGGAGCGTTTGCACTGTTGGCCCGCCCCTGGTGGAGGCGTGGCTGTGAGTGGCTTTTTTCATTCTGGCAACATGCGCCTATTTCTTGAGCTTTTAGCGTGCACACTTCCGGGAAGCGAGATCAACACGCTCTCCAGGGTTTGCTACCACTTTCACCTGGACCAGTTTCACACAAGAGCTGCGCCATGGTCGCGCCTCCCTTTGCCCTGCTTCTAATGGTCAATTTCCCACTCGAAGCTGCGCGGCCGCATTTTGACCCGCGGCTTTGCCCAATTTTCCCCACAGCTTTGCGATCCTCAAAAAACAGGATCACGAAACTACGGGGAAAATCGGGCGAAGCCGCGGGTCAAAATGCAACTGCGCTGCTTCGAGTGGGAAGTTGACCAATAGAAGCGGGGCAAAGGGAAGCACGACCCCGGTGCAGCTTTTGTGTGAAATTGGTCCTGGTACTTTTTTAACTCGGGAGAGAAGCATTACAAGACGGGTTGAGTACGGCTGGGGAATGCCTGACAGCTGTGCCTGTGTGAAACGGCCCCTTTAACCCGTTTGTGAAATGTGCCCAGTGGTCATTTCGCGGGGGATCGCAGTTCCCCCGGGTGAGGTATGGGGGGCGGGGCACATGATGAAGCCCCACCCCCTGCTTCCGGCCACCCCGCTTCCGGCCCTCATTCAGCCAGGAGGAGGCAGGAGAAGAGGGAGGGTAAGTTGCTTCCTCCCTGCCTCTCCCCACCCCTGCCTGCCTGGGGCCAGGGAGGGCCTTCGCGGGGCTTCCTTGCACTCCTGCCGGCCTTGCAGGTCCACCGCCGGGCCCCTCATGGGGCTCGGCAGTGGAGCCGCAAGGCCGGCGGCGGCCGGGACCGTTGGGGGCAGGGTGTGTGGCCTTATGACACACTTCCGGTGATGTCAGGGGGTGTGGCCTTATGACACACGTCCGGTGATGTCAGGGGGTGTGGCATATGCTAATGAGTTATGCTAATGAGTTCCCCTAGCTCTTTTTCTACGAAACGACCCCTGAATGTGCCTATATCAGGCCAAACTGCCAGTCTGAACTCGGCCATTGTATCTGAAGAAGTGTGCGTGCACACAAAAGCTTATACCTTGAATAAAACTTCGTTGGTCTGAAAGGTGCCATTGGATTCAAACTTTGTTCTGCTGCTTCAGACCAACACGGCTACCCATCTGAATCCAGTATGTTGTGTTTGTCTCAATGCTGATGCTTCTACAAAGTGAACTTTGTCGTCTTTCAACTAACTGAGATTTTGTGCCAGAATTTAATTCTGGTTTGCTCGGGAACAAACTAACCAGAGTTTGTTAAGGTATCTAAATTTGGACGTCACAACTATTTGAAGTTAGACTGAAACCAGGAAATTAGATTGAAACCAGGAAGTGCTCACATCTAGCAGGGAGGGAACGTGAAAAGCCAACATTAAACCAGGTTTGTACTCGTAGTGATCAAACTCGGGTTTTGCTTGTGACATCCAAACACAGCATGAGCAGACGCAGGGGTCCCTAACCTTTTTGAGCCCGTGGGCACTGGGCACCACTGGAATTTCAACACAACGTGGTGTGCGCAGCCGTAAAATGGCTGCCAGAGGTGGTGGAGCCAGCCACGAAACACTGCTGAGGCTTACCTTCAGATACATAGTGAAGATCCTTGTGCTGTGGTGGCAGCTGCTGCCAAAGCATCATTTTAAAATACTTGCACAGTCAATCAAATCTCCAATGGCCAATCAAAACCCATACAGGGAAAGCCCTACCTAGGGTTGCCAACCTCCAGGTGGAACCTGGAGATCTCCTGCTATTACATTGATCTCCAGCTGACCCAGATCAGTTCCTCTGGAGAAATTGGCTGCTTTGTAGGGTGGACTCTACGGCATTATAACCTGCTAAAGTCCCTCCTCTCCCCAGACCCCACCCTTCCCCAGGCTCCACCCCCATCCCAGACCTGGCAACTCTACCTGGCCCTGCCCACTTTCTAAAAGCACTTGGTGGGCACCAGGAAAGGTGTCTGCAGGTGCCGTGATGCCCTGAGCTAACAGGTTCTGGCATTTCTTTTTTCCCCCCATAACTAGCCTGGGCTGAAGATGTTTGGGATGCAGCTGTTTTTCTTTTTTTAACAAGTACAGCCAGATCTGCTGTGATATGAAGCATTCTTTTCCCTCTGTTGCAGAAGCCGGCTCAGGACTCATTATTGCATAATAAATTAATTCTAATTTACAGCAAGCAGAGAAGCTCTTTCAAAAGTGTTTTGCTGGCATCATCCTTGGTGTGAAAATAAGGGCATATGCAAGAACACAGTAGCGTTTGCCTTTGCTTTTGTGTAATTTTTGTATGCAAAGACCATCCTGGGACAGGCATAAAAGGAAAGGTGGTCCTGGATTCTGGTCTCGCAGTTATCCATCCCTGATTTAATGGAGTAAGGAAAAGAAGTCTGAGCGACTGAGAGATTCCCCAGGTATCAACAGAGCATATGGTACTTAGAAATTTAAATATAAAAGATTGAGAGCTCGAGGACAGCTTTAAAAAAAAAAAAAGTGTGCACAAATTTAATCTTTCTCTGCTGCACTTTAATTACCAGAAAGTGAATTCCCCCAGTACCTGCTTTCTAGTTCTTTCCACTCTGCAGAAGTATGACTTGTTAAGTTTTAGGGTTGCCTGGTCCCTACCTGGCATCCAGCAGGGGTATGGCTGCCAAGTGGGGGCGGGGGGCGGGTAAACCCCCGCTTTGGAGGCCTGATTTCCGCCACCGCGGAATCGGGCCTCGGGGGAACCCCACCCCCTGGCGTGCACGTCACTAGGAAGTGACGTTATGATGCCGGGAACGCTGGGGGCGGGGCCACGACCATCCAAGGGGAAACTCTATTGTTTCCCTTTGGATGGTCATGGCCCCACCCCCAGCGTGCCCGGCGTCATAACGTCACTTCCTAGTGACGTGCATGCGGTGCGCGCTCTGGGATCTACCCGGGAGTCCCCCGCTCCAGAGGTGAGTACTACTTGGCAACCCTAAGCGGGGGTCTGAAGCTCCATGTCCAGGTGCATGCTGAACGCTAGAGTGTCCCCTGACAGCGTGCCCGGTGTGATGATGTCACCTCTGGGTGACGTCATCACGCCGGGCACGTCAGCCCAATTCTGGCATTTTGGGGGCAGGGCTCCCTGGCGGCTGGAGGGCCTCTAGAGCGGACAAACCCCTGCCCCTTCGGGGGACCTGGCAGCCCTATTAAGTTTAGACCTGGTAGGCTGTTTCACCCCCAAGGTTTGCCTTTCAGAATAGAACATAAGAACATAAGAGATGCCAATGTTGGATCAGGCCAAAGGCCCATCCAGTCCAACACTCTGTATCACACAGTGGCCAGAAATACCAGGTGCCATCAGGAGGTCAACCAGTGGGGCCAGGACACTGTTGACCCCCCCAAGCACCAAGATGACATAGCATCACTTGCCCCAGAGTCCCTATCTATACCTTGTGGCTAATAGCCACTGATGGACCTCTGCTCAGTCAGACCACGGTGGGCCGGGGCGCGTAAAAAGAGTGCTGGCCTGGCTTCTCTCTCTCCAAGCCCCCAGACCACCCCCTGGCTTCTGAGCTGGGATGGAAGTCACGCTGAGTCACAGAGGTGGAGAGAGGGCGGGGGGGCAGGGACTGTCCCAGAGAAAGGGGGAAGGCCGAGAGAACCAGCAGCCCCGGTGGCGCGGGGGGACTTGGTGGCAGCGGCCACATCTTGTCAGAGAGTTGGGGGATCGGGCTAGCAGGAACCAGTGGGGCCTTGGCAGGACGTCAGGGGGCCAGGCCCCAAAGTGCCCCGCCGCAGCAACGGGCCTGTGTCGATGAAATCAGAAGCAGAAATACCTTATCCTCTCTGTTTTAAGACTAGAAGATTAAGAAAACGAGTTCTGAGAGGCTGACCAAAGCACTTCACAGAAGCCCCGTCTCAGAGATTCAGGGGGTGCCTTGGGTGGGGCCACCTTGCACAGGGCCAGTGACAATAGCATCTCCTTTCTAAAAGGAAGCTTAGTATGCTGGGGGGAAATGAGCTTTTGTTTAAAATAAAGCAACCCACTGACAATAAAGAAAGGATTCTAGGCCTTAGGCGTGGAGGAGAATGCATAAAATATGTCTGGAGTGGCTGTGATCCAGAAGGTGGCCTGTGTGGTCCATAAGGGAGCCTTTGGAGCTAGTGAGGTACAGTGGTTAGAGCAGGTGTGTCCCCCTCCCAACCTTTCTCATCCTTTGGGCACTTTTAGAATTTTGACAAAGCGTGGTGGATTAAATCACAAGATGGCTGCCACGAAGCACCTGCCACAGGGGGTGGAGCCAGCCACAAAATGGCTGCTGCAGTTTACCTTCAGTCACACACTGATGATCCTTGTGATGTGGTGGGAGTTGCTGCTGTTATGTATTGGACTATGGACTACATGCTGAGCTTCATTCTGAGGCTCACAGGAACTCTGGTATCCTGAACCGCACATTCCGATTGGCTGCTCCTGACAGCAGGCCAATCAAAGCATAGTAGTATGTTTGGAGCGAATGAATTCTATTGGTCTTTATCTTGTAAATACGATTGGTTCTTACCGTTTTACTGGGCATGGCTTTCCCAGCCTGGGATGTTTAAGAGGAGCTCTGGCTCCTATGGTTTTTTATATTGAATCGTTCTTGTTAAATAAAGTTGAAATCACTTGGTTAAGAGCTGCCTGAGTCTGATTCACTTCAGCTGCCAAAGCAACATTTTTTAAAATCTGCACAGCCAATCACATTTTCAGTGACCCATCAGAAGCCTTGTTGAGCAAAAGCCTTAAACACCCTACGGGGTTCCCTTCAGTCAGCTGTGACTTGGTGGCTAGTAGTAGTAAGTAAAGGTAAAGGTTCCCTTGCTCGAAAGCCAGTTGAATCCGACTCTAGGGTTGCGGTGCTCATCTCCGTTTCAAAGCCGAAGAGCCAGCGCTGTCCGAAGACATTTCCGTGGTCATGTGGCCGGCATGACTAAACACCAAGGCGCATGGAATGCTGTTACCTTCCCACGAAAGTGGTCCCTATTTATCTACTTGCAATTTCTTGCTTTCGAACTGCTAGGTTGGCAGGAGCTGCAACTAGAGACGGGAGCTCACTCCGTCTTGCGGCAACTTGGGTCTCGAACTGCTGAACTACTGACCTTCCACAGCCTGCAGTTCAGCATCTTAACCACTTGAGCCACAGCAGTAGTAATAAAATGTATGTCACTTGCTGTTGCAAGATGTGATGACAAGCATCACTTTTAGATGGCTTTCGAAAGTAACTTGACAAATTCAGTGAGGCCAGGCCAAGTAGTCACAAATGGAAAATGAAAATGCCATGTTCAGAATAGAGTGGGTGGGGCGAAATGTGGGGAGTGGTGCCTTCACAATCCAAGTCACAGTAATTCCACAACATCACTTAAGGGACAAAGGCAGAAGTGAGGTCACCACATCAGGGCTGGACCACAAAGTTTCAGTTGAATCCTGGAGTGTTACTGCATCGTGGCGACATCACTTCCAGGTTTGCACCAGAAGTAGGGTTCCCAGGTCCCTTCATCTTGCCAGCGGGGGGGATCTGGGGGGCATTCTGGGAGTGGGCGGAGATGTCAGCACGTTGGTGATTGCAGGGGTAACACTCTAGTTGTTGGGCAAAACTCTATGGTAAAATCGGGGTCAAACCATAGTGTTTGCCCCAAACCCAGAGCATCGCTGTACAACGTTGCACAGTGCTGTCGCTGTTTGGGGACAGGGTTTCCCTCATCCACCAGCTGGCTGGCAGTGGGCAGAAGCCCCCAAAACCAGGGGATTTCCTGCCCGGACCTGTGGAATGGCAACCCGAACTAGAAGTGACATCACAGTGCCAGCGTGATGCTGATTCCCCCCTCCCGATATTGCTCTTGCTGCACTCTGAGAAGTGCATCTTCAGAACATATCCGACTGTGAGACACAACCCTGTTTAGAGAGAAGCCGCTCTGGGACTCGAGTTGGCTGTTTTCACTGTTGCTGTTTTTATGTCCTGTAGATGCGAAGATTCACTTTAGGCTATCATTAAGGTACGAGAGTCGTCATATTTTGTCGATCCTTTTTTTATTAGGACATGTTTTCATTTGCATCGTACAAAGCAGTCCTAATTGCGGAACAAGCTGCTTTAAAATGCAGATGAGTTCTAAATAAAAACCTGCTTCGTGTTGCCAGACCGGCGGCGGCAGAGCCGACTTCTCGCTTGGCTTGTAATGCCAAGTCTTTGAAATGTCACCCTTTGCCATGCCCTCTGGTGGCTTGACCTACGTTTCCCGCGACCCCTTTCCGATTGGCATTATTGCATTTTGAAATCAGAAGGCTCCGTGAGCTAAGTCATGGCTGGTTCCAGAGTGTGGTATGATCAGGGCTTTGTCGGGACTTCAAGACTAGCGAAAAGGGCCTGATGCGGAGGACAGATGTCGATGGAACTGTGAAAATTATTTCCCCCCCTCCCAATTATTCTTTTTAAATGAAAAGCAGGACTTGGAGGCTGAGAATTTGATGGGTCAAAGGGGGTCACGGGTAGGCTTTTACCCTTTCCCTTCCCATTGCTTTTCTTTTTGTAATCACCCTCCCCAGCCTCCTGCAGGTGTTCAATGCTGGGTTCAAGATGCATTGCAGTGAAACAGCTCTACTTTATTAAGTGATTTCAGGAACAAGACTAAAACCCCAGGGCAACAGTCCTGTTTAAATAGCATGCAAAACCCACACCCAAACACACCCCACTCCTAAGGATAGGCTATTTACATAACATTACTTCCTCATTGGTCACCTTCTGGATCTCCAAGCTCAGCCAGTTTCTGGTAGACAGTCCTGGAATGTTCCAGCCCTAATACATAACAGCCAGGGAAACTGTGGTGGGGGCCCCACAGGTGGGTGAAAAGCATGGTGACAGTGGTGGGAGTGAAAAGTATAGTCAAGTCACAGCCAATGTATGGCAAACCCTTGTGGGGTTTTTAAGGCAAGAGACTAACAGAGGTGGTTTGCCATTGCCTACTTCTAACCACTACACAGTACCAGTTCTGCTTTGGTAACAAAAAACAATTAGTCACTACCATTTGATATGGGCGTTGGTGATGTACTACATAAATACACATTGATCCCTCCCTGCAACCTTCAATAATCCTTTCAAATAACCCTGCAAAGTGTTGTGTTGTGATCTCTGTCTTAGATGTGATTCGAACTTGCCACCAGCAGCCTGGAAAGGGGCGGTCTTACAACCCTGTCCATGTTGACATTTCTCTCCATGTCCCCTTCAAGTCCAGTGGCACCTCAAAGAATGATAAGATTTCCAGGGTGTACGCTTTTGAGAGACGTAGGCCCCGGTCACACGGGGGAAATTGACGCGGCCAAAGTGCGGCTTTTTAGAGCTCTACCAAAAGAGACACACGGTGGCGGGATCAGACAGATCCCGAGCCGCCTCGCAGTTGCTCCCCGGCACGATCAGATGCCGGGGGGGGGGAGCCACGGAAGGGAGAGCGAGGCAGCCAGCTGCGCATGTGTGCGCATGCGCAGTTCGGCCGGGAGCCTCGAATGCTCCTGAAGACAGGGGCACCGGAGATCCCACGGCCTCGCTTGCTGCGGCGTTTCAGGTTGGTGCTAGCATTTCCTAGGGGTTTTTTTATGCACACTTTCGGCCTGAAGGGACGGATCGGGGACGGGTGCGCGCCGCTTCCCAGATGTTGCGGTGTGATCGCGCCCGTTTGCTGCACCCCCGATCCATCCCTCTTGTGGGCCAAAACCTCCCGTGTGACCGGGGCCAAAGTCCTCTTTGTCAGTGTTAAAGAGTAGGTTCCATGGATGAGCAGACCCGAGGCCCAGTTTTACTTTATTAGTTATTTCAGCAAGAACAAGACAGAACTTCAGGGGCCACAGCCTGCAGTTGCCACACCCAGACACACCCCACTCCCAACATTACTTCTTGACTGGTTACTTCCAGAGTCCTGGTGGGCTATTGTTCTTGGGCTCCAAGCTCAGCCGTCTCTGGTAGAACAGTCCTGGAGCGTTTCAGTCCCAATACTTAACAGTCAGATATAAGGGCTCTCTTGTGCCTAGGGTTGCCAGCTCTGGGTTGGGAAATACCTTGAGATTTGGGGGTGGGGTGGAGCAGGAGGAGGGTGGGGTTTGGGGAGGGGAGGGACGTCAGTGCGGTATAATGCCATAGTGTCTACCTTCCAAAGTGGCCATTCTCTCCAGGGGAACTGATCTCTGTCGGCTAAAGATCAATTGTAATTCCAGGAGATATCCAGCCACCACCTGGAGGTTGGCTGCCCTACTTATATCTGAGGAAGGGAGCCTGGACTCTCAAAAGCTTCTACCCTTGCAATCACGTTGGTCTTTTAAGTGCTACTTGATTTGAATCTTGCTCAACTTCTGCAGACCAACACAGCTATGCACCTGAGACTACCTCCATATTCCTTTGTTGACAGTTCATGGCATTTGGCTGGTAGGCTGCCGTTCAGGTTGGCCGATCCTGACATTCCCCCCCCCCTCCTTGGGGAAAATTCAGGAATTCTGTTATTTTGAGAAAATCCCGTTGCTATAAAAAAGAAAAATGATACCAAGCTTTGGACAGCATAGTAAGGGCAGCATTATCCATAACCTCTGAAGGCGGACATAATTAACAGAGCATTAATGAAGCGCGCTGAACTGCCTTACAGTTGAGCAATGCACAGATTTTGCTTTCAGATGGAAAAATGGATAGAGTTAACTCGAACACAGGAAAACAGATGCTGAACTCTAGGCGACGGGGAGCTTTGCTGCCCAGATAAAGGTGTCAGATTGCGTTAAATCTACCCAAGTCTTTCCCCCTCCCTGTGAATTTTCAGAGTCCGTTGGTCTGGTAAAGGATTTTTAAAGTTGCATTTGTTTCACACCTTGGAAGCAATTCTGGCTTTCCTCCCCCCAAAGATGCGCCTGATGTATAAGGTAATTTTTTTAAAAAGTTATCTATATATCTAATAGCCAAGTCGCCCCCTGGTGTGTGGATACTTATTTTCCCACATCGGGGGCAACTGGGGGGGAGGGAGAGTTTTGTGTACACGTGGGGCGGTCCCCAGGTGTGCACAAAAATCAGAAACCCTGTAAAAAATATCGGGGTGATGTTTAAATCCCCCCGAAACTAACAGAGCGTCCCCTGCACATGCGCAGGGAACGCTCTGCAGCCGGCCTCCTGCCGCCGCCGTGGAGGGGGGGGGAAGAGAGCAGCGAGGGCTGAGCAGCAAGCCGCTCGGCCCTCGCTTTGGAGCCGGGGG
>NW_015170285.1:241342-244010 GCF_001447785.1 Gekko japonicus | reverse complement strand
GGGGGGAGGCAATGGGGGGGAGATCAAGGGGGTGGAGGAGACGGGGGGAACCGGCGGGATGGGGGGGACTTACCTCCTCCTGCTGCTTCCTCCTCTGCCTCCCCCCCCCCGTGAGTATCGCGGGTCCGCCCCTTGTAGAATCTATTCTCAAATGAACTCTCCTGAAGTGTATTAAGATATTTTGCCTGTCAGAACTATCTGATGGCTTGACTTCCTATTCAAATTGGAACACCATGAACTGGGTGGGGGGGGCTACTTTTTTCTGAATAGTATTACTTCAGGGCTGCTTATGCATATATGCAGCGTTTGGGGGTCTGAATTGTGCCTAGGGTTGCCAGCCTCCAGGTGGTGGCTGGAGATCTCCTGGAACTGAAACTGAGCTCCATGCGGTCAGTTCCCCTGGAGAAAATGGTCACTTTGGAGGGTGGGACTGTATGGCATAATGCCCCATGGAAGTCCCTCCTCCCCACAGCCTGTCCTCCTCAGGCTTCACCCCCCCCCCAAATCTCCAGATATTTCCCAACACAGAGCTGGCATTCCTAAGTGCCCCTAATGTCTTCTGTGTGGGCAGTGTCTTCAAAGCGTTTGCATTCATTTGGGGAAAGGGTTTTTTTTTTTTTGCATTGTTTTAAACATCATTATCTACAGAACTGTACATCCCCTGACAAGCTTTGCACTCTTCTGAACAGCATCTTCTGGTGGCCCCTGGCCCCGAGACATCCACTTAGCCTCAACCAGGGCCAGGGCTTTTGTGGCTCCGGCCCAGGCCTGATGGAACTGTCTGCCAATGGAGATCGGGGTCCTGCAGGACTTACTACAGCTCCACAGGGCCTGCTAAACACAGTTATTCCATCAGGCCTTTGGTTGAGGTGACAGACGTCCAGTTACATCGGCCTCCCCTGCTTCATCCCTTCCCCTTCGTTCCATCGAACGATGGTGCTTTACTCCATCTTATTAATGGTGCTTTCTGCCCATCCTTAAACACTTGGTCCATCTAGGCATACATACGGTATCCCCTCGGAGCTTGTAAATCTGTTCCGCCATCTCGTGGGTTTTTTTACCGGGGTTTTAAACTGGATTATTGTTGGTTGTTTTAAAATGCTTGATTTCATTGAATCTTTGTTGTGAACAGCCTGAGCCCGCTTGTGGGGGAGGGCGGGATAGAAATATGATTAAATAAATAAATAAATAAATGCCAAGGCTATCAAATTGTCTTTGAGGGTTGTTCGGTATATCCTGGCTATGGAGCAACTAGCATATCTTAATTACCAATGCCCCTTTAGGATATGTTTTGTCCCCACAGAGAGCAACATTGATGTCTTAAGATGCCTGCTTATTTTAACGTTCGATCTGAATTTTGTTAGGAATAGTTACTGAGCTGGTTGGTTCTGTTGTGGCCTTTAAACAAAAATCCTGTCAGTTCTAAACAGCTCGCTGGTGCTCTTGTGCCTGTATGCAGTTTAATTTCTAGGTGGAATGTTGTTACATTAAGCCTCTTTTGTTCCCTGCATTCATCTCTGTTTGCACAGGGGTTTGGAATCCGGCATAGATTTTATCAAGAACTGGCAGAGTTGTATTCATTGGGGACTTCAAACGATATAAAAACCTGGAAGACCACTGGCAGTCTTTGCTATTTGTTTATATGCAAGCCATCCAACCTAGTAATGTCTGACCGGCGTTTCTCGTCTCCAAGGGTTGTATACAGTGGCTCATAGTAACTGGTTGGATGAGCAGTTAATCTCTCTAGCATCCTTGTCTTTGTCAACAGCTGCCGGGCAGGGGAGTGGGGTGGGGGGGGATCGATTGGAGTAGGTGAAACGGCCGACCTCCTTTGACTCAGTGATGAGGGTGCATCAAGGTATAATTAACTTTTTTGGAAAGGACGCTGCCCATCCCTGTGTCTGACAGGCAGGCACAGAAAATGGAAAAGCCAAAGACCATTTGGGAACGTGCAAGAGAGCGGGGGAAATGCTGTCTGCTGAAACATTTAAAAAGACATTTCTTTTTTGAGTTAAATGTCTTTTTAGGCTGTTTTTGCAGAGACATGTAGAGCCGACGAGAAAGCATTCTTCAAAACAGGTCCCAAGTACAGAATGCAGCATGCGTTGGGAAGCAGAATCTGCTCCTTCCAACTTACCCGGCCGCAGGATGCCACTTCTCTTCAGATCCTTCCTTAAAATCCACCTCTTTCCAAAAGCCTTATATTGAATAAACTCAGAATAGGGGATAAGTGCGTAGAGGCATCTATATATCTAATCCTGAAGTCGCCCCCTGGTGTGCGGATACCTAAATCCGCGCACCGGGGGCAGCTGGGGGGAGGGAGAGTTTTGTGCACACGTGGGGCGGGCCCCATGTGTGCACAAAATCTGAAAACTTTAAAAAACTATCGGGGGGATATTTAAATCCCCCCAAAACTAAAAGAGCGCATGCGCAGGGAACGCTCTGCGACCTACCTGGCTTCAGTGCGGGGCGAGGGGAGTGAGCAACCGGTGAGGCCCAGCGGCGGCGGCGGGGGAGGGAGACCGGCGCAGCCGCCGGGCCTCGCTTTGAATCGGGGATGGGGGTGGCTAATCTGAAAGCCACTTTACAATTACTTTGAGAGGTAAAATCTGACCGGGGGGGGGGGGTGTCCTGATTCACGGTTCAAATTCTTGGCTACTAACAGCGT
>NW_015170285.1:238510-241106 GCF_001447785.1 Gekko japonicus | reverse complement strand
CTAGCCCAATCTTGTCAGATCTCGGAGGGGGGCGGCGAGACGGGGTGGTAGTGGAGGGGGAGTGGTGGAGGAGACGGGGGAACTGACAGGATGGGGGGAAGCTTACCTGCTTCTTCCTCCTCCGCCTGCTCTGTGTGGAGCTCCCCCGCTCCTCCCCCCGCGATTTTCGCGGGTCCCCTTTCTTGTCTTTTCTAATTGTGAGACATAAACTGAGATTCCCCATTGTCTCCTCTCAGGCGTGGAGGTAACTTAACAGATTTCCCCCCCCCTTTCTTTTTGAGGTGGATGCAGTGATACTTCAGCAAAACATTCCAATATTCCTTGCATTACATTCAGTACAATATACCATTCTGAAAAAGAAATACCCTAAAATACAGAGGTTGTGTAGTCCTTCTTGTTGAGAATACATATGTGAGAATGTTTTGCTGACGTACTACTGCACCCACATCAAAAAAGAAAGAAAAAATGCTGTTAGGTTACCTCCATGCCTGAGAGGAGACAAATGGGGAATCTCAGTTTACCTCCCACAATTAGAAACGATTCCTTTACACATGTATGCCCTATTTTGACATATTTATTACTTTGCTGTCCTTTCCCCGTTAATTAAATCAAAACAACTGTTGACCTTACGACCTTAGCTTGTTATTAAGTTTTGTCTTTGCATATCTTAAAGCCAACAGTCGTGATAGTCTGACCCACAATCAAACAGTCATAAGACTTATAAAGAATGCTGTTTATGTATTGCAATCTAAAGCACTATAACATGATACACAACGTCGTCTCCGGATTACATAACAACGTTTCAAAAAATGAATCTTCTTCAGCAGATATTCTGTAGTGTACAAAAATACAATTTTTAGAATATGTGCTACACCAGTAACAAGAGACAAGAGACAATACAATAATCTTAGTGCTTACTTACATAGTGGTGCCAAAGCTCTCAGTTTCATAAATGTTAGACAACAAGTCTTAAGAATCTGTAACATAGTAATAAACATAAACAGCATTCTTTATAAGTCTTATGACTGTTTGATTGTGGGTCAGACTATCACGACTGTTGGCTTTATATGTGTTTAACTGATTGGATCGTGTGTGGCCAGATCAGGGGTCGTTTCGTAGAAAAAGAGCTAGGGGAACTCATTAGCATAACTCATTAGCATATGCCACATCCCCTGATATCACCGGAAGCGTGTCATAAGGCCACAAGGCCACACACCCCGCCCCCAACGGTCCTGGCCTTGCAGCTCCACTGACGAGCCCCATGAGGGGCCCGGCGGTGGACCTGCAAGGCCGGCGGGAGTGCAAGGAAGCCCCGCAAAGGCCTTCCCTGGCCCCAGGCAGGCAGGGGTGGGGAGAGGCAGGGAGGAAGCAACTTACCCTCCCTCTTCTCCTGCCTCCTCCTGGCTGAATGAGGGCCGGAAGCGGGGCGGCCAGAAGCAGGGGGCGGGGCTTCATCATGTGCCCCGCCCCCCGTACCTCACCCGGGGGAACTGCCATCCCCCCCGAAATGACCTCTGGTCCAGATTTTTTTTGTTTGCATATCTTAAAACATCTTCATCATGTTACATTTTAATTTGCCCTTCAGCCTCTGTCTATAAATTTGAACTCTACCTTCCATTCCAACATATTTGAAAGCTCATACCATGAGTAAACCTTTGTTGGTCTTAAAGGTGCCCCCACTGGACTCAAAATTTGTTCTGCTGCTTCAGACCAACATGGCTGACCACCTGGAACTATTGAATGAACGCCTTAATCTTCACTGGGGATGCCAGCCTCCAGATGGGGCCTGGGGATTCCCCGGAATTACAGCTCAACTCCAGACTACAGAGATCAATTCCTCTGGAGAAAATGGAGGCATTGGAGGGTGGACTCTATGGCGTTGTACCTCACTGAGGTCCCTGTTCTTCCGAGGCTCCACCCCCAAATCTCCAGGACTTTCACAAATGGGAGCTGGCAATCCTGCATGCCCCCACCCTGCCGGTAGCTGGGGGAAGGGGGACCAGGCAGCCCTAATCCTCACCCCTAAGAACAAATTATTGTGACTGCCCAGTTGCTCACATTCCATTAGGCTGACCTCTCTGACATTTCCCCTCTCTCTGTTGTTGGCTGTCCACGCAGTACCAGATTGTAATCTCCTCGGGGGAAGGGCCCGTCTCTTTTCATTTATGTAATTCCGTGTGCTGGTGTTGGATCAATAGAAAAAAAATGACATGCTCTGAAAATCCCACAGAGGGAGACTGAGTTCTTCCCCCCTGACTTGGAAGGCTGTTATCTCTGTAATAGTCAAACAATGTCAACAACTCCGTAGCATCTCACTATTGTGTGACCGCAACCCCAGACACAGCATTGATAGCTTGATATTTGTCATAGGCCTCAGGGTGGAAGAAGCACACACGCTACATTTAGTTGCCCGATCGTTTTAAAAGACTTTTCTTTCTTCTTCAAAATTCAGCCTCTGGGGCTGCTTTGGAAAGGAAGAGCCATGCTGGGGGGAGGAGAGATGCAAAGGAACTCTTTAACCCTTCCTGCCCTGCCGTTTTCCCTCTCAAGAAAGTCATCCCTGCTGGCTTTTATGCCTGCTAGGGGGGAAGAATGT
>NW_015170285.1:222428-238448 GCF_001447785.1 Gekko japonicus | reverse complement strand
TGAAAAGGGCTCCTCTCCCCCTGTGGCTGCATTTGAGAATGGGGGGGGGATCTTTTGAAATGATCGTGGAACTAAATGTAAGGGTCTGGCTCCAGAGTAAATGTTCCAATGGTAAAATGGAGATTTCTCATTTCCCTCCCTACCACTGCAGCCCACAGATCTTCACAGAATGCTGCGGGGGGGGGGGATAGGGGGGCCCAAGGAATGAGGGGAAGGGGTCTTAAAGCAGGAAGTGAGGATCGGTAGAAATTGCCGGTTCAGTCTGGATCCAACCCAATGTGCAGTTCTGCCCTCATATCAATTTGGATTTTTTTTCCCCTTGTGGTTTCTTTCCATTGCTTCATTTCCACCGGTTCAGGTTGGCCTCTGGAGGTTAACCAGACGTTTTGGGCTGGTTTGATAGTGGTGCGGTGTGGAGTTATATATCTTCTGTTAGTTTTTAACTTATCTATTATGTCATCTAAGTGTTGTAATCCACGCAAGACCCTCTGTATGAATGGCGGCTACAAAATCTAATAAATAAATATGCTCTCAGCTGCCGGGTTGTTTGCCTGGGGGATTTTTTTTTTTGTTCTCAGACCAGCGTGTATATTATTTGGCTGTCCATTACTGACTTTGAGCATCTTAACTGATTAATTTTAGCTGATTTGCTATTTGGTTGTTCTCTGCCCCAAGAGCCATATGCTTACGAGGAGCTAGGGTTGCCAACTCTAGGTCACGTGATTCCTGGAGATTTGGGGGTGGAGGCTGGGGAGGGTGAGGTTTGGTGAGGGACGGGGCCTCAGCGGGGTAGAATACTGTATAGCCCATCCTCCAAAGCAGGTCTTTTCTCCAGCTGAACTGATCTCTGTTGTCCAGAGATCATTTATAATTCCGGGAGATCTCTAGGCCCCACCGGGAGGTTAGCAACCCTACAAGGGGGCTTTGAAGACACATTTAATGATTAATAAAAGGATTAGTGTATTCCAGCTGTTTCACCATTTGCATCTTTATAGGAACGGAGGGACTGAGCCAGATTAGAAAACTGGCATCCTGCTTTTGGAAGGGGGCAGAAATGCCCGTCTACTAGTCTCTTCTGGAGTGTGCTTGGAGCAACGACGACTGAGGGGTGACATGATTGAGGTTTATAAGGTTATGCATGGGAAAGAGCAGGTAGAGAAAGAGGTACTTTTCTCCCTTTCCCACAATACAAGAACTCGTGGGCACTCCATGAAATTGCTGAGCGGTCAGGTTAGAACGGATAAAAGGAAGTACTTCTTCACCCAAAGAGTGATTAACACATGGAATTCACTGCCACAGGAAGTGGTGGCGGCTACAAGCATGGACGGCTTCAAAAGGGAATTGGATAAGCATATGGAGCAGAGGTCCATCAGTGGCTATTAGCCACAAGGTATAGATAGGGGCTCTGGGGCAAGTGATGCTCTGTCATCTTGGTGCTTGGGGGGGTCAACAGTGGGAGGGCTTCTAATGTCCTGGCCCCACTGGTGGACCTCCTGAGGGCACTGGTATTTCTGGCTAATGTGTGACACAGAGTGTTGGACGGGATGGGCCTTTGGCCTGATCCAACATTGGCATCTCTTATGTTCTTATGTTCTTATGTTCAGTGTTGCCTGCTCTGGGTTGGGAAATTCCTGGAGAACTGGGGTTGGAGTCTGAGGAGGGCAGAGTTTGGGAAGGGAGTGGGCTTCAGCAGGCTATGAGATTGCACAGTCCACCTTCCAAAGCAACCACTTCCTCCAGGAGAATGGATCTCTCGGTCACTTGGAGATCAGTTGTAATCCCAGGAGATCTCCAGCCGCTACCTGGAAGTTGGACACCCTAGTTCAGAACCTCATCCGCCTCCGCTTCTGCCTGGTTTGAAGGGTGGCATAATCCAGGGAGAGGCATCGGCTGGACTGTTGCAGCCAGTGTAGGTCCTGCTTGGTTGGTTGGTTGTGCAAATGACTGCCCGGTCCAAAGGGACTGAACAGAACAGAGCCTTGTAGCAGCAACGTCAGCCATTATTGTGGCTCTTCTGTTACTGGAACTGATCCTATGATGCACTGCTAGCATGAGAGGCCCAGATGTGTGAGTAGGGCTGCCAACCTCCAGGTGGTGGCTGGAGAACTCTTGGGAACTGATCTCCAGGTGACAAGATTGGAGAAAATGGCTGCTTTGGGGGGAGGGTGCGGCTCTGTGGCATTATACCCACTGAGGTCCCTCCCCTCCCCAAATGCTTTCCTCCTGAAACTCCACCCCCAAAACCTTCAGGAATTTCCCAACCCAGAGCTGGCACCCCTAGAGCAACTTCCAGGGGAGGGGCCATCGGTTGTTCTAGTGTCTGCCCCAGATAGGATTCCCTTGCGCTCTGCCTAGCTGGCGGGCCTGGTGCTAGCTTTATAAGGGCCTCAGAATGTCACATGACCTGGTGTGGCTTTTGGATTTGTGGAGATTTTCTCTTGTGACCAGAGCCTGTTTGTAGGGTACAGGCTGAAGCTCAGCCTCAGGACCCACGTACAAGACTATTAGGGTTACCATCCTCCAGGTAGAGGCTGGAGTTCTCCCAGAATTACAACTGGTCTCCAGGTTACAGACATCAGTTTCCCTGGAGAAGATGGCAGCGTTGGAAGGTGGAGTCTATGGCATTGTACCCCACTGAGGTCCCTCCCCTCCCCAAAACCCTCCTTCCCCAGGCTCCACCCCCCAAATGTCCAGGAATTTCCCAACCCAGAGCTGGGAACCCTTCTTTAGTGCTCCCTCTGTCGTGTTTTGTGAGCAAAAATTCTACTTTATGAGCTCCTGGCATTAAACTTGTGAGCGAGCGATTTGGCTACTGCATAAATTGGTTTGCTCTGGAGCCATCCTTCCTTCCTGAGCTAAGACAAAAATGTGTGAGCCGGAGGCTAAAAAACTGTGAGCTAGCTCACACTTACTCAACTTAGAGGGAACACTGCTCTACTTCTGTGAAAGATTTTGGTTCAGTTCTACAGCAAGACACTGCAAACTGTGGAAAGCTACTGTGAAGACACCTTCCAAGCGGAAATACCATTTTTAAAAATCTGGGAGAACCGGGTTTGATTCCCCACTTCTCCACTTGCACCTGCTGATGTGACCTTGGGTCAGTCACAAGCTCTGGCACAGCTGTTCTTGAAAAAGAGCAGTCTCTGTCAGAATTCTCTCAGCCCCACCTACCTCACAGGGTGTCTGTTGTGGGGAGGGGAAGGGAAAGGAGTTGGTAAGCCGCTCTGAGACTCCCTTGGGTAGTGAAGGGCAGGGTATAAATCCACTCTCCTCCTCCTCCTCTTCTTCTTCTTCTTCTTCTTCTCTACTTCTGTGAAGGATTTTGGTTCAGTTCTACAGCAAGACACTGACAACTATGCAAAGCTACTGTGAAGACTCGTTCCAAGCGGAAATACCATTTTTAAAAATCTTCCATTGTTTTGGGGCCTGCATGGTTTTTAAAAATAGACTTCTCACATCTGCTGAAGTTCAACATGAAGATCTATGCTATAGATTTAAGCTCTTTGAACACTCATTCTCTCTCTCCAAGGAACCCTGGGAATCATAACTGAGTTAAGATGCAGTGGCTACAGGTTCACTTACTGGGAATTCAGCCTGCCCGACAATTAAGATCTCTTCCACAAAAGCCTCACGACTCTAACTACTACACGTCACGGTCTCTCAACAAGTGCTTTAACAACCTCTTTTTCATGTTCTAGGAAAATGAACTGAAGGATGCTGCGTATGACAAGAATCGCTTGAGCCTCCAATATGCCAGCATATCCCACAAGGCACTGCACTATGACCAGGTAATGTCTCGGTAGGCAGAGAAAACCATTCTCACATTTTCTTTGTCCTTGGACAAGCTAGCTAACTATCCATCTAGGGCATTTGAAAGAACACTTGATCTCACCAGTTGGAGCAAGTTATACACCGGCAGCAGTGTGCTTCTGCAGTTGCATGTGTATTCATGTGTGGAACAGATGGTTAGGTTTTGGGGGGGGGGCAGTAATTTGGATATCCCCCAAAGATCCATTAAATTGAGAATGAATGAGGAACAGCCTCAGAAACTATCTGGTTTGATTTGATTATCATAACGTCCTAGAGCTGGAAAGGACTTTCTAGGCCAGAGGTGTCAAACTCATTTGTTATGAGGGCCAGATCTCACATAAATGTCACTTTGTCAGGCCGGGCCCTGTGTGCCATAAGACATAACGCCAGGTACTGGAGATATAAACTTTATAAAGGGCAGCAACTGGTAAGCTCCAAGTTGGTGTGTCCTCACTGCAAGGCCCCATGGGCTGGGAGGGGGGTGCAGAGGAAAACCCACATGGGCTGACTGGAGAGCCAGCAGTGCAGCACTGGGCAGACACTGCCATGCCCAAACAGAGGATCATCTGCATTCCCTCCACGTGCAAATGCTGATCCCTAAGGCCATCTGGGACAGCATCCCTGGAGCTGCAGGCCAAGTGGAGTGGTGTGGATGCAGCTGCAGTGGCTCCCAACTGAGGCTGTCCCTAGAGGGGTCCTGCTTGACTGCTGCAGATGCCACAATTGGAGTGGCTCTGTGCACCCACCCCTGAGCAATCTCCTGTTGCACTAGTTGCTCGCGGGCTGCACAACAGCCCTGAGTGGGCCAGTTCCGGCCCCCGGGCCTTCTGTTTGACACCCCTGTTCTATGCCATCTAGTCCAATCTGCTGATTATTGCAGGATATCCAAGGGTAGAGTATTTCTGAGAGATGGCTGTCCAGCCTCTGCTAAAAGACTTCCAGTAACAGATAGCCCACCACCCCTTTTAGAAATGGGTTACTTTGTTCAATTACTCTTACCATTTGAACGTTTCTCGTTGTGTTCAAAAGAGGTCAACGCTCCTGTGATTTAAGCCTACCAGAATGTAGCCGTGCCGTTTGGAGCAGCAGGGAACAAGTCTTTGCCTTCTACTAGGTGACAGCCCTTCCAGTTAGCTGAAAAGTGCAATTGTGTCCACATCAGTCTTGGTAAACATACCCAGTTCAGTCAACCTTTCCCCATTTTGATTTTGTTTCTCCTTTGTGAGAAACACGCCGATTTCTCCTTCCTTATGGTGATTTCCCCCGCCACAAAAACCGTGTCAGTGTTGTTTTTGCATCAGTGCCGTGTAAGTCGCATAAAAGAAACCAAAGGATTGGCAGTGATGGTGGTGATAGAAATGAAGCGAGGTGAAACCAATGGCAGTAATGTCCAATGACAAAATCCAGAAAAAACAACAATGACCCAAAATGGCCACATCAGCTCCTACTAGGGTGGCCAGGCAGTTCCTGGCAACCAGCAGGGGAGCAGTGGGTGAGGGTTTTGGGGGGGCACATAACACCAGCTGTGGTGCCATGGCCCTTCAGGTTAAAAAAAAAAAGGTAGTGACAAGGGTAGCTCTAGGAATCGCTGGAAAATCTATGATTTGCCATTGCCTGCCTCTGTGTCATGACCCTGGTATTTCTTGGTGGTCTCCTTTCTAAATACTGACCAGGGGCAATCCTGCTTATCCTCTGAGATCTGACGAGCTCTGGCATCAATGGACCGAGAAGGGTGTAATTCTGTTTAGGATTACACTGTGAGAGTCTTGCCAGAAGATGGATTTCCGCTTGCATTTTTTTTTTTTTGGTTCATTTATCTGTCTGAAAAATTACAGCCTGCTTTCCAATCTGTTGACCCACAAGACAAGACAACTAACAAAATCCTCCCCTCCCCCCTTTTGGACGGTGGGTAGTTCAGTCTAACTTCATACCAATTCGCTCTTAGGTTTCATGGTCCAATATAAATAAGTCCCGCTAAAATCTCAAGGCAGAATCCGGAGACTCTCTGCACGAGAGGTAAATGAAAGTAACACATTGCCTCCAAAGATATGGCAGTTTTGAATTTCTCATCTCTGCTGTTTCAGCCTCCGAATTCCCATTTCAATTTAAACTTCCTCTTTGTGGGAGTTGAAGCTGCGATTCTTTAATTTGTTATGCCATTTTCTCCTGTCTCACCCTGAATCATGTAAAATGTACACATTTTTCAACCTCCTTTGTACTTCAGTGAATTGGCATTGAAGATTATGGATTTACTATAACTGTAATGGACGCATACTGTATGTATAACTACTGTGCAAATTACATATAAAATCATACACATTGAAAGAGTCTGCAGAACTGAGATTTAAAAGTGGAAAACTGGAACAGTTGACAAAAATATAAGCAAATGTAAAAAGAAGACCAAGTAGGGAACATTTGCTCATGAGACATGGCTATTTTCAGCTCCTGACTGAGCCTCTCATTGCAGGGAGAGCAAGGGTACCAGAAGTGCAACATGGCATACGTATCGTAGGTGGTGAAGATGGCAAAGTTGTAGGTTTATGATTAGCACTGTTATGGGCAGGGGGATTTCTTTTCCTGAAATTCCCTTTCCTAAATATAGCCATTGATTTGCCCTTGTTTTTTTTTCTCTTTCAAAAGAGAGTTTCTTTTTCATTTCTCTTTGTAGAGAAATCAGTGCACAACCTTTTGTAACTTGCAGTTGTTTTATGTTACACACCATAGAATGGCGCTCCAGCAAGAGTTAGGAGGGTTTGAGAGGACATTGCTTATCTCTGAGCATCTACAGAGTGAAATTCTGAAATTTTGCAGAACCACCCTTCCTCCTCCCTGCCTCTCTTCACATTTCTCTTTGATTGAAACAGAACTCCAAAGTCCATAGAAATTTGCTCCAAATTCCTAAAAGGAAGAAGCAAAATGGATTATTGTATTTCAGGAAGAAATTGGGTAAAGAGGAATTAATATAATTTATCTTAACAGTGCTACTTAAGATCAGGACTGTGTGCGCATTAAAAGAAAACTCTGCAATGAAGATAACACGTTTTGTGAGAAAAAGCTAAATTATGGGAGCTGCATAAATCATGCAAATCAAGCATGCAGGCCTAATTTCTTATTTTTACATAGTTCATACTATTTATTTGAATTATAGCGTAAAGAGCACAACAAAGCACTGATGGTCCAAGCTTTGGAGCTTGAGCTTCTGAGATTTCCTGAGGCTTTTCCCAGACGTTTAATATGATCTTTGTAGCCAGAAAGTTATCTTCATATCTAGTTTCAGGTGCCTCATTCAGTATCACATTTTGTGGTTTTTCTGTGTGTTCCTGAATATAGTCCTGATCATTATTACTTATGGCACTGGCACTGTCCACTAGGCACTGGTGATGTTTGCAGAGTTACATTCTGGCCAATATCCGTGTGAAACCTTTCCCCATCTCTGCAAACTCAGACCATGTGGAGGTTTTCAGACAGAGGCCAGAGGGCCATCTGATTGCAATGCTGATTCTGTGAATTTAGGCAGATCACAAGAAGGGAGGGCAGGAAGGGTTGCACCAGTGCTTAGTCCTTGTGGCCCTTCTTACAGACCCAGGGAAATGCTGATTGCCATTTTGAGGTCAGGAAGCAATTTTCCCCTAGGCCAGTTTTGCCGGGGATCCTGGAGGTTTTTTGTTATCTTCTAGACGTGGAACAGTGGTCACTGAGTGTGTGTGGGGGGTATTTGTGAATTTCCTGCATTGTGCAGGGGGTTGGACTAGATGACCCTGGAGGTCCCTTCCAACTCTGTGATTCTATGTGCACGTCCATTCCTCTACTACATACACAGGGTCCGTAGGTTTCTCAGTTGCATAAGTATCCATGCAGACCCAAAGATTCATGGATGATAATTAAAGCCTTTTAAAAAAATTCATTTTAGGAAACATTTTTAAATCAAGCGACTCCTGCCTGTGGACAATATCTACTGAAAGGACATATGTGGCCTCACGGTTTCTCTCTTGCTGTTGTTTAGGTGAAAGCAGACTATGATCAGCTTAGAGGAACCCTCGCTGCAGTGACCAAAGAACGCGATTTGGCTGTGAAGTGGAAACACCAGCTCCAAGCCAAACTGGAGAACCTAGAGCAGGTCCTAAAGGTAGGCTAAGTGGTGGCGAAAATATGAACACACAATATGAATTACATGAATGCTTCTTGTTACAGCATTAATTACAGGAGTGTACAAAATCTGCATCATGGAGATTCCCTTTCGTTATCGTGGTTAGTAGTCATTGGTGGACTTCTCCTCCATGAACCTGTCTGACATCCTGCTCAATTGTCAGAGTGTGTGTGTCATAATAAAGCAGAGCAGAAAGCAATCTCAGAGTGATTGAGGGAGGGGCTGTGGCTCAGTGGAAGAGCCTCTACTTTGCATGCAGAAGGTCCCAGGTTCAGTCCCTGGCATCTCCAGTTAAAAGGACCAGGTTGTTGGTCATCTGAAAGACCTTGGCCTGAGACCCCGGAGAGCTGCTGCTCTTCTGAGTAGACAATACCGACCCTGATGAACCGACAGTCTGATTCAATATAAGGCAGCTTCATGTGTGTTCATGTGATGATGAAGAAGAAGAGATTGGATTTATACCCCACCCTTCACTCGGAGTCTCAGAGCAGCTTACAGTCTCCTTTCCCTTCCCCTCCCCACAACAGACACCCTGTGAGGTAGGAGGGGCTGAGTGAGCTCTGACTGAGAACTGCGCTTGAGAGAACAGCTTTGAGAGAACTTGTGACTGAGCTAAGGTCACCCAGCAGCTGCATGTGGAGAAGTGAATCAAACCTGGTTCTCCCGGATTAGAGTCCGTGCTGTTAACCACTACACCAAACTTGATGTTGTATCAAGATGCATTTTCTTCAATAACTTACTAATGCACCAAAGCATGCGCGTGCATCAGTAAAACATCTCAATACCGCCTGATGCATGAAGGCATCAGCAGCGCATTGCTGTGTTGCGGATTGATGTTTTGGTGCCACAGAAGGGAGAAGACACAAGTCAGCTGAAGGAGAACAGACAGCTGTGGCCGAATCCTCCCGTTTCTAAATTAATTTTCAGACATTCTCCAAGTTAGGCCAGAATTAAAGAGGTGTGGGATGCAGCGCAGAGAAATCCTGGAAGCATGAAGAAACACGAGGTCTGCCTACACACACCCTCCCCTCTCATTCCTTATAACCTAACCAGAAAAGCAATGATTTTTATTTTTGTCAGTTCTCCGTTTCTGAAACTGCTTAACAGGGGGGAAGAAGCAGGTCTGCTCTGAGCAGGAGTGATTTCAATTCTCCCTTTTGTCGTATTGGAATGTATTCACTCGGCAGAAGAACCAGGTCTGAAATGTGCTGACCTAGCCTAACTCATTCTGAGAAGTTAAATATAACATCTCCAAGAGAAGAGGTTGCACTCCTTTCTCTCCTCCCCACCCCCGCTAGGCTCACTCGCAGCCTGTCTCCCTCCCAACCATTCCCGCAGTGTCACTGGCATGTCCACCGAGGGGATGACGGCCCCTTTGATTGCCCTGGCCAAGCGTGGAGATAGATGTGCACCATTTTCTGCGCTGTGTCCCAGTTCCCTTTCCAAAACAGGACAGTGACATTCAAAAAGCCATTCGAGCCACAGCTAATGTCGGCGGCTGATTATAAATATCAGCAGTTGTAAAAATAAATCTGCTCCCCGGCTAGGCTTTTCTTCACAAGTTCTCTGGCCAGTTTCTCCAAGGCTGTAAGGTTATCAACCTCCAGGCGGGGCCAGGACATGTCCCGGAATTACAACTAGTTTCCAGGCGACAGAGATCAGTTTCCCTGGGGGGGAAATGG
Source organism: Gekko japonicus (assembly GCF_001447785.1). Taxonomy (NCBI): domain Eukaryota; kingdom Metazoa; phylum Chordata; class Lepidosauria; order Squamata; family Gekkonidae; genus Gekko; species Gekko japonicus. The sequence goes on along the minus strand of NW_015170285.1, from coordinate 228,809 downwards.
CTGCTTTGGAGGACGGACTCTGTGGCATTACAGACTGCTGAGGTTCCTGCTCTCCCCAAACCTTGCCCTCCCCGGGCTCTGACCCCAAATCTCCAGGAATTTCCCAACCTGGAGCTGGCCACCCTAATGTCCTCAAAACCAAACCTGATCCCCTGGAGCGGGCCTTTTGGGGAGAGCGGAGATGGGATGACGTGAGAACAGGCAACAGCACCTTTGCCAGCCTTCCCGGGACCTTGGGATTTTGTTACCCAGCTTGGGATCCACGTAGATGAATGATCATCTCTCCCCAGGGGTCATTTCGTAGAAAAAGAGCTAGGGGGACTCATTAGCATAATTCATTAGCATATGCCCCACCCCCTGACATCACCGGAAGTGTGTCCTCCCCACAGCCGACGGCGACCTCCAGCGGGCACCAGCAGGGAGCTCCAGGCCCCGCCCTCCCGCACCTCACCCGGGGGGATGGCGTCCCCCCACGTCCCCCCCCAAATGACCCCTGTCTCTCCCTATCTGAACCCTCAGTGCTTTCTTTGTTCCTCAAATGAGGCCTTCTTACCTATGACATCTATCATTAGATCGCCTGTTTTTTAAAAAGGTTGCTGCTTGGGGTCAGTCTGTATTGGAGTCATGATCTCTGAGGACCTGGGGTTAATTCATCTTCCCATGCAGTTTTCCCAATTTAAATCCCTTCCAGAGAGATTTGTCCTACATGGGAAAATGGGTTTTCCCTGCAGGGCAAACACAGCAACTCCAGAGGATTTTCTCCCAAAACTTTTCGGACAAGAGAAAACATGACCCAAAGGGATGGCAGTGCTACATTCCTAATGCTAGGCATGAAAGGGCAGCATAGTTTCAAACAGGAGCATAGTTTAATAAGACACGTTCCTTCTCTGTGTGGAGCCACAATGAGAAAAACTTCCTTTCTCTGTGGGTTTTTCCACATTCTCATTTTTGTGGCTTGTATGCCCCTATTGAGCTGCAGTGGCTCAAGTGGTTAAGACACTGAACTGCAGGCTGTGGAAGGTCAGTAGTTCAGCAGTTCGAGACCCAGGTGCCGCATGATGGAGTGAGCTCCCATCTCTAGTTCCAGCTCCTGCCAACCTAACAGTTCGAAAGCAAGAAATTGCAAGTAGATAAATAGGTACCACTTTGGTGGGAAGAGAACAGTGTTCCGTGCACCTTGGTGTTTAGTCATGCTGGCCACATGACCACGGAAACGTCTTCGGACAGCGCTGGCTCTTCGGCTTTGAAATGGAGATGAGCCCCGCAACCCTAGAGTCGGATTCGACTGGCTTTCGAACAAGGGAACCTTTACCTTTTTTTGTGTGTGTAGTTTATTTTAGTTTTTACATCATATACAAAATAAATATATTGGTTTACAATATTTTTGGAGCATCTTATCCATATAGTTCTATCCATCTATCTAGTTTCTGCCATCTTTTCTCAAACACACTATCAAATTTTCCCGCCAATAACGTATTTATTTTGTCCATTTCTTTTATGTCTATGATTTTTGTAATTAATTCTTCTCTGTCTGGTAATTTGTCCGATTTCCAGCATTTTGCTATAGCTATTCTAGCACTTGTGAGAATATAGCGTATCAAGCGTGCATCGTTATACTTTATTGTATCGGGTAATATGTTTAATAAATATATTTCTGGATTCAGTGGTAAGTCTATTTTTACTATTACTTGAATAAGTTGCTTTATTTTTTCCCAAAAATTTTGCCACTTTTTCGCATCTCCACCAGATGTACTCATGGTTGTATCGAGGAACCAACATTTCTTTCCCATCTCCAGCAGTTCCCTGAAACGTTCCTATAGCATTTTAGTGCTTTATCCGGCGTCCAATGGAACATTTTGAAGATGTTTTCCTTGTAGGATGTGGCTCTTAAAAGTTTTGTTGAATTCCACATTTTTGCCCACTTCTCTAGACCTATGTTATTTCCTATATCTGGTAGTCCATGTCTTCATACATGGTTTTATTTTCCCTGTTTGGAATTCGTCCTCTAGTAAATAGTTGTATATTTTCTGTATCATTTTGTCTGCAGAGGACAGCCAAATTTTATCTAGGTTAGTGTTTGTCTTTTCAACGCCTCTTGTTTTATCTTTGATGAATCTCGATTTTAATTGCATTTTCTCCCAATTAGAGAGATTAATGTTCATTGCTTGCAAGGATCCAAAATCTTTCAATTCATTTTCTTTTGTGAGTAATGTACCTTTTTTTTAATGTCCCTATTACTTCGGTGGGGTTTTTTTTCTTTTTCACATGTGTTTTGCTCCCTCTAGTGGCGGATTCAATATTAAAACCCAGGGAGATATACCAGACATACAGTGATGTAAGATTGAATTGACCACTAGAGGGAGCAAAACACATGTGGAAAAGACCCCCCCTCTCCGAAGCAATAGGGACATACAAGCCACAAAAATGAGAATGCGGAAGAGCCCCGTGTTTCTGTCTGAACTAAATCTTGGAGTGTAGTGGGACAGATTAAAGGAACAGGTTTGTCAAAACATCACAGAGGGGAAGAGGAGAAGAGCAGAAAGAAGTTCATAAACTTAGCTTGGAGCTGGAGCCATTTAGTAGTTAGAATGTCAGAGCAGGATCTGGAAGCTCACTTGGTGACCCTTGGGCCATTGTCTCAAGTGGTTAAGATGCTGAACTGCAGGCTGTGGAAGGTCAGTAGTTCAGCAGTTCGAGACCCGGGTGCTGCATGACGGAGTGAGCTCCCGTCTCTACTTCCAGCTCCTGCCAACCTAGCAGTTCGAAAGCAAGAAATTGCAAGTTGACAAATAGGTACCACTTTGGTGGGAAGGTAACAGCGTTCCGTGCACCTTAGTGTTTAGTCATGCCGGCCACATGACCCCGGAAACGTCTTCGGACAGCGCTGGCTCTTCAGCTTTGAAACGGAGATGAGCACCGCAACCCTAGAGTCGGACTCGGCTGGCTTTCGAGCAAGGGAACCTTTACCTTTAACCTACTTCATAAGGTTGTTGTGAGAATACAATCAGGGCAAAGAACCATACATTCTGCCCTGAGCTCCTTGGAGGAATGGCAGTCTTAAAATAGATGGATAAATAGGTAGTTGGGCATGAGGGCTAGAAACCTGATTTCCCCCCCCCCCAAAGAAATGAAAGCTGAAATTTTCAGCCCATTAACTGCGAAATCCAGCCTTTATGGGGCAAGCAAGTGGGTGTGCAGAACATACCAAGATGTGACTAAGAGATTATTTTAACTTTTATAAATCATTAACACTGATCTGAAAAGGGTTTTCTAAAATGTTACATGGCGTTCTGCATCAACTTCACTCTTTTCTGGGCTTTGTTCCGTTTTTGCCAGCTCCCTGAATCACAGTTCTAGCTCCCGCGGTCTCGTTTAGAACGACACAGCAGAAGTTCAAATGCTGTCTCAGAACCTTAACTTTGTTTGCCCACCAAAAACGAAAGCACAGCGTGTACCTTTCAGGAGGAACAAAGGCAGACGGAGCTACTGTGCCTTTTGATTGAAGCAAGAGAGGGGAGGGGGGGAAATCTTCTTCTCTCACATTTGCTCCTCTGCCCTTTGCAAAAATGATTCACGATGCAGGCCTGGTTACTTTTGATTCCTATTTTAGTCCTTCAAAGATGAAGCAGAATAAAAGTTACATGCAGCTTTGGGTAGCTAATTCCAGAGTTTTCCAGGACAAATATCTGTCTCTGTCTTTAAGGTTCTGCAAGACTCCAGTTTATTCTTGCTGCAATAGACCCACACAGCTACTCCTCTGGAGTTAGGGATGAGCAACTGTCTCCCTATTGGTTGGGAATGTCTCTCTGTTCTGTGTCTCTCTCTTCCTTAATGCCAGTTTAACTTGGAGTAATTCTAAAGCTAATTCCTTAATTGGAACATAGTCCATTTGCCGCAGCTATCAGCGCCTTCTATTCATTTGCATCTTTCTCCCTTGATGTCCTTAATGCACTTCTGGGCATTGATAAAGCACTCTGCAAAACAAACCAACCCAGATTCAGTCTTAATGTCATTCTGCCGACAATGGCATTGAGATTCTTTTTGCGCATGTGGTGTTTTACAAGATGCACATATTTGCTCCTGCGCATTAGTGAAATATCACACAAAAACCTGAGAGAGGGTCTTCTCAGCTATGGCCCCAAAACTGTGGAATTGTCTCATCTAGGATAATCATCTGTCTCCTTCCGTCACTGTCTTGTGCCAATGAGTGCAGACTTTTTAATTTCATCTCGCATTCCTTCAATGATCCCTGCTTCCTTCCCTGTCTTTTGAGTTACTTTTTAATGTGCTTGTAACATGTATTTTAATTGTTTTATGGTAGGTTTTTGCAATGTTTTGTTTCCACTTTTAGCCACCTTGGTGGCCCTTAGTGGGTAGAAAGACAGCATGCACATTTTGCGAATGAATATGTAAAATCCTCGATACAACCATGAGTACAACTACATCAAGACTGCCCACTGACAGAGTGTTATGGGGTGTGATTAGGTCATTAACTCGTTGCACATGCACATTGGTAACACAGAGTGGGAGGATGGGCAAATGAATGAAAGGGACCAGATGCAAGCTGTGCATGCCTAATGCTCTGTACAAAATCCAGAAATTTTAAAAAGTCCCTGGATGGCCCAGGTTAGCCTAATCTCCCCAAATATCGGAAGCGAAGCAGGGTCAGCCCTGGTTAGCACTTGGGTGGGAGACCAGCAGGGAGGCCTAGAACTGCTATGCAGAGGGAGGCTATGGCAAACCACCTCTGTTGGGGGGGGGCGTGGCTCAGTGGCAGAGCACCTGCTCAGCATGCAGAAGGCCCTGGGGTTCAAACCCCAGCAGCTCCAGTTTAAAAGGATCAGGTAAGAAGTGATGTGAAAGACCTCTGCCTGAGACCCTGGACAGTGACTGCCAGTCTGAGTGGACAATACTGACTTTGATGGCCCAGTGGTCTGATTCAGTATAAGGCAGTGTCATGTGTTCTGGAAAACCCTACAGGGTTGCCATGTCAGCTACGAGCTGATGGCAAAACACACACACACAAAGATGCCGGATTCCTGATGCATCAGTCCTGCTTTGGAAATGAGACCAGCTATTCCAGATACTAAAATCCAAACTGGAATGTAAATGAAGGAAGCATGGTAGTCAAAAAGCTTTGGATTGTCTGATAATGTATTTTTAGAGCGTCAGTTTGGTGTAGTGGTTAGGAGTGCGGACTCTATTCTGGGAGAACTGGGTTTGATTCACAACTCCTCCACAAGCAGCTGCTGGTGTGACCTTGGGCCAGTCACAAGTTCTCTCAGAGCTGTTCTCTCAAGGGCAGTTCTCGAGAGAGCTCTCTCAGCCCCACCTACCTCACAGGGTGAAGGCCCTCCCTGGCCCCAGGCAGGCAGGGGTGGGGAGAGGCAGGGAGGAAGCAACTTACCCTCCCTCTTCTCCTGCCTCCTCCTGGCTGAATGAGGGCCGGAAGTGGGGCGTCCGGAAGCAGGGGGCGGGGCTTCGTCATGTGCCCCGCCCCCGTACCGCACCCGGGGGAACTGCGATCCCCCGCGATCCCCCCCGAAATGACCTCTGGTCACTCCAAAGGTTTCTCCCGTTAAGGATTAGCGATGTGCTCCTCGGCATTAGCATTTTGGACTTTGGAAGGAGGCAGGTGTCCTTTGCTTTGCCTTAATGGGTTGCTTTTCCTTCCCACTGAACAGCATATGCGAGAGGCTGCTGAACGGCGGCAACAGCTGGAATTGGAGCATGAGCAAGCCTTGGCTGTTCTCAACGCAAAGCAGAAGGAAATTGAACTCCTGCAGAAGGTAAGCCTAGAGGGCAGGGAGGAGGCCAAAAGCAAAGCAAGAGGGCAAACGGGTGGGACTCAGACTATTGCCGCTCAAGGGCAAACCTCCGCATCGGCGTTCTTAAATCATCGAAGTTTGTAAAACTTTCTGCACAACTTTTTGCCCACCTAGGAGTGGATCCAAATGTAGTGCCCCCTTACCCCACATTTTCCAAATCCACTTTTCCTGTGTTTTTACCCCTTTCGGATCTGAACTCTCAGTTTTCTAGTGAAGAATTCCCAATTTCGAATTTTGTTTCCCACTGCCTTTTTGTTTTGTTAGTATTGCGTGTTCACCCCCCCTCCTGCCCCCCTCACGTTGTCCCCTGAACAATCTGCAAATTTTTAAAGCATAATGTTGATTGTGTTACGACACCTTTTCCCCCATTATAATAAAGCAACGTTATAATGTTGGGACAAAATGGGCAGTGAAGTTTCATGTAGCCTTCTCCATGCAATTACCCATTCAGGAAGTTCCCTCCCTCCCTCCCTCCCTCCCTCCCTCTCTCTTTCTTTCTTTTTTGGTGGTTAGGTTTTGACCCCATGCTCTTATTTTGTTTCTTCATTCCTCC
>NW_015170285.1:174727-221556 GCF_001447785.1 Gekko japonicus | reverse complement strand
TTCCTTCCTTCCTTCCTTCCTTCCTTCCTTCCTTCCTTCCTTCCTTCCTTCCTTCCTTCCTTTTTTGGTGGGTAGGTCTTGATGCCATGCACTTGTATTGTTTCTTCATTCTTCCTCTTCCCTTTCTCTTCCCCTATAACTCCCATTGTGTTTTCTTTTTTTTACAATGTTAAATGTTATGATGTTATAACATTACTGCATATGCAAAAAAAGGAGGTTCTGTCGCTGACAAAGTACATAAGGACACAACTAGTGTGCTTCATAATTATTGAATAACACTGTTATGGATTGGTGTATCCAGTTCAACAAACTCCAGCCCTTTTCTTAGTTGGCAACTAAGGCGGAGCCGGGGACTTTTGAAATGGTGGCAACCATGCTGTTCCCCACAATACATCGAGCCATTTTTTTTACAGTGTTATAATGTCACAATGGCATATGCACAAAAAATAAACGAGGATCTGTCGCTGACGTAGTACAGGATGACAAATTTAGTGTGCTTCATAATTCTTGAATAACGCTGTTATGAATAGATGTATCCAGTTCAGCAATCGCAAACGGAGCACTATTTTCGTTAGGATTCTTTGGAAATCTTTGCCGGCCATTTCCTTAGTTGGCAAAAAAGGACGAGCAGGGGACCTTTGAAATGGCGGCAACCATGCTGCTCCCCATGATACATCCAGCTTTTTTTTAAACAGTGTTATGATGTTATAACATTACTGCATATGCAGAGAGAGAGAGAGAGATATTCCGTCACTGACAAAGTACATGACAACACGGCCGCAAAACCCCTTTTCAAAGGAAGAGTGGAACACACGAGGAAGGTTGGATCTGAATTCAAAGGGGGGGGGGAATCCCTAAAATAAACGCCCTTTTGCAGAAGGGGTGCCACAAAGTCAGAGCATCCGCTCGGGGTTCAACTTGCCGGGAAACAGCAGCAACACTGAGGTACAGAAAAGGTCTCAGTGAGGCTTAGCAGTGCAGAGACATGCACTCCTCTTCTTCATAGGTTATTGTCAGATGCTCCCCACTTCCCTAAGCAGCAGTCAGCTGGTTGTGGCTCAATGGAAGAGCCTCTGCTTGGCATGCAGAAGGGCCCAGGTTCAATCCCGGGCATTTCCTTCCATTGCTGCTGCAAATGAGTGTGCATCTGCACGGCAGTTTTCCCTACTCTTGACTTGCCCCCCCCTCCTCAACCCCATTGCCTCCTGTGCTACCGGAGGGCTTCTTCAGTCTTTTATAATAACAAATAGCGAAATATATACGTCAGCTTAAAATCGGTAACTGACACGATGTCACCCTAGCTTAATGCCCCCTGGGGAACGTAATGGTGGAACCGAGGAAGGATGTAATGATAAACTTTGTCATTAAAGGCATTCCAGGGCAAGGGGATGATGGGAGCAAGGAAAATAGTGCTTAGGTGGGTGGGGCCTGAAAAACGCACGCTTTCTCATTTACCGTTATCACAATGTGCAATGGAGCTTAATCTGCTCTCTTTCCCAAGAGATGGTAACAAACCAGGTTCCAGAAAGATCGCAGCAAAGCATGAGGAAACTTGGGAAGTGAATGATTTGGGGATGGCACTGTGTGGATGATTTCTTTAAAAACCCACCAGTTTAGACAAGAAGCTGAAGCAGAACCTCTGTGGGGAAGCGGCCAGAGAGAAAGATTAGGATGCTTCGGACAGCTCACAAGGCTTTTCCACATTCGTATTTTCTTCACTTGTAAATTCCTTTATCAGGGTTTTTTTTCAGTTTCACATGCGTTTTGCTCCCTCTAGTGGTCGGTTCAATATTACATTGGTTTACATCCCAGCATAAAAACCTGCAGTATAAATCTGCAGGGGGTTATGCCTGATATAAATGTAATGTTGAAGTAATCACTAGAGGGAGCAAAACACATGCAGAACAGGGGGAAAATAAATGAAGAAACAGGAAGTTATAAGCGAGGAAAATGAGAATTACAGGAAGCCCACATTTTTTGTCTGTTCCAAACTCTGTTCCCCCACCATCGCCACCTCTACCCCACTCTGGTAGGTACATGAGTAGAACTATTAGATATCTCCTATTATGTCTCAACCAAGAATGTTATTGTTCTTTGTCCTAGGCCCCTACTGTGGTGGGGGGGGGGTGTCGCTTTCAGAACCAGTCCAGTTCACAGTCATCTGACAGCAAAACCATGCCATTGTTTCCACTCTGATTTGACATTTACTGAGAGGGGTAAACATACCCTCACACGTTTCCTGCTAAATGCCTGCTGCTAAATTGATTCTAGAGGTACTAGATACCTTACCTCCAAATTACTTTGACTGAATACACCACCAAGCTGTCTCATGATATACCTGTGGCTCTGTTACCACACTTCTGCATCATATCCGGGGGAGAAAAACATCTTTGGGGACAAAATGGATCTTGAAGAGGAACTTGGAAGAAAAGAGGATATTGGCTCAGCAGATAAGACTGTAGAAGGCCGTTCACAGACAACACAGTGGCTGATAACAGAAACCCATGTCTTATCTATTGCTGTGTTTAATGAAAAGAAAGACAAAAACTCTCCAGGACTCAAGTTTTCAATAACAGATGCAGAAAAGAGACTTTGGTAGATTTTTTTTTAGAGCTCAAATACATGTTACCATTTCTCCCTCGCATATTTTATGAAACACTTTTTTGCTTTGCAAACTGAGTTGCAGGGATTGCTTCATCAAGGAAGAGATGGAGGGGGCTTTAACCCATTCCTCCCCTACATTTTTCCTCAGTGGGGGGAAAAACCCACACCCATCTCCAGCTGCTGTTAACCCTATTGGGGGTGGTGGTGGTAAGGATTCCAGTAAGTTTTCTTCAATGTGGGAGGAAGCGGCTGAAAGGTTGGGTTTTTCCCCCCAGTGAGAAAATGGCAGTAGAGGAAAGGATAAGGGTTTCTCAGTCTTCCAATCTCATCCTCCTCCTTTAGAAAGCAATTGTGGCAGATAAATTTGAATGGTGAAATAACATATGATTTCTATTCATTTTAATCATAAGCTCTAGCTGGTAGGGCTTATTTTTGGATCGACCAAGTTAGGATTGTGCTGCTGGAATCATTTCACATGTTACACAGGATGGGGTAGGAGAATTTCGATTGCCCAGTTTGGAGCTGCCATGTATGTATGTATTTTTAGGATGCATAAGCTGCTTGGCCACGATGCTAGAAATGGCTAACAAAATGTACATAATTAATTAAACAATTAAATCAACCATGAAAACAAACATCACAGCATCCTAAAAGTGACTGCAGCCTGTCCCGTAACAACAGTGATTTTCAGAACAGCCCTACCCCAAGCCCACTTCCCCTCTAGAACAGCTTCCATTTAAAACAAGCTCTCTAAAAAAAGGTTGCATGATTTCTGCAAACTTAAATTGAGTGAGAGAGTCCATATTTTTCAGTACTTCCTTGCCTAAAACAGCTCAATTTGAGTCAAGTAGCACCTTAGAGATCATCAAGGGGTATAAGCTATCAAGCGTCAAAGCTTCCTTCAAAAGCTTAGACCTCAAATTCCTTGTTGGTCTCTAAAGGTGCCACTGGACTCAAATCGAGCTGTTTGACTGCAGACCCTCTGAAACTATCCCCATGTTTTTAAAAAAGAAACACCTCTCTGTATACAACATACTAGTCTAACAGCCAGCTCCCTGATGTGGTAGATTAGTATATGTCGGGGACTTTTCTGTGTACGTGCCCGTGCATCAAGTCACAACTGACTTATGGTGACCACAGCAAGGGGCTTTCAAGGCAAGTGAGAAGCAGAGGTGGTTTGCCATTGCCTTCCTCTACAAAGACTTCTTTGTTGGTCTTCCACCCCAGAACCAACCCTGCTTACAGCAACCCCAGCAAGGGGCTTTCAAGAAGAAGAAGAGGAGGAGGAGGAAGAGGAGATTGGATTTATACCCCGCCCTTCACTACCCAGAGGAGTCTCAGAGCGGCTTACAAACTCCTTTCCCTTCCCCTCCCCACAACAGACACCCTGTGAGGTAGGTGGGGCTGAGAGAGCTCTGACAGAAACTGCTCTTTTTCAAGAACAGCTGTGCCAGAATTATGGCTTGCCCAAGGTCATCCAGCAGGTGCAAGTGGAGGAGTGGGGAATCAAACCCGGTTCTCCCAGATTAAGAGTCCACGCACTTAACCACTACACCAAACAAGGCAAGTGAGAAGCAGAGGTGGTTTGCCATGGCCTTCCTCTGCGGAGTCTTTCTTGGTGGTCTCCCTTCCAAGAACCAACCCTGTGTACAGTAACCCCAGCAAGGGGCTTTCAAGGCAAGTGAAAGCAACGGTGTTTTGCCACTGCCTTCCTCTGCAGAGTATTTCTTGTTGGTCTTCCATCCCAGAACCAACCCTGCTTACAGCAACCCCAGCAAGGGGCTTTCAAGGCAAGTGAGAAGCAGAGGTGGTTTGCCCTGGCCTTCCTCTGCAGAGTGTTCCTTGGTGATTCCCCCAGACCCCCATTCAAATACAAACCCAGCTTATCTTCTTAGATCTGATGAGATAGGGCTATACTATGCCATTCCACATCCCACTTTTCTGGGCATTAAAAAAAAATGACTCCCCCCCCCCCAAGTCCCCAATCATTCAGGCTGGTTTCCTACCACCCTCTTGTGTATAATCTCTGGCTGTTTCCCTTGTTGGGCCACGTCCCGGTAAAGCAATGTAAGACACAGCCGTAGACACGCAAGCCATGTAGAATTTGTTTCCCTGACCACTACCTGCATTATGAGATTCTGAAGCCACATTTCCCACAAACAAAGCTAATAACAGCAGCTTTCACTTAGCCCCCTGAGAGCACAGTCGGAGAGATTGACCTATTTCAGGATATATAAAATGTTTCTCCCATCCGGGCTGCTCCTATCCAGCCCGTCAGTCACAGAAAAGAGAATATTGTCCACCCAAACCTAGATGCCAAGAAGAGGATGTGATAAGATAGCAAAGTTAGTCGCACAGGCCTAGGTGTGCACAGTGGTGGCAGCAACAGATAATTGTCGTATTGCTTTCCACATCAATTCTGCATGCTTGTGTTCTGGAAAGATTTTTATTACTGTTATTAAACTTATGACAATAGATAAGACAGAGAATTCTTATTACCTGCCAAAGTATTGTTTGCATTCGGTAGGCCAATTTTCCTTGGGGGGATATTTTGCTTTTATCAGATGCTAGTAGAGAAGGCTTAATCGTGTAATGCAGGAAATAAATTTCCCTTGGCTGCAGGCAAGGATACTTTTCACCCTCATAGTCTTCTTTCCCCCGACAGGAGGTTCAGGATCTGTTCTTTTGGGAAATTGAAGAACGCTGGAGACTAAGAGGGTTGTGAGGGTTATATGGGACTCAGATTAGGAACCTCTTGGTACACAGGATTCTTGAGGCTGCAGAGTGGAAGAAGTCTGCAGGGCAGGATTGTCTACCTGGGTACCACGAGGGTTCTTCTGCCTTCCAGCGAGCCCTTTGAGTCCTCGTGGCTATAAATGCTTCCAGGTCAAACCGTTGCTTGAGCATAGAGCTTGATTCTGCTCCTTCACCTTGCATCTTCACCTTGCATCATGTCTCGGTCTTGCTTTCTTTCTTTCCCTCCCTCCCTCCCTCAGCATTACTTCTTCTAAACTTTCTCTCTTTCCTGTGCCGTGTGTTCCAATCCAGCCACAATCCAATTCCTGTTGGGATGTGACCTCCAAGGTTGAATGTGCTCAGCTTTCTATGCCCTCGACCTGATTTGAGCCTTTGTTGTTGGGGGGGGGGGGAGAGAAGCACAGTAACAAAAATATGTGGTTGCCATCTGAGCATTGACTCTTCCCCCCCCGCATCCCTTGCTGCATTGCACGGGAGCCTGTATGATCATAAGGGATCCATGGACTGTGCAGTGCAATTTGTTGAGAGGGCGACAGACCTTCCTCTGGGTTTAACAGCGTTAACAACCATGATTCTGATAAAGATCTGTTGATATGCTTTTGTTTTGGAGCAATAGAAGAGCAGTGTACATATTCTTCTTTGCCCTTTCCCCCCCATGTCTCTCCCAGGCTCAGGTTGAAGCTAAGAAGGAACATGAAGGTGCAGTTCAGCTGCTAGAGGTAAGCGGGGTGATTATCTGTTTCGTCTTTTGAGTGTTTGCTAGGACGTGCCAGCTCCAGTTCAATTAACTGGTAGATTAATCAACTAAAGTTTTAGATTATTAATTGGTGAGGGGGAATTTTAGCCAGGTTGGGCTTCGTGTTAAGGACCTGCTTGATCATCACCATCACCATCACCATCTTAGGCTTTATTGGTTTTGGGGTGTTGTAAAGGGGGATTTTAAAAGGTCATGATTGGAGACAACTCCTCCTTCCAGCAACAAGCAGCAACAAGGGTTTTGTTCATGAAGTCATGTTTCTCTTGCTCGCTTGGGTATCTCAGGGCGCAACTAGGCGAGACACACGGTGTGTGATTGGATCTCCTGACGTCTTTCTAGGGCTGCCAGGTCCTCCCGGCCACTGTCGGGTCCTCCTGGCCACAGAGTTGTCAGCTCCAGGTTGGGAAACTCTTGGAGATTTGGGGTTGGAGCCTGAGGACAGGGACCTCAGTGGGGTGCAAAGCCATAGAGTCCGTCCTCCAAAGCATCCATTTTTTCCCAGGAGAACTCATCTCTGTAGTCTGGAGGTGACCTGTAATTCCAGAGGATCCTCCGGTCCCACCTGGAGGGTGGCATCCCTGCATCTTTCTTTCCTTCTCTTTTCCTTATTGGAGTTAGTATCAGATTGGGAGTAAAGGGATAGATGGATAATTTCTAGCCAAAAGGGGTTTTTTTGCGGGGAGGACAGCTAAACATCCCCTGCCTTGGCCCAAATCCAAACTGTACCGTCCTGGGCTTTTATACAAAATCAAGCCTGTCCGGGGATCTAATTGCTGAGATCTTGTGTCTTGCCTAGTTAATCCCTCAAAAAGGTATCGGATCTGAGGTTTTAATAGTGTGTCAATGTGTTTGCATTTAATCCATTAAATAGTCACAAGGCAGGAGATTAAACAATTTTTTAAAAAAATTCAGTTTGTTTATACAAGAAATGCCATCTATCAGCCTTTGGGCACATGGAAAGAAATTAAAAATCCACCTAAAACCAATACATTCAAGTACGTTTGACTCAACAGCAGCATGTTCAAACCAACTGTAGCAAAACTAGTCCAAGCAGATTAAAATACAATTATAAATCTCTGTTGGGGGCCATTAAAGTTGACCATCCTGATTACTCTGAGCACATTTATTTCAGCCTTGGCGCTTTCCCTTTCTGCAGTCATCCCTGAGAAACTTGTGTATATGTTTTTTTGGAGGGGAGAAAGTGTTTTTGAATTGCCAGGAACTAGGGTTGCCAACCTAGGTGAGTCAAACAACAAATATATACACTGCAAAAACCTTTTTTTATAAGTTAAAGTGTTCCATCTTATAAAGTGCATTGTGTACTATTCATAATATTCTAAAATCAACAATAGGGGTTGATTGTGTAAAAAGGATGTAAATTGACTGGTGGTAGCTATTAGATTGTACAAACTGATTACTATTGTTGATATTGCATGTAATTAATATATACCTGTTTTAGAATATTATGAATAATACACAATGCACTTTATAAGATGGAGCATATAGAACACTTTAACTTATAAAAAAAGGTTTTTGCAGTGTATATATTTGTTGTTTGACTCTTCTAACACTGCAGCTCGAGTTTCCACAACCTCTAGGTGAGGCCTGGAGATCTCCCAGAATTACAACTCATCTCCAGGCTACAGAGACCAGCTCCCCTGGAGAAAACAGCTGCTTTGGAGGGTGGACCCATATGGCATTATACCCCGCTGAGGTCCGTCCCCTCCCCAGGCTCCATCCCCAAATCTCCAGGAATTTCCCAACCAGGAATTCTGGCTGAATATTTAGGTTTCCTGGCAATCAGAATTTTGAACAGGGAGGGGTGCAGCCAGCAGACACTGCTTGAACTTAGCATAACAACAGACGGTGCAGAACTCCCAAACGGGAGAAAGAAACAAAGACACTGCCAGGAAATAGTCTTAAGAGTCGAAGGGACCCAGCAAGGGGGGTAGAGAACTAGAGGAAGAGAAAATTGAACCATTTGAACACGAAGGAAGTGACAGGGATGGTGTGTCTTTAGCATTTAAAAGGTGGCTAGAGAGAAGATAGGAAGAGCTGGAAGGATCAGACCAAGATCTGTCTATTCATCCACTATTTTATTTATTTATTTATTTATTTATTTATTTATTTATTGAGATTTATACCCCGCCCTCCCCGCAGAGTGGGCTCAGGGCGGCTTACAAGGGGCAAATCCCATATAAAACAGATAAAAACAATAAAAACATTAATAACAATTGTACTCAATTTAACAAGATGATCTCCAGATACGTGCCAGATGGTAAACAGACAGTTCTCCAAGGATGATGTTATCCTATAGCCCAACCAGGTAAATCCAGTGGTATCAGTCACGCAGAAATTGTGGCAGATCTTCCCGGGCCATCCTTAACCCTGATGTTGTCCACCTCATTGGTGGCGGTGGTAGTGGTGGCCCCTATGTGAAAGCCTGGCGGAAGAGCTCCGTCTTACAGGCCCTGCGGAACTGCATAAGGTCCCGCAGGGCTCTGATCTCCTCCGGGAGCTCGTTCCACCAGGTAGGGGCCACTATCATCCTATTCTTCCTCCAAAGAGCTCTGGTCAGCAGACAGTACAGTTGTCAACCTCCAGGTGGGAGCCTGGAGATCTCCTAGAATTACAAAAGATCTCCAGACAACACAGACCAGTTCCTCTAGAGGAAATGGATGCTTTGTGGGGGTGGACTCTGTGGCATTCTAGACCACTGAAGTCCTTTCCCTCCCCAAACCCCGTCTTCTTCAGGCTCAACCCCCAAATCTCCTGGAGTTTCCCAACCCAGAGTTGGCAACCCTCGTGACCAACCCTATACCCTGAGAAGGCCTACCCAGGAGGCAAAGAAATGAAATGCCTTCCCCTGTTTTTGCGCTCCAGCAGTGAAAAAGACCCAGAGTTGTATGTAGCACTGTAAACTGTTTTCGCGGGCATACCATCTCCCCTTAGAGCTGTACTTCAATAGGGAAGACTGGTTATCATGAATGAATTCCCAGCTACAGTTCCCAGTATACTTTGGGGAAACTCGTCATATAAAAAGCGTTACAGGTTTGTAGTGTGGGTGTTCCAGTGAACAGAGTGAGCACTGGAGGCAAACGTTAAGAAAAACACCCCATTGTGTGTGTTGATTTCTTTAAGGTGTGCAATTATGCATGTGGAAGGGGTAACATGGACCTTCATTTAGGAACAGTCCATATCAGAAGACAACTCCCAGCTCCTCCTTCCTAGCGTTTCTCTCTGCTTTTATCAAGAGCTAAAGCCTAGCAATAAACTAGGTCATCAAACATTGAGGGTTGAGTCTGATAATCTTCCTGGTTCGTTCGAAGCCCATTAATTGTCCTGTCCATGCGGCCAGCGCTTAGAGAAGTAAAAATCCATACGCCTCCACTGGCATCATTAACAACTTCTAATATCAATTATGATCCTTGATGCTGGGCATTTCCTAGGGATTAATAGCTGGCCGCATCGTATTGACCCGAAGGGTTGTTTCTTTGTGCTTTCCATTCCTCTGAACTGGTCATTAATCCACAAGGAAGGCCGAAGGAGTCAATTATTTTTCCACTTAAAAAACAAACAAACACAGTGGTCTGTTTCTTTCTGCCTATTCTCTACTCTCTAATCCTCTAACTGGAGGCAAGCCCATCCAGTGTTGGAACAGTATAAGAACAGACCACTTTTAGGGTTGCCTGGCAACCAGCAAGAGGTTAGGGGTAGGGATATGGGGGAGCCCATATTGTTATATGCACTGCTCCATCACTTCTGGGGGAAACCTGGAAGTGACATAGGGTAGCTCTAGGAATGGCCAGAAACGCTGTGGTTTTACCATAGAGTTGTGGATGATTCCTAGAGTGACATGGCCTCACTTCCGTATTTTCCCCAGAAGTGATGCCATGTTGTGTGCAATGCTGGTGGGGTTTTAATTCCCCCCCTCCACCGCTCTGAGTGTTGGTGGGCAAAAAGGGTTGCTGGTGGGAGATCTCCTGCCACAGCAGAAGTTCTGGCTACCCTAAATCCAACCCCCTTCTTAAGCTAGAGCTTCCATGATAGATGTCTGTCCAGCCTTGACTTGAAGATTTCCAGTGGGGGAGAGGCCCCCCTACCCCAATCATTTCTTTCATTCTCAAGCTGCTCTCACTGTTAGGAAGTTTCTCCTAAATGTTCAGCCAAAAGCTACCATCCAGTAACTCAAGCCCTTAAATCTAGTCCTGCCCTCCAAAGCAACAGAGGTCAGGTCTTTGCAGTCATCCATGGGACAGCCTTGCAAGGATTTGGAGAGGGAGGATAACAGAGAGAGAACTCTGCTGGAGGTGCTGTTGCAGTTCATACTGGAGAAGAAGGGGTTAAGAGCCCTTGCTTGCACCTTGGCCCCTAGGAGTCAGTGGGTGGAGCTCTTCCTTATCTAGTTGCTGACCAAGAGTCTCAAAGCTATTCTTTCCTTTGACATTTTATGCCTTCATGGGCAAAACGTGCCCTGTACACCACTGCAGGTATCAGCATTGATTTTTGAAAACAAAAGCAGAACTCGCCTCCTGCAAGACAATTGCCTAATGCATGCAAGAGGAAATGAGTTTGACCATGACAGGAGAGGTATTAAAGAGAGAAGAGGCCATTTATCCTTGCTGAAGTTCCAGTTTTACCTGAACTTTCTGCTTTCTCTCCTTTCTGATTTGCTTATTGGTCTCATGTTGTCCTCCTTGAGCCTATTTAATTTTTTTCCCCCGTATGTGCTTATTTAATTGGCTTGTCGAGGTTGCAAATCAGTGGTGTTATTGACTTCTCTGAAATGTATGCCCAAGTGGTTGCATGTCTTCTTTTTTTTCCCCATGCGTGTAAAAGTGTTTCAGTGGACTTATCTATGTTACTCATTTAAAACCAGTTTCAAACCCGGGTAGTTCCTTAGCAAGCAACCTGAGGAACTGTAGTTCTATGGACGTCTGCAGATCCCCCCAATGGAGGATCCCCTGTGCTAGGATTACCAACCACCAGGTGGCACCTGAAGATCTCCTGCTATTACAGTTGATCTCCAGGCTACAGAGATCAGTCCCCCCTGGAGAAAATGGCTGCTTTGGAGAGTGGGCTCTATGCCATTATACCCCATTGGAGTCCCTCCCCTCCCTAAACCCCGCCCTCCCCAAGCTCCACCCCACCCCCAAATTTCCAGGTATTTCCTAACCCTGAATTGGCAACCTTTTCCTGCGCACTTAAGCTACAGTTCCCGGGATTCTTGGAAGGAAGCCACAATAGGCAAGTTGGATTTGAAATGGATTTAAACATGTCGTCTAGATGTGCTCAATGTGTATTCTGGTTTTAAGTGTGTAAAAGAAGAAGAAAGAAAGTTATTTCTAATCTGTTGTTGTTCAGCATTATTTTTTTTTGGTTTTAAAAATTCTTTCTTTTATTTCAAATCTTTGTTTCCTGTGTCTTTGTTTGGTATTTATTGCTTTGCTCCTCATCCAGAACACCTTGGACAGCATGCAGGTATTTAGGACAAAAAACAAACAAACCCTCCCTTTTCTTTCTGTTTCAATACCGATGGCCAATTTTGAGTAAATGGATGCAATAACCCTGCTCACCTTTGCATGAAAACGTACACAGGAGAACCATTGTTAGTAAAGCATGCTTGGTTAATGCTACCGGTACCCCGGGAGGGAAGGGCAAATCAAACCCCACTAACGATCCGTTATTAAAAGGGTAAACCCCACTAACGATCCATTATTAACAGGAACTCCCAAGGCCCGATGTTGGATATTGCCTAACACTCTTATGAGCATGCCCAACAAGAATGGTTCCAATTTTCATGCAAAGTAGTTGCTTTCTAGTTGTGTGAGTGTGTGTGTGTGATTTTGTCTGGATTCGGATCACCTAGCGGAGTGATGAATGAGAAGGAAATTTTCCGGCCACTTTCCCTCAAGTAGCTGGAAGTTCCAGGGGCAGCTTTTCAGAAGCTCAGTCCCTTTGCTAGGAGACAGGGTTGCCGGGCTTTCCAGGAGCGGGAGGGAGGTCCAAGTGACATCGCCATGTCACTTATGGTGAGTACCAGAATTGACGTCCTCGTGCTGTGCCGTCATGATGACACTCTGGTATTTGGGCAAAACTAGAATGGTAGAGTTTCCCCCCCCCCCCAAATACCAGAGTGTCGCCCAGATGTCACTGACACGATGATGTCCCTTCCGGTGTGCATTGGAAGAGACGTTGCCTGGGCTTCCCTCTCTCCTGGTAAGTCCCACCCCCATCAGCTGATTGGCAGCAGGGGCAGGACCTGGCAGTAGGGGGGGACAAGGCCTAGCAGCGGGGAACCCCCACCTCCACTCGGGTCTGCCAACTCTACTAGGCGAAGGCCTTCAAGACTGCATTTCTGTAATATCTATTTTGCCTGCAACCCTATGGAGGCAAGCACACCAAGAGTTCTCATCTTTAAATCTCCCCCCCCCCCCCCCAACACACACACACACACACACACAAATCCCCTTGCCATAGCAATTTCCCTCAGCTCTTTTTTTTTTTTTTGCCAATCAGTTGGAAAGTTTAGTCCAGGGGTCCCCATCTTTTTGGTGTATTGGCTAGGAGCGCGGACTGTATTCTGGAAGAATTGGGTTTGCTTCCCCACTTCTCCACATGCCGCTGCTGGTGTGACCTTGGGTCAGTCACAAATTCTTTCATAAGAACATAAGAGAAGCCAATGTTGGATCCGTCCAATGGCCCATCCAGTCCGACACTCTGTCACACAGTGGCTAAAAATACCAGGTGCATTAAGTGGTCCAGCAGTGGGGCCAGGACACTAGAAGCCCTCCTGCTGTTGCGCCCCCCAACACCAAGAATACAGAGCATCACTTGCCCCAGACCGAGACTTCCTATCTATATCTTGTGGCTAATAGCCACTGATGGACCTCTGCTCCATATGTTTATCTAATTCCCTATTGAAGCCGTCCATGCTTGTAGCCACCACCATCTCCTGTGGCAATGAGTTCCATGTGTTAATTTGTTTTCAGAGCTGTTCTCTCACAAGCAGTTCTGGAAAGAGTTCTCTCAGCCCCATGTACCTCACAGGGTGTCTGTTGTAAGGAGGGGAAGGGAATGGAGATTGTAAGCCACTCTGAGACTCCTTCGGGTAGTGAAGGGTGGGGTATAAATCCAATCTCTACTCTTCTTCTTTTTGAGCAGTGGGCACTTTCAGAATTCTGACACAGTGTGGTGGGCCCAGCCACAAAATAGCTGCCATAAAACGGCTTCTGCAGGAGGTGAAGCCAGCTACAAAACGGTTTCCCTAGCTAACCTTCAGTCACACCATAAAGATCCTTGTGGTGTGATGGCAGCTGCTGCCAAAACAACATTTTAAAAACTCTGCACAAGCAATCAAATGCCTTGCTGGGCAAAAGCCCCAACTGGCTCTGCCCACTTTCTAAAAGCATTTGACGGGCACCAGAGAAGGTGTCAGCGGGCACCATGTTGGAGACCCCTGGTTTAGTCTTTCTCCTTCACTGGCTGCCTTCCAAATCACTGGACTCTTTCTCTCTGGTCACCCACCCTCAACAAGTTTCAGCCCTCAATGGTAATAACCACCAGACATCAATGGCAAGTGGCAGAAGGAGCTTCTAGCTACTGGTGAGAATGTGCAGTAGGGTTGCCAAACCCCCCGGTTTGCCAGGGGTCCCCCGTTTTGGGGGGGGTTCTACCCGCCGCCGGCCAGATGGCCGGTGGGGAAGCCCCACCCCCAACACCCCCAGCCACCCATCTCTCTCCCTTTAAGTGTGTGGAACCTGTGTTTCCTCCCAAGCCCGATCTCCGCAAGCTTGCAGGGAAATGCCAGCTTCATGCTCTTAAAAGGGAAATGCGGCTGCTATTAAAGGGGAAACGCTGGCTCCTGCATTTAAAAGGGAAACGCTGGCTCCTTTAAGTGCAGGGAACTGCTGTTTCTAGAGATCCGGCGCACGGCGGGGGGGGGGCGGCAGATGTCCCCAACGTGACGTCATCACGTTGGGGATGCCCCGTCCCCTCCAGGAAGGCCCCCAAAGTCCCCCGCTGGGGGTGGAAGATGGATTTGGCAACCCTAATGTGCAGAAAGAAACTTTAGCTATTGAGTAGCTAAACAAAGAGGTTTGAGAAAAAGCCATCCTATTTGAAAGCCGTAACAATCTAATCCAGTAGCCTAATTTTGGATGACTCTAGGCCACTGCAGTCACCCCACATGTGAAGCTGCCTTATTCTGAATCAGACCATCAAGTCCATCAAGGTCAGTCTTGTCTATTCAGACTGGCAGCGGCTCTCCAAGGTCTCAGACAGAAGTCTTTCCCATCACCTACGGCCTGGTCCTTTTTAACTGGAGAGGCCATGGATTGAACCTGGGACCCTTCTGCGTGCAAGGCAGAAGCTCTTCCGCTGAGCCCCAGCCCCTCCCTACATTTACAGCTCATTTGCAGAAAGCCATCTCACAAATGTTCTGGTAATAGGTCCGAGTCAAGTAATCTGTCATGAGTGTGGTTAAATGGCAGGCACTTTCCACGAGTGTGAAAATTGCCGCTTGCCTTCACCGGAAATTCTCAAAATCTCTGTTTTCATTGTGAAAGACAGAGGTCCCAGTTTCTACCCATGAAGACCCTGCCTGCCCTTTGCAGACTCAAGGCCCTCTAATCTTTCATGATTTTCAGATCCCTCCTGCCTGTGATGGAAAAGGGTGGAGAGTGATCGAACATCAGTGTCTAGAAGTTTCCCGGGAAACCTTGGCAGCTACAAACTGTGCAAAGAGGAAGGCCTGTGGCTCATCACTAGAGCACAGATTTTGCAGGCAGAAGACGTAATATGGAATCTCCAGTTAAAATGATGTTGGGTCGCTGGGCAAGAAAAGACTCTTGGCTGAGGACTTCAAAGGGATTTTCTGCATGGGTCCCCCCCCCCTTCTGGCCCCATACTGCTTTGGTTTTTTATCCTGATTTCCGCATGCCTTTCTGTGCCTTCAGTTTTGACTTCTTTTTTTGTTTCCCCCCTGGTTTTTTTCTAGCTCTTTTAAGACTACTTTTACCCTCACGTTTTCCTGGAAGCCAATTTTGATTCAGCTTTTCCTAGTGCATAATGTTACAGTCGGTTTTCTTTGTCCCACCCACCTCCACCTCACTTTCCAGTGATTGGACTGTCATCATTAATCCCCTCCCTCTCTCCCCCAAGATGAATGATTCATTTTAAAAAATGACCCTAAAATATCGATAAATCTCTGAAGTGATGTAAAGATCGTTTAAGTGGATTATCTGAATTCCCAACTTCATTTTTTAAAAAAGTCTCTAGCTTCTTCCCCTCTGGAGATAAAAGGAAAAAGTCATATCTTTGTGGGGGAAGAGACTAGAGACTTACTTTAAAAAAAAAAAGAAAGCTAGGAATCCAGAGCAGCTGCTTAAATAATCATTACAACAGTACGACAGCACCCTCCCTTGAAAATCCTCATTATTAAAGCCATGTGCAGAAGAAAACAAACTGACTCCACAACTCTAAAAATGGAGAAAATCAGAAGTAACGTGAGCATGTAGAAAAGGTCAGAGACCTCCTGCCAATCAAAATGCGACAATACTGCATTGTAATAAGAGTAGAAGTCAACACCGTGTGTTCATCTGATCATGCCATCTAGGATTTGAAACAAATTTGGGCAGCGAAGAACAAGAAAGCTTAGCACAACATTCTCAGAATTTGGCCACACACAGTATCCAGGACCAGGGCTAGTCTGAATTCAGACCATCCATCTGGAAAGCCACTCACTTGTTTCATGTCTGATTTTGCATCAGTTTGAGATTTCTTTGGAGTGCATTCTTTGTTTTGTCTGGATTGTCTAGATTTAGAACCTGCTCTAGATGAATAAAGATGTGAAGGACAAAGCTCCTTCTCACCCTCTGGACCCACACTTACCACAGATTAAGCGCACAATGCCTGCTAGGTCCTGAATTAGTTCCGTGAGGAGTGGGCTCCATCCGTCTCTGTGCTGGAATTGCCATTTCATGTATCAACAGGGGAAATAAGCTACCAGGAATAGTGGAATAGTCTTTCAGAGGGGTAGTAGTGTGTTAGCCTGTTGTGACAAAACACTAAATAAAATAACAGACTTCTTGTGGCAGACGTTTTTGTGGACTAGAGCGCCATGTCTTCAGAAGCAGGAAGGGTTCTCCTCAGTCGGGAGACACATCACATAAGCAAAGACTAAGGGCGATTTCGCACTAGAGCTGCCTCGTGGTTGCGCCACCGTTTCCCCGACACTATTTGTCAATTTCACACCCGAAGCTGCGGGGCTGCATTTGACCCGCGGCTTCGCCCGATTTCCTCCACAGTTTCGTGATCCTCAAAAACCAGGATCACGAAACTGCGGGGGAAATCGGGCGAAGCCGGGAGTCAAAATGCAGCCCCGCAGCGTCGGGTGTGAAATTGACATATTTGTGTCGGGGCCAACCGCGAGGCAGCTCTAGTGCGAAATCGCCCTAATTAAAAACCTTTGGCCCAGAGCCTATCTTTAATGAAATTCGAGAACTCTGGAGGTAATTCATGCACCTCTGCTCCCAGTCCCCCCCCCCCGATCAGGATGCCAGGCCTCCAGGTGGGACCATCCCCCAGAATGACAGCTCATCTCCAGACACTTCTAGAAACAATGGCTGCTTGGGAGGGTGGACTCTGTGGCATTGTGCCCCTCTGAGGTCCCTGTCCTCCCCAGGCTCCATCCTCGTATCTCCAGCAGTTTCCCAACCTGGATCTGGCAACCCTACCCCCCCCACCCCCCACCAGGGGGACCTGGCAACCCTATGAAATGTACTTTTTCTTTTACTGCCCCTTTAAGATGTTGTGGGGCAGGCATTTCCAGTTAGGGAAAACCGAGAGGAGGGAGTTAACTTTGCATCCTCCAGTTCCATAGTCACAGTCCATGTCCCTCCCCTACACACAGGGACAGATTACCCACTGGGCGTTCCAATCCGAGAACTTGAGCTTCCTTAATTTGGCCCTCAGAATGGCCAAGAAATCCAGATGGCATCAAAATCTCTCCTCTAGGCAAAACAGCTAGCTTTGGAAAGGTAAGTCGCAGCGCAGTTACTTCAGTCTCGGCCTGGGAGAGGCCATGGCAAAGTGGCAGAGCATCTGCCTAGCATGTGAAAGGTCCCAGGTTCGATCCTCAGCATTTCCAGCTCAAAGGGTCAGGTAGTAGGTGATGTGAAGGACCTTCACCTGAGACTGTGGAGAGCCAGTGCCTGAGCAGACAAGACTGACCTTGATAGACCAATGCTCTGACTCAGCACAGGGCAGCTTCATGTACATGTGTGCCGGAGTAACTCTGCATAGGATCGTAATGCAAGTCTTGTGGCTAGGCAGACATTTCTGCATATACGCAGTCACCACGAAAGCTATCGCCAACTTTCATTCCATGCTTTGCCTATCATCTTCCAATGCTTTAGACGGGACAACCGTTCTCTTTGAGAGACCTGTACATCTTCCCCAACGTTCTGAGCTACGGCTCCCAAGATCCTTAGGGAAGAAGAAATTATGACCAAAGCCCGGCTCAAGTCTGCCCTCTAAGGCCTTCAGAAGTATGGGGGGGGGAACGTGGGAAGCAGTATTCCCTCTAAGCTGAGTTAGTGTGAGCTAGCTCACATTTTTTTAACCTCTGGCTCACACATTTTTGTCTTAGTTCAGGAAGGATGGCTACAGAGCAAACTAATGTATGCAGTAGCCAAATGGCTCGCTCACAACTTTAATGCCAGTAGCTCACAAAGTAGAATTTCTGCTCAAAAGACTCGACAGCTTAGAGGGAACATTGGTGGGAAGCCATCTGGAAACCTGGTGTTTGCTTTATGTACAGTACAACCAGGATAATCTACCGTTGAGAAACGTTTGAGACAAAGGACCAATTAAAAATAAAGCACCAAGACTGTTTGCCCAACTGAACGATTGTGGCTGAGCAGAGGATATTAAACTAGGTCATCCCTGCTCTAGCGTTTTGAGGCGAATAGCTGCAAACTCATTCCCACTGTATTTGCACTGAGGTCTCCGAACTCCGTGCTGGGGACGGAAACATCTAACAGCATCTGAGATGACTCTGGTTGATGCCCAACTGGAATGACCAAGGCTGCTTTAATGAGGAGATAATAGGCTTGCCACCCTCCAGGAGGCACCTGGAAATCTCCCACTATTCCCAGATGACCAAGATCAGTTCCCCTGGAGAGAATGGCTGCTTCGGATGGTGCACTCAATGGCATTATACCCTGCTGCTCCCCCACACGCTGCCCTCCCCAGGCTCCACCCCCACCCCCCAAATCTCCAGGAATTTCCCAACCTGGCAACCCTAGTAGACGAGGAGGCTGATATTAAACAGAGCGGAAGAAAGTCTGTTTGGTTCCTGGCCACTTCATACCATCCAGGTTTGCAGGAGCTGTTTCACATGTGCAAATATCTTTCAGACCAGCCAGAAAGACATTTGGGATCAGGCCAGAATGACATTGAATGCAGCATCCTGTTTCCCACGGTAGCCGACAGGATGCTCCTGGGAAGACCCCGAGCAGTGCCTTAGGGCAAAGGCTCAGCCCTCCACACTGCCTACCCTCCAGCAACTGACATCCAGAGGATTACTGCCTCTGAACACGGAGGTTCCATTTAGCCAGCTTAGCTAATAGCCATTCATGGACCTCTCCTCCGTGAATGTATCTATTCCCCTTTTATAGCCAACTAAACTAGTGGCCATCACTGCATTGTGCGCTTACTATTTTTTAGGAAAAAATTATATCCCCCTTTCTCCCTTATGGAGGACCCAGAGTGGCTTCTCACCTCTTTCTCTCCCCCCCTTGATCCTCACAGCAACAATCTTGTGAGGATAGGTTTAGGCTGAGAGGTTGTGCCTGGCGGCAGGCCCGTAGCCAGGGGTTTTTCCGGGGAGGGGTGCTGGGGGGGGTAGTTTAATTGATGGAAAGAGAGCGACGGCTGCAGCGGCTCACTGACTCCCACCCCACTCACCTTGCCTTGCCTCAGAGGGGATTCTCCCAACCAGACAGTGGTGGCGGCAGCCTGGCGTTCCTCACCTGGCCTCCGCCGCTGGCCCTGCCCACTTTCTTAAAACACTTGGCGTGCACCAGGAAAGGTGTCAGCGGGTGCCACGACAGCCTCGGGCGCCACGCCGAGGACCCCAGTGGAACCGTGATGCCGCACCAGCCCATATGACGGTGAATTCCATACATGGATTGTACTGTGTGAAGAAGTCTCAGCCCAGTCCAGAGCTCTGTCCAGTCCAACAGCGTCTAACCAGGTAGCCAATGCCCGAAGCCAGCAAACACTTCTTCCTGTCCCTGTTTTTTATTTCTGCCATCCAAAACACAAAACATAAATGGCAGGTGTGCATTCGGACCTGGGTGTTATAAGCGTGTAACTGCAGAACCCCATAAACACATCTCTCTAATTGACACCATTCTTGAAACTATGGGAAGACTGCATAAATAAAGCCCATTTATCTATGTGTACATAGTTCCCCTGTGGCGAAGTACTCTGCAGTAGCACAGGTGCCTCTCATGCGCCTTAGAGCACCCAAAGAACATCTGTAATATTTAAGATGTATTTGCAACTATAAATTCTAGGTGCTGGTGAGTCCATTCAGAGAGAAGGGGTCCTTGGGTTGCTTGACCCACACCCAGATCGTAGCTCATGTATTCAAGCCCCCACCCCCATTGGAAAAAAGTGCAGAAAAAGGAAACAAAAATAATTGAGGGGAATGGACACCTTCCCTACAAAGAAAGATTAAAGAGGTTAGGGCTCTTTAGCTTGGAGAAATGGTGACTGAGGGTGACATGACAGAGGTTTGCAAAATTATGCATGGGATAGAGAAGGCAGAGAAAGAAGTACTTCTCTCCCTTTCTCACAATTCAAGAACTTGTGGACACTCAATGAAATTGATGAGCAGTAGGCATAGAACAGATCAAAGGAAGTACTTCATCACCCAAATAGTCAGTAACATGCGGAATTCACTGCCACAGGAAGCGATGGTGGCTACAGGCATAGGCAGCTTCAAGAGGGGATTGGATAAACATATGGAGCAAGAGGTCCATCAGTGGCTATTAGCCACCAGGTATAGATGGAACACTTTGTCTGGGGTCATGATGCTCTGTATTCTTGGTGCTTGGGGGGCAACAGTGGGAGGGCTTCTGAAGTTCTGGCCCTGCTGGTGGACCTCCTGATGGCACCTGGGTTTTGGCCACTGTGCGACACAGAGTGTTGGACTGGATGGGCCATTGGTCTGATCCAACATGGCGTCTCTTATGTTCTTATATTTTCGGCATGTGTGCTGCACGCCTGCAGAGCTATGATTTAAGAGCCTAGTGGTGTGATCAGGCTGCCTCTTCACCATGAATCTGAGGTCCAATAAGCATCTTTTTGTTTTTTGGAAGGGCTGTTGTTTGATGGCAGAGCACACAGTGCTCTTGTGCATGGTCTCCTGTTCCATTCCTGGCATCTCCAGTTAAAGATGTCTTACAGACAGGAGAACTGAGAAAGAACTTTTGCTGAAGAAAGGAAACCACTACCAGGCAAGGAGAAGAATGGCTCCTTGGCCAAAGAATCGTTGCTCTCAATTGCTGTAAGGCACTTCCTGATTTCCATAGAGGAGGGTATATTTTGTGCAGAAGTCAATACCCCAAAGTTTGCAGGGGGGTGTGGGTGGCTGCTGGAAGTTGGGCAAAAAGAAAAACTGAGTCCCCTCAGCTCGTTCAAATGATATAATTTATTTAATTTACATCTTGCCTTTTGGCCCCCGGGATGCGCTAAATATGCATGCGTACTTCCTCTTATTTTGGTATCATTCTTTGAATATTTTTCATCATTTATATCACCCTTGCCTGTTGTGTATGGGGAAGAGTTCTTTTGGACTCTGAAACCCCACCCTCTGTCCATGAAAGATCTTAGGGTCAAATCTAGATGTGATGTAGATCACAGACCTTCCAGAGACTTTTGAAGCTGAATTACAGTCCTGTGGGACCCCAGTTCACACTGGGGCTGTGCAGGAAGAAGTGTTTCAGTGGTTTTGCTAATAAAGAAAACACCCCCTGCTCCATTATTATGTATCAAAAGGGAAGAGACAAGTTACATCTTTTTCCTGTATTACTTTTCTTTAAAAGGTTATAACAGTGCAGGATGTTCAGGTGGGTAGCCATGTTGTCTGAAGCAACGGAACAAAGTTTGAGTCCAGTAGCACCTTTAAGACCAACGAAGTTTAATTTCAGGTATAAGCTTATACCCAGAATTAAACTTTGTCCTTAAAGGTGCCACTGGACTCAAACTTTGTTCTAGTGCAGGGTGTGTGTGTGTGTGTGTGTGTGTGTGTGTGTGTGTTTTAGCATCTGTTAACAAAGCCATGTAGGGGTAGAAGGAATTTTGTGAACCCATGATTTGAACGGGAGCCTCATATAGCTGTAACTGGGCTTTAAAAGATACTGGGAAACTCCCATTCTCATTGCCCTGTTCAGGTCGTTGCATCTCGTCACACTGAAATGGTTGTGTGAAGGGGGGACACAGATGCTCCTTCTTTACTCTTATCAATTAGCTGCCTATTCCTTATTCTTAGTAATCTGTGGCAGAGTTCATACAATTCATTTTCTGTCTGAGCCGGGCATGGTCCCAGCTGCTTTCAGGCATACTCTCCTCTGGACCAATGTAATATATAAATAGCATATTATTCTTATTGTATTTGCAATATCTAGTATTAGGCAATACCTTCTGTTGCAAGCAGCTGTTCTTATTGGTTTCCACATTCTTATTTTCCTTGTAAATTCCCATTTCTTCTGGGGACTTTTTCAGTTCTGCAAATGTTTTGCTCCCTCTAGTGGTCAATTTGATATTACACTGGTTTGTGCCTGGCATAGCTCCCTGCAGATTTAAACGGCAGGTTTTTATGCCAGAGATAAATCAGTGTAAGATCAAATCAACCACCACAAGGAGTAAAGCACGTGCAGAACAAAACAAAAAAAAAACCCAGAAGAAACAGGAACTTACAGGCGAGAAAAATGAGAATGCGGAAAAATACCATGTTTGCAACAGCCCTCTTCTTCCGGTGGCCACAATCACAGGGACTGTCATTTGTGGTGGTCCAGTCCAGACACACAGTGCCCCCCCCCAAGAATTGCCACAGGAGCTACTAGCAAGCAAGCGACCGAGCTAGGATCCCAGGGGAGTTCTGATTGCATGAGCTGGTACTTCTACATGGAGATTAATCATGCTGATTACACAGTTCAGCTCTTTTTCGAGCTGCCATTGATTGCACAAACTACCCAGCGATGTGTGTGACCCCCCTGCATGCAGGTTTGGATCCTACAGTTGGTCTGTCTTGTTCAATCCCGGTCGGGTTATGAGCTTCCGTGCTGCCACAGGGGGATCGCATGAGGGCGCCCCAAGCATGTGACCAGTCCCGAAGGCAGAGATCATCCACCGCACACATTACATCTGCCCATGCAAACCGGGATCACCGAGATTGCACATGTGACAAGACAAAGTGTTGAGTGCTTCCGCCCTTTGAGATCTTGATGGACGTGGGCACCTATTTGTGATCCTACTCAGATGATACCCCCTTCCTTTATCCTCAATTGTTCAGGCCAAGGTCCGCGAGCTAGAAGAGAAATGTCGGACGCAGAGCGAGCAGTTTAATCTCCTCTCCAAGGAACTGGAAAAGTTTCGGCAGCAAGCTGGAAAGATTGACCTCCTGAGTAGTAACCCGTTGGCAGCCTCAGACATCCCCGGATCCCCTAGCAAGTCCCTGTCCCAGTTAATGAATGGAATTGCCACCTCCCTCGGCAAAGGTAAGAAGGAGCCCTTTGGTTCAAAACTGCTCCAAGAGAAGAATTCGGAAAGCTTGATTCAATCCACTTTATTCCTGTTGCTATTAACGTGTTACATCTTTGCTGGAATGTAGCAGATGTGTGCATATATATATGTATATGCAGATGTGTATACACACACACACACACACACCTTTTGCACTTCTGTTATCAAAGGGTTTTCAAGGTAAGAGATAATCAGAAGTGGTTTACCCTTGCCGCCTTCTGCACGTTACAAGTCATGGCACCAAAACTTTGGAACGCTATGGAACCGTTCTGTCACTTTAAAAAAAAAAAAAAAAATCAAGCCTTGTGTGGGTGTGAAGTGCTGTCAAGTCATTTCCAGCTTATGGAGTTTTCAAGACAAGAGTTGGTCAGAAGTGGTTTGCCATTGCCTTCTTCTGCATTGTACTAACCATGGTTAGCCAAAGTGGCACTGCTGTTGTCTATGAAAGGTTTTCCGCCAGTGTCCCCTTCCACTACTGCTGCTGCCCAGTAGCTGCTACCCTTCAAGGATTCCTCCACCCCCCTCCCCACTGGGACTGTCCGTTCTCTTCCGCTGATGTGGCTGTTGATCCCTGAAAGGGGGGGAGAAGAAGAAGAAGAGGAGGAGGAGGAGGTGATTGGATTTATACCCCGCCCTTTACTCGGAGTCTCAGAGTGGCTCACAAACTCCTTTCCCTTCCCCTCCCCACAACAGACACCCTGTGAGGTAGGTCGCATCTCATTCTGATGTCTCAGCTCTGCCCATTCCGCCAGCAGGTGACTCTGCTAGGAGTATTGCTCTCAGCTTTGCTGACACACACAGACACCCCCCCCCCCCGGTCACCATGTTAAGGTGTGCATCCAAGAAGAGGTAAGAAGGTACGTAATTTCACAAAAGGGGTAGGTTATTTTTATTTTATTATTTATTTTGGTGATTCAATTTGTACCCCGCCCTCCCCGCGAGCAGGCTCAGGTTAAACCCACCTTCCTGAATTCCTAGTTTACAAACTCCCCCACCACCCTCCCAGCTGTCTGAAATGGCACACTCCTATCAGGGTTTGAGAGCAAGATTTGAGTCTGGTAGCACCTTAGAGACGAACAAGATTTTCAGGGTCTAAACTTTCGAGAGTCAAAGCTTGCTCTGTCGGATGTATCTGCTGAAGGTCACGAAAGCTTATGCCCCGGAGATGTTGTTGGTCTTTGAGGTCCTACTGGACTCAAATCTTGCCCTTCTGCAGACCAAGAGGGCTACCCTCTCGAAACTCCTATCAGGGTTGTGATGTAATCATCCTGATTCTATAGACTCAGCCTCAGACAGCAGGAAAGAAGGTTTCTAATAACATTTGCTTGTCTATAATCAGTGGGATTTGTGCAGAAGGAACCGTTGGTCGTTTTTGCCCTAAATCAGCCCGTAAAATCAACCACCCTGCAATGCCCGCTCCAATAAAGAAAGACTTACAGGATCTCCTAAGGGCATTCGGGGAGTCGTGAACCTTTCGCCAGCAAGCCTGTTTCCCATGAATCTTGTAGATGGCTTTTACGTCAGCTTGTTAAGTAAGAACCTAGAATTGAAAGACACTGTTATTGACTCATTGCAGTCTGGTCTTCCCTTGCCTTGCCGGTAATCTGTTTCTCCCCCCACCCCCTTTCTCTGTGTGTTTCCTAAAGGAATGCAGAAAATGGATGGGGGGGGCTGGCTAGATCTTTTCGGTTTGTCAGTGGCAGCAACCGCTAACTAGCTGAACCTCAGTCGGCTGGTTTGCTTTCAGTGCATAAATTATTTCCGAGGGTTGCAGCAGCATCGTGGGCTACGGGTCATCCGAGGATGCTTGGAACAGCTCCAGCATGCTGATTGGTGCGCTCGAGCCTGTTTCGTGTCGCTTTGATGAGAGCTGAATAAGCAAGCGGAGCCTGTTCAGCTATTGATGTAGATGCAAGCAGGGGAGACATCCCTCTTCCTGGGTGTACCGGAACACTTCCTGGACCCGACCCAACAGTTACCAAGCACGTCGAAATGTCCACGCACACATGGAAGCAAGAACTAATGCAGAGCAGCTGTTAAGAGCAAATATGCTACCAGCTGGGGAGTTCCCGTTTCAGTGCTCGGGGCCAAATTAGATGAGCCCAGTTTAAAACTCAGAGCCAAATTAGATGTACTACAGGTGGGGCCTGTAGATCTCCTGGTATGACAGTGGATCTCCAGACTACAGAGATCAGCTCCCCTGGAGATAACAGCTGCTTTGGAGGGTGGATTCTCTGGCATTGTACCCTGCTGAGGCCCCTCCTCTCCCCAAACCCCGCCCTTTCCCAGATCCACCCCCAAAATCTCCAGGTATTTTCCAGCCCAGAGCTGGCAACCCTATTGTCACAGCATTGAACTAGGACCAGGGAGACCCACATAGGGTTGCCAACCTCCTCCAGGTGGTAACCGGAGATCTCTTGATATTACCATTGATCTCCAGACGACCAAGATAAGTTCCCCTGGAGAAAATGGCTGCTTTGGAGGGTGGGCTCTGTGGCCTTATACCATGCTGAGGTCCCTCCCCAAACCCGCCCTCCCCAGGATCCACCCCCCAAAACCTCCAAAAAAACCCCAAAACCTCCTCCAACGCAGAGCTGGCGACCCCAGCAGATGAAGTCTTTCTTGTTGGTTAATTGGTTTTAACTTTAATGCAGTTGCAAGGCAGGGCGCCCCCCCAAAAAAACCCCCAAAACCTCCTCCAACACAGAGCTGGTGACCCCAGCAGATGCATGAAGTCTTTCTTGTTGGTTGATTGGTTTTAACTTTAATGCAGTTGCAAGGCAGGGCGCCTTCAAATATAATGGGAGGATTGGTGTTTGTGTGTGTGTGTGTGGGGGGGATTTCTTCAGAGTTGGCCAGCACAAGGAATTGGCATGGTTGGGCACGTGACCAAGACTCAATATCTTGGGGGAAGGGGCTGTGGCTCAGTGGCAGAGCCTCTGCTCGGCGTGCAGAAGATCCCAAGTTCAATCCTAACATCTCCACTTAAGAGGATGGTGTTACATGATGTGAAAGACCTCTGCCTGAGACCCTAGAGCAGGGTCTCCCAAATCTACTTTGTAAAAAAAAGAGAGAGAGAAACCTCTCCGCTGCAGCCAATCAAAACCCGTTCTGCCAAAAAAAAGATAACAGTCTTCCGGGTACAGCCAATCAGCCAGACCTAGCAGTTCATCAGATACGGAGGATGGCTTAATGCTGTCTCCCAGGCATTCGGAATAGTCCATAATTGATCCATCAGTAATTGTATGAGTTGGACGGTGGATATAATTGGCTTGTGCAAATATACTTTTAGGTGCCAGCAGCTAATTTGCGTCCCTAGACTGTTAAATTAAGAAGCCTGTCACACTGCGGCATCATCTTCAGAGAACAATTTCTTTTTCCACCGGACTCTTGCTAGTCATGGTGAGTGGTACTTACACTAAGGGCAGGGGCAGAGAAAGATTCTGAAGGGTCAGGTTGCTTTGGTCACCATACCTGGTCACCTATCTCCAAAAGGACATTGCAGAGGTGGAAAAGGTACGGAGGAGGGCAGCCAAGATGATGAGGGGGTTGGAGCAGCTTCCCTGTGAGGAAAGGCTGAAGAGTCTGGGACTTTTCAGTTCAGAAGAGAGACGACTGGAAGGGGGGGGCATGATAGAGGTTTAAAGGGAGGGCCACAAGAATCATGGCGTGGAATCCCATCTCTCCCCCCATTGATGAGCCAGCACGTCCAGGCCCAATTGCTCACCTTGGACTGCGTGGCAGCTCTGTCTGGGAACTGCTCCAAGCCCAGAGCAGCTACCGGCATCTGTCGCCGCCATGACCAGGCCCTGAGCAGCTCCCAGCATTCACCACTGCAGCCAAGCCTGGAGCGGCTCCCAACGTGCACCACTGCCACAGCCGAGCCCCAAGTGGCTCCCTATGTGTGTGGACACCACAGCCAGGCCCCAAGCTGCTCCTGGCATCCACCAAAGCGGTGACGTGGCCTTGAGCAGCTCTCAGTGTGCGCTGCCACTGCAGCCAGCCCCGAGCAGCTCTGCTGCGGCGCCTGAGCCCAGCTACTGTTGCAGGTGGGCCTGGAGTGTTTCCTAGCAGGGCTTTTTTTGTAGAAAAAGCCCAGCAGGAACTCATTAGCATAATAGACCACACCCAACAGCAGAAACTCATTAGCATATTAGGCCACACCCCTGACAGCAGAGCTCATTAGCACATTAGGCCGCACCCCCATGTTACCAGAAGTGTGGTCATCCAGCCACACCCACCTTTTGCTTCTTATTCTGTTTACCTTGTTTGTTGTCAAAACCCAGGGCCTTTTTTTGTAGCAGGAACTCCTTTACATGTTAGGCCACACACCCCTAATGTAGCCAATCCTAATGAGTTTCTGCTGTTGGGTCTGGCCTATTATGCTAATGAGTTCCTGCTGGACGTGGCCAACTCAGGAGCCAGCCGGCACTCCGTTCCTGTGTGTTTCTGCCCAAAAATAGCCCTGTTTCCTAGTAACCACCACATTAGAAGCAAAGGAGGTGTGTTGTCTGTGCCTACTCAGACAGCACCTTTCAATTTTTTAAAAAGTGGGGGGGGGGGATTTAAACATTTCAGATTTTTCTGTACACCTGGGGAGTCCCCCAAGTGCACTGAAAACTCTGCTTAGCCTCCATGTGGCCCCAATCCACAGATTAAGCTATCCTCACAGGTGGCTAATAGTATATAGATGTGGGGTGGAGAGGGTTGACAAAGGAATTTTTCTGTCTCTGAAAATACTAGAACTGGAGGGCATCCAATGAAGCCGATGGGCAGCAGGTTCAGGACAGACAAAAGGAAATGCCTCTTAACACAGTGAGAGATTAAAATGTGGGATTCGCTGGCAAGGGACATAGTGATGGCCCCGGGCATAGGTGTCTTTAAAAGGGGATTAGCCAGATTCATGCAGGAGAGATCTATCCATTTAAAGGAAGTACTTCTTCGCCCAAAGAGTGATTAACTCATGGAATTCACTGCCACAGGAAGTGGTGGCGGCTACAAGCATGGACGGCTTCAAAAGGGAATTGGATAAGCATATGGAGCAGAGGTCCATCAGTGGCTATTAGCCACAAGGTATAGATAGGGGCTCTGGGGCAAGTGATGCTCTGTCATCTTGGTGCTTGGGGGGGTCAACAGTGGGAGGGCTTCTAATATCCTGGCCTTGCCGGTAGACCTCCTGATGGGACCTGGTATTTTTGGCCACTGTGTGACAGAGTGTGGGACTGGATGGGCCTTTGGCCTGATCCAACATTGCCGTCTCTTATGTTCTTATGTTCTTATCCGTTGCTGCTAGCCATGGTGACTGAGGGGAACTTCCATGTTCAGAGACAGTCAACCTCTGAATCCCAGTGCCAGCAGGCAACATCAGGGGCAGGCCTTGGCCTCTATGCCCTGCTGTTGATCCTTCAGAGGAACTGGTTGGCCCCTGTGTGAGACAGGATGCTGGACCAGGTGGACCAAGTGGTCTTCTTAGCTTCTTATTTAGGATATATTTAATAGGGTTGATCTTGTGAGTTTTTGGTTTCTTTTTTGTGTCATTTATACGCAGCTGATGACCTGACTGGGATGGCCCAGGCTAGCCTGATTTTGTGAGACCCTGGAAGCAAAGCGGGGTTGGCCCTGGCTAGTACTTGAATGGGAGATCACCCAGGAAGTTTAGGTTTGCTTCCCAAGGCAATGACAAACTATCTCTGTTTGTCCACTGCCTTGAAAACTCTATGGGGTCGCCAACATTTGGCTGGAACTTGATGGCAATTTCTACCACCATATGCAATTGATGCAGAAACGGCTGGAAGTCCGTCGTCGCCCCCCCCCCCAGGGGAGAAAATGTCAACATTGGGAAAAGAGAAACTGGTGCGAAAATTAAATGGTTACTGGTTCACTTCTTGCAAGGGAGAAACAAATTCAGAACAGGGCTATTTTGAATGGAAAGTTGTATTTCAGAACTACTGCAGGTCAGTTTTGGGACTCCAGTCAACAAAAGCAGGATACGACCGCAATCAGTCATGCTTGAATCGAAACAGGCAAATTCCTGAATTCTGGACGCTCTGGAACTTATTTTTTGTACCATTTTGTGTTTTGACACAGCAGGATTCATCCCTACCCCACCCCGAATTATTTTATGGCCCTGACCTGGATAGCCCAGGCCAGCCTGATCTCATCAGATCTTAGAAGCTAAGCAGGGTTGACTCTGGCAAGTACTTGGACAAGAGACCTCCTTGAAACACCAGCAGTCAGGAGGACATGGGGCAGGCTTTACTCAGCTGCCTCTCTGAATATCCTCCGGGCCCCCAGCAGGGGTCAGTCACCAGAGGTCGCCATGACTTCCAGGTGTGTGTGTGCACCCATACGAAAAATACAAAAAAAAAAACCACCCCACCAAAAAAGAGAATTATTTTATGAAAGTGTTATTTGTATGTCAGTATATGATGATTTAGGGAGCTGCGGTGGCTCAAGTGGTTAAGACGCTGAACTGCAGGCTGTCGAAGGTCAGTAGTTCATCAGTTCGAGACCTGAGTTGCCACATGACGGAGTGAGCTCCCGTCTCTAGTTCCAGCTCCTGCCAACCTAGCAGTTCGAAAGCAAGAAATTGCAAGTAGATAAATAGGTACCACTCTGGTGGGAAGGTAACAGCGTTCCGTGTGCCTAAACAGTCATGCCGGCCACATGACCACGGAAACGTCTTCGGACAGCGCTGGCTCTTCGGCTTTGAAACGGAGATGAGCACCGCAACCCTAGAGTCGGATTCGACTGGCTTTCGAGCAAGGGAACCTTTGCCTTTTACTTATATGAGGATTTCCCTTGACCTGGATAGCCCAGGCTAGTCCAGTTTTGTCAGGTTTTGGACACTAAACAAGGTCAGCCCTGGTTAGTATTTTGATGGGAGATATCAGGGTTACCACTTACCACACAGAGGCAGGGAATAGCAAAACACCTCTGAATGTCTCTGGCTGTGAAAACCCTATGAAGTTGCCATAAGTCAGCTGTGACCTGGTGGCAAATACACACTCACACACAATTAGGTTTGCCAGACTCCTGGTGACGCCTGGAGATCTTCCACCATTACAGCTGATCTCCAGATGATTAAGATCAGTTCCCCTGGAGGAAATGGCTGCTTTGGAGGGTGGGCTCTATGGTGTTGTACCCTGCAGAGGTCTCTCCCCTCTGCAAACCCCGCCCTTGCCAAGCTTCACCCCCAAAATCTCCAGGTACTTCCCAACCCAGGGGTGGCAATCCTCATCGTTATCTGTTGTAATATGTGTGTTATGTTGCCTATGTATAAAAGAATCTACCAAGCCAACAGTAGAAAGCAGAGGATCAAAACATAAATTAATATGAAAAGGAGCTAAAACAGAGGATGTTCACTCTGCCTTAGTGTACATCTGAGCCACTTCCGCACTGCCATTTTTGTTACTCCTTTGTCCCTGTTGCTTCAGAGTATGAAGTCAGGACAGTTTACGCCATGCAGGGAGAGGGGTTTGTTTGTGCTGGTTATTTCCTTGGCCGCTCGACTCAAGCTATTCCCGATGTCCCTGCCGGCACAGGTCAGCTATTTGCATGAACTATTTTTTTTTAGTGTTGCCATGGAGAAAATATGCTTTGTTTGTTTGAATGAGAGTGTATTTTAGTGCCAAGGCTGCAGGAATACATTCAGGTTAGTTTCTGGCAGGCTGATGCACAATGTCTCAAGTTTCATGTTAAAACTAGCAATGGTGATGAATTCGCTTCAGGTGCAAGACTTGGTTTGGCTTCGAGTAAGCCGCGCATTTACGCTCTTCGAATGTTGGAGGGTGGGGTTGCCAGCTCACGGTTGGGAAATACCTGGAGATCTTCAAGGTGGAACCTGAGGAGGGTGTGGTTTCGGGAGGGGAGGCACTTCAATAGGGTACAATGCTATAGAGTCCACCCTCCAGAGCAACCATTGTCTTCAGGTGAATTGATCTCTGTAATAGCAGTCAATCTCCAGCCACCACCTGGAGGTTGGGAACCCTAGAGTGATTGTAGAAGAGAATAAGAGATTGTATTTATACCCTGCTCATCATTCAGAGTCTCAGAGCAGTTTACAATCTCCTTTCCTTTCCCCTCCCCACAACAGACACCCTGTGAGGTAGGCGGGGCTGAGAGAGCTCTGACAGAAACTGCTCTTTTTCAAGATTTGCTCTGACAGAACTACGGCTTGCCCAAGGTCACCCAGCAGCTGCAAGTGGAGGAGCGGGGAATCAAACCCAGTTCTCCCAAATTAGAGTCCGTGCGTTTAACCAGTACACCAAACTGGAGGGGGCTGGAGGGTTTATTCTTCCAATATGATAGCATGGAAATGGCAGACATGCCCCCCCCCCTGGTAGGGGCCAGTCTTATGGGTAAGAACACCTTCCCTTCTTCCACTGGGTTGTGCTGGCAAGGAAGGAGGGCAGGACCCTCCTTTTCCAACAGATGCTTTGTGTGGGGACAGAAGGAAAGCTGGTCCAGTTATGCTGAGCAGACTAAAAAAGGAACATCCACCCCGTGCGCGTGGGAGGGTTTTCTGCCTAGCAGATGTCCCTACACACGATTTCATGCCGAGAAATCTCATTGCAGCATGATGCTAGTGACTGCGTAAACACAGCCTGTTCTTCCACGTCAAGGATCCCAGCTGATGCCCTCCCCTGCCAGACTCACGTGTGTGTTTAAGGGCCGTCAAACATCTTCTGGCTTACGGCGACCCTATGAATGAATCACCTTTAAAACTTCCTATCATTAACAGCCTTGCCCAGGTCTTGCTGAACGAAGGCTGTGGCTTCCTTGATTGAGTCCATCCATCTCAGGCTGGGTCTTGAGAGCCAGCGTGGTATAGTGGTTAAGACGGCGGACTCTAACCTGGAGAACCGGGTTTGATTCCCCACTCCTCCTCCACATGAAGCCAGCTGGGTGACCTTGGGTCAGTCACAGTTCTCTCAGAGCTCTCTCAGCCCCACCTACCTCACAGGGAGTCTGTTGTGGGGAGGGGAAGGGAAGGTGATTGTAAGCTGCTCTGAGACTCCTTTGGGTAGTGAAAAGCAGGGTATAAAACTAACTCTTCCTCCACATGCAGCTGCTGGTGTTCTCTCCAAAGTAGTCCTTGAAAGAGTTTCCCCCCACACCGCTCCCTTGTTCCTTGTGAGCGGCAAAGGTGGAAGCAGCAAGCTGTGCCTAATGACATTGGCAGCGGCAGCTGCAGCAAAGCCAGAGAGTACAATTTAGGGCAGTGCCGACATAATCAGATATCCAGACCTCTCTCTGCCTCCTGTCCTCTCGCTTTAATTCCACCAGGCTACAGGTTGCAAACCCTGGATGAGCATGTGACTTTGGGGTCAGGTCTGAATTTGGCTTGGTTGAAGCTTGGCTCCAGATCCAGTTCACGAAACCGATTTGCTGTTTTGGTACATTATGACTCATACGTGGCTGTCCCCTGTCCCCCATGGTGCTCTTTCATCAGTGTGCTGCTCTTTCTTCTAAGGCGTAATGGATAACTTGGAGCGCGACAGCTGCCAACGGCAGCAGGGAGAAACTTAATGGGTTCTACCCCACCACCACGATCGGCTGTAGAGTGGAGCCTTCCATTGGTACAAGAAGAAGAAGAAGGATTGGATTTATACCCCACCCTTCACTACCCAAAGGTGTCTCAGAGTGGCTTACAGACTCCTTTCCCTTCCCCTCCCCACAACAGACACCCTGTGAGGTAGGTGGGGCTGAGAGAACTCTTGACAGAAACTGCTCTTTTTCAAGAACAGCTGTGCCAGAGTTATGGCTTGCCCAAGGTCATCCAGCCGGGTGCAAGTGGAGGAGCCATTCTATGGCCGAAGCACCTCTTCCTCTGGAGGAGAGCTCCTGGCACCAGAGACTGGCACCCTGTTTAGCAGAGCAAAGTCAAGAAGACATTCTCCAGGGAGCACAGAGTATACATATACAGAGTATATGACCTCATTGTGTAGTTTCTCAACTGCATGAGGGGAAGAGAGTGTCGGCACAACACTGGACCTGTGGCAAGGGTTACCAAGTCCAGGTTGGGGAATTCTTGGTGATTTGGGGGTGGTGCCTGAAGAAGGTGGAGTTTGGGGAGGGGATTCACTGGGAGTGATGCCATAGACTCTACCCTCCAAAGCTGCCATTTTCTCCAGGGGAACTAATCTCCATGGCCTGGAGATCAGTTGTGATTCCAGGAGATATCCAGGCCCAACCTAGAAGTGGGCAACTCCACCTGTGGCCCCCTTGGCGTTGCACTAGAGGGCCCGATCAGACTCCAAGGCAGGACTCTGGGCCTCATACTGAGCAGCAAAGAGACTGAGACCCATTGAAACATTTCATGTTCTCTCTCCTCCCCCTCGGAATGCCAGCTCTGGGTTGGGAAATTCCTGGGTATTTGGGGAGTGAAGCCTGGGAGGGTGAAGTCTGGGGAGGGGAGGGACCTCAGCGGGGTATAATTCCATCCAGTCTACCTTCCAAAGCGACAATTTTCTCAAGGGGAACTGATCTCTGTAACCTGGAGATCAGCCGTAATTCTGGGAGGTCTCCAGCCACCACCTGGAGGTTGGCAACCTTGCCTCCCCTTTGCCTGGAACTGGGATGTGGGATGTCTTACTATAATAAGAGAGGGATCTAGCCACACCTTTGAGACAAACAAAATGTCTTCCAGCATAAGCTTTTGTGAGCCAGAACTGACTTCATCACTACAGGTATTAACTAGCTTAGCAAAACTGGGGACCTAGAATCGATTACAGGTGTATGCCCTGAACTGGTGGAATAAGCTCCCGGAGGAGATCAGGACCCTGGAGGACCTATGACAGTTCCATAGGGCCTGTAAGACGGAGCTCTTCCGCCAGGCCTTTAAATAGGAGCCGCCACTACTGTTACCATCAATGAGCCTATAGAATTTCCGGATCCTAGGACTGGCCCAGATGTATCGCTAGGCCCATCGACTCGTGGGATGAGGATCGGACGAACAACATGGATTTAGATCTGAAAGCACGCCATCAAATGTTTTAGCACTGCGAGCACTTTATTGCCAATTGTTAATTACATGTCTATGAATGAGTATGTATTTTATGTAGTTTTACATTTTTATGGTTACGCCCACTAGGTACATTGTACCGCTTCTGTTAGCTGCCCTGAGCCTGTTCGCAGGATGGGCGGGGTATAAATATAATAAATAAGTAAATAAACTGGATAGTCCAGGCTAACCCAGTCTCCTCAGATCTCAGAAGCTAAGCAGGGTCAGCCCTGGTTGGTATTTGGATGGGAGACCACCAAAGAATACCAGGGTCACGACACAGAGGCAGGCAATGGCAAATCACCTCTGAACGTCTCTTGTCTTGAAAACCCCAGGAGGGGTCACCATAAGTCAGTTGCAACTCGACAGGTGTATACTAGCTTAACTTAACTAGAGAGCAGTCTCTGATTAGATCTGAATTTTCCATATTTACGTTTCACTCTGTACATTTCA
Organism: Gekko japonicus; assembly: GCF_001447785.1. Classification (NCBI taxonomy): domain Eukaryota; kingdom Metazoa; phylum Chordata; class Lepidosauria; order Squamata; family Gekkonidae; genus Gekko; species Gekko japonicus. The sequence goes on along the minus strand of NW_015170285.1, from coordinate 187,165 downwards.
TGGCCCCTTGATCAGTTTGGTGTAGTGGTTAAGAGCGGCAGGACTCTAATCTGGAGAACCGGGTTTGATTTCCCACTTCTCCACATGCAGCCAGCTGGGTGACCTTGGGTCAGTCACAGCTCTCTCAGAGCTCTCTCAGCCCTACCTGCCTCATAGGGGGTTTATTGTGGGGAGAGAAAGGGAAGGTGATTGTAAGCCACGCTAAGACTCCTTTGGGTAGCGAAGAACGGGGTATAAAACCAACTCTCAAAGCTCTCTCAGCCCTACCTGCCTCATAGGGTGTTTGTTGTGGGGAGAGAAAGGGAAGCTGATTGTAAGCCACACTAAGACTCCTTTGGGTAGCGAAGAACGGGGTATAAAACCAACTCTTCTTCTTCCTACTGTTGGTATAATGTGCCTGCATAGCGAGGGCAGAGGCAGACTGGCCATTTCGGTTATAGGGAAACAGACTGACGTATCCTACTTTACCTTCTCCTCTTTCTTCCCGCTCGATATCCTGGAACGTTTCTTTCTCATGCACTGCAGCTCTAGCTCCGATGCGTCAGTCTTTGTGCACCTGCAAGCTTGAATGGCGGCTGGCCCAGTGGGGATTCGTCTTTCCCACGCTTTTCAGCCCTGCGTGAGCCCCCCCCGTCTCAATCTGCAACAGATGCAATTTCTCAGAGCAGCTGTAAAATGGTGACCTGTGTCTCAGAGGTTCTGTATATCATGGTGTTTCAGAGGCCGACAGCCGCTACCTCGTGGAATATTGCAAGAGTAACTAGGAACGTGCCAAATTCATGGGCAAAGCAAGGGATTCAAAACTAAACACAGGGGGTATGAAATGCCCCAGACACCCAGTCAAACGCTCTACCCCCATTTTTGATCATTACAAATCAAGCTTTCCCCCCTTATTCTTCCAGCACCATTTCCCCTCCTCCTCCCTTATCCCAGCCAATCGTGGATCACATAGTGAATGCAAGGACATCACAGCCCAGTAGAGCCAACCAGATTTGGCTGTAAGGTTTCAACGGGGAGCAGATGAAGCCCATCGCTTCCCCCCACTGTGAGTAGGGAGAGGGAGGGGGAATAAGTAGGCCCGTTGCCAAGGCAACTGGGCCAGTGCTCCCTGATTTGCCATGCTGTGCTGTGGCAGATGGTGCTGGAGCACAGCATGGCCAGACAGGGAGCATCAATCTGGCTGCCTCAGCAGTGGACTGACACATTCACTCTCTGCATGAACACTTCCACTTTTCATAGTATTGTTGCTAGTTTCCAGGGGAGGAAATGTGTGCATCTGTGTGTTTTAATGTAGTTGTAAATAGTTACAGTTCTAGAAACACCAAGATCCCCCTAGAATGTGAGATATGCTTGATGTATTTTTTTTAAAAGTGTCCTTTGATACCGGAACTCCTCTAAGGACGGTTCCGAATGCCCAACTCAGACTTATGTACGACAGTGTGCGTGGCGTGAGTAATTTTCCTGTGTATACAGAGGGCAGATTGGCCAACGAACGCTCCTATTTCCCAGGAATTGAGACAACACACTAGGTTTAATGAATAAATGTTGCCTTTTTACTAAGCAGTTTTCAAGCATACGAAAAACAGATGCACACGCAGATTCACACAAGTTCCTTAGTTACAATAGTATATAGAAAGCAATCAGCATGGAAAAATAACAAATTCAACAGAAAAGAGGGATAACACAGCAGGATATCGCTTATACTTATCTGAGGTCCAAGCTGAGTAGAAATCTCCTCGTAGAAGAAGTGGGGCAGCCTAAGTATCAGCGGGTGGACTCTAAAACACACGGACTGGTCTGGCCAAGCCACGTGCGGGTTCTCGGGTCGCGACTCCCGAAAACGCAGTAAGAATCACCTGCAGCACTTAAGTTGCAAGGTAAGGGAGGGGTGGGTTAACCAGAGAAACAAAGGCTGTGTTTCTCTTTTTAAAAGCTTGTTTTTGGGTTTGGCTTACGGCCATAAACCCTTAGGGTCCGTCCTCTTTACTATGGCTATAGGTTAAAGAGTTGTGATGTCCTAATCGAGGGGAAGGGGGCAATATGCAGATGCTCTACCCTAACTTCAAAGAGAGCCATGTGGCCAGGTGTGAAACCGTTGTTTCCATTGGCAACCTTTGACTTGCAGAGATGTGCCTGGTTCCAGGGAGGGCAATAAAGGAAGTCTTCTTTGTGATTCCAAACCAGATAGCAGGAAGAGTTACATGGTTTCCCACAGGTCAGGAACGGTGGGGAACCCTGTTGTTCCTCCAAGTGTCCCAACTGGGCACAATGGCGCTGGTCTTCTTTGTCCAGAGGCACTCTGGGAAGGTGCAGGGAAGCATGTGTCCTGTAGCAGGCAACACCAGCCTTGCTCATCCAGATGCAAGCATGAGGTGTACAGCTAGCCATACAAACACAGCAGCAAACACAGCAGTAATCCCTGAGTCCCAAATGCACAGATACACAGACATCTGACAGACACAGCATCAGCACAGTACAGACAATGCAATTACAAGCACACATGGTTACACCTTAGCCTTAGCTACAAATATAAGCTTAATGTCTTCCTGGCTCTTCAGAATGCACTCTTCGAATTCCTGATGGGCTTAGAAGAGGGCACTCATCTTGTACCCTGCTGATCCAAGGGCAAGGCTAGACCTCATGGGCTTAAATGATAGGACAGTTGATTTGGGTGGAAGCACAGGAGAAAGACCCTTACCTGGGTAGCCCAAGCTAGCTCGATGTCACTGGGTCTTGGAAGCTAAGCAGGGTTGGCTCCATTTAGTATTTGGATGGGAGATCACCAAGGAAGTCCAGAGTTGCGACAAAGAGGCAGACAGTGGCAAACCACCTCTGAACATCTCTTGCCTTGAAAAGCCTACTGGGTTGCCACAAGTCATCTGTGATGATGGTCCTTTCACCTATCACAGGAGAAACTTCCTAACCGTGCAGACTAGAGAACCAATTGCCTAGGGTGATGGTGGACTCTCCCTTGCTGGAAATCTTCAGGCAGAGGCTGGACAGGCTTCTGTTGGTGATGGTCTAACTTTGGATTTCCTGCACTGAGCAAAGGTCAGACTAGATAGCTTTATAAGGACCCTTCCAACCCTATGATTCTATCTAACTGCGTATTCCTTAATCATAGGCATCCCTAGAGACAGCTAAGAAACAAAGGGAAAGGATGGTAGCACCAAATATGGGGGAGATGATTTGCTTTCTTTCTGTAGCAGTGAAAGAGGCAAATTTTATGTTAGGAATTATTAGGAAAGGGATTGAAAATAAAACGGCTGATATTATAATGCCTCTGTACAGGTCTGTGGTGTGGCCTCGTTTGGAATACTGTGTACATTTCTGGTCACTAAAGGACATTGCAAAGCTGGAGAAGATACAGAAAAGGGCAATCAAGATGATTAGGGGGTTGGGGCACCTTTCCCATGAGGAAAGGCTGACGAGTCTGGGGCTTCTCATCTTAGAAAAGAGACAATTTAGGGGTGTGTGATAGATGTTTATAAAATTATGCGTGGGGTGGAGAGAGTTAATGAGAACTTTTTCTCCCTCTGCCAAAATACTAGAACTTGAGGGCATCCGATTAAGCTGATGGGCAGTAGATTCAGGACGGACAAAAGGAAATACTTCTTCACACAGAGTGTGTTTAAAATGTGGAATTTGCTGTCAGAGGATTTGCTGTCAGAGGCCATCAATAGACAGCTTGGTGAGCCAGTTTGGTGTAAGTGCGCGGACTCTAATGTGGGAGAACCGGGTTTGATTCCCCACTCCTCCACTTGCACCTGGCTGGATGACCTTGGGCAAGCCGTAGTTCTGATAAGAGCTGTCCTTGAAAAAGAGCAGTTTCTGTCAAGAGCTCTCTCAGCCCCACCTACCTCACAGGGTGTCTGTTGTGGGGAAGGGGAGGGAAAGGAGTTTGTAAGCCGCTCTGAGACACCTTTGGGTAGTGAAGGGCGGGGTATAAATCCAATCTCCTCCTCCTCTTCTTCTTCTTCTTAAAAGGAGATTAGATAGACCAATGGAGAAAAGGTCTGTCAGTGGCTACTAGCCATGGTGACTGAGGGGAACCTCCACGTTCAGAGGCAGTCAGCCTTGGAATCCCAGTGCCAAGAAGCCCTCCAAGGGAACTGGTTGGCTACTATGTGAATAGTCACATGGATGGGCACAGTAATAAGACCAGCGAAAAAAAAGGGGGGGGAACTGTGACAATTTAGCGCTTAACGATATATTCATAAATCATAATATATGATTATGAATATATTGTAATATTATATGATAATATAATATAATGATGTATTATATGTTTTATATTATTATGTATATTATGTTTTTATTATGGCAAGGTTCTGCCTTGCCTCTGTAAGCCGCCCTGAGCCCATCGGGGAGGGCGGGGTATAAATGTGAAAAATAAATAAATAAACTAAATAAATAAATACAATGACAAAAAATGAACAATATATATAGAGAATGTAGACGGTGGTTTCCGGAATGGTGAATGCAATTATAGCCCATTGAAGAACCTAGCTGTAAGCATAGCTTTATGATGAAGTGAATCAGCAGTGATATTTAGGAGACACCTTGTGTGGGATATGGTTGCCAACTCTGGGTTGGGAAATTCGGGTGATGGAGCCCTGGGAGGAACTCTCGGTATGCAGGAAATTCACAAATACCTCCCCCCCACCTCCTGTGAACTCCCTCCCTCCCTGAAGAGGGCAAAAAATCCCAAACCCTCCAGGATCCCTGGCCAAACTGGCCTGGAGAACAAGTGCTTCCTGATCCCAAAGTGGTGATCAGCCTTTCTCTGGGCGTGTAAGAAAGGGCCACGAAAGTGGGAACAGAGATACGTCACCAAGAGAAATGAATTGTTAAAAGACAGTTTATGTACACATCCTTGTTCAGAAGAAGATCGTTGTCGAAACGGCACACCACTATATATATTGTTCATTTTTTGTCATTGTATATTATGATTTATGAATGTATCATTAAGCGCTAAATTGTCACAGTTTCCCCCCCTTTTTCCCCGCTGGCTACTATGTGAGACAGGCTGCTGGACAAGATGGACCACTGGTCTGATCCAGCCAGGCTCTTCTTATGTTCTTGGGTCCATTGTGTCTGAAGAAGTCATAAAAGCTCATGCTGGAATACATGTTGTTAGTCTTTTAGGTGCCATTGGACTTCTGTTTTGTTTTGCTGCTGTAGGCTGACACAGCTCGGCTACCCCTCTGGAAGCACCAAAACCAGCCACAAAAGCAGAACTCGAGGCACATCCCGTGATGCTCTCTTCCTTTTCGTTCCTTCACAGGTCATGAAAGCTCCTCTGGAGGCCACTGTGTGATCTCAGAGTTTATACGACCCCTGCAGCTATCCGGCGATAAACCAGAGCAATTGTCCGTCAAGCCAACTTTCCTCTCCCGGTCACGATCTGGCAGCCCAAGATGCAGATTTGAATCAGACGTGAGTTGGAAATGAGTTGGACGAGCTTGAGTCTTCCATCTTCCTCGGCTCTGATGAGGCAACTAGTTTGTTTTTTAAACAACAACAAAAAAGTCTGATTGTGTGGATGCTGTGAGGTGCGCGGTGCACACTGGCCCCTATGGAAGGGGCACTGAAAGAACAAGCGAAAACCAGGCTGTGTTCAGCCAGGCAGATATCCAACCATGCCACTCCTCCGGAGGAATGGCATTTCCATTTGTGATTTCCACCAGTTTTCCCCTCTCACTGACCCCGGTTCTGTTCCAGGTGGTCTAGTGGCTCCCAGGAACAACATTCCAGGTAGGGGAGGCTCAGGGGGAAGAGGAAGAGGGAGCAGGAAATTCCAATTCTGCAAAACCTGTTGATGGTTGGATACAGACCAATACTTTTGTAACAATGTCCACCAGAATGCTGTGGTGGCCTCAGTCCTACCAAGTGTACACTGGGAAGGGTTGTGGCTCACTGGCAGCGCATCTGCTTGGCATGCAGAAGGTCCCAGGTTCAATCCCTGGCACCTCCAGTTAAAACGATCAGGTAGGTGGTGATGTGAAAGACCTCAGCCTGAGACCCTGGAGAGCAGCTGCCAGTCTGAGTAGGCTATACAGTATAAGGCAGCTTTCATGCGTTCATGTGCATTCGCACCGATTGCTGGCACACCTCTCAGCATTACCTGTGTCCCTTCCCCCACTATATTTCAACAGCCTGACCTGGCTTTGTTTATTTAGGCCCCTGCCACACGGCAGGGGAAAAGCCTCTTAAGGCGCGGCTTTTCAAAGGATCCCCTGGCCGCGGCACCTTTTCTCCCCGGCGCGATCAAACACCGGGGAGAAAACATGGCCCTAATCGGCAGCCGGCCGAACTGCGCATGTCAGAGCATGCGCAGTTCGGCTCCGGGCCGGGGTTGTGCCGGCGCAAGGAGGCACCGGCGATCAAACGCCCGGCTAGAAGCACGTCTTCAAGTTGAACCACCAAGGTAGGTGGTTTCAACTTGAAGCGGATTTGAGCGGGGAAGGGCCAGTTCGGGGACGGAAGCACCACGCTTCCCAGATGTTGTGGTGTGATCGCGCTGGTTTGATCCTCCCCCGAACTGTTCTGCAACTGGCCCAAATCACCTCGTGTGGACGGGACCTTAGTTTAGTAGCACTAAAATAAAGTGTGGCAATTAAACAAAAAAACCTTTTTCGTTGTGTTGGGGCACCATTTTCAGCACAGGATTTAGATAAGTAGCAGAAGGAGGAAATGACTTCAGCTTTGCATTAGAGCAGAGGTCTCCAAGCTGTTTGAGCCCGCGGGCACATTTGGAATTCTGACCCGGCACGGTCGGTGCGGCAACAAAATGACTGCCACATAATGGCTGCCGCAGGGGGTGGAGCCAGCCACCAAATGATTCTCACGGCTTAACTTCAGTCGCACAGTGTAGGTCCTTGTGCTGTGCTGGTGGCTGCTGCCAAAACAACATTTTAAAAAATCTGCATAGCCCATCAACTCGCCAGTGGTCAATCAGAAGCCGGGGGAGGGGCCAAAGACCCTACCTGGCCTCACCCACTTCCCCAAAACCTTTGGTGGGTGCCCGAAAAGGTGTCAGCGGGTGCCCTGTTGGCCATGGGCACCACATCGGGGACCCCTGAATTAGAGCAATGGGTTTCCCATCTCTGCCCACCTCAGTGCCTTTGCCTGTCCTTTGAAAATGATCTGCTTTCACTTCTTGGCAGCGGATGAGAAACTTTCTTCCTGCCCTTTTTATGTTCTGTCCCTGATGCAGCCCTTGTCTTTTCCATATCCCACGCCATCTGCCCAAATTTCTCAGAGGAATAAAAGTTCCTTTAACTCCCACCCCACCCCATATACCTACTCCAAGATCTTCTGAAGAATCCCTAAAGTCCCTGTGGATCACCCTGGAAGGTAGTTATGTGAAAGGGGTCCAGCAATTGCAGCAGATGGGAAGGGGTGGTGGTGGATCAGAGTACTCTGCTGGAAACTGCAAGTTCCCCTAGTCCACACCAGCCCATTTAGGGAATCCATCTTGAATGGAGCTTTTTATTTTACTGTAGAAGAATAACAAAGTGTCACTGGGGGGGGGAATAAAGGGGGAGCAGAGAGAGAAAGATTTAAGTCAGGCAGGAAAATAGGGGAGGGAGAACCCCACTGTTGCACTGAAGGGCAGATACAGTAAATTTAAAAAAAAAATCATTTCACTGGTGCATTAGAGTGGAAGTGCTCTCATTAAAACAAAACCGAATTAACTTGGCAAGTGGTCCCCTTCTTATCACTGTGCAGTAGCAAGACTTTTTTTTGCTTCGTTTGCCATGGGAACATGCATCGCTGGATTTTAATGGGGGATTTGAGAGTCCTGTAGAACCTGTAATTCGATTCCCAGCCTTTTCTAAACAGGGAGCTAGCTCAGAATGGATTGGCCGCTTATTTCGTTAAGCTGTCCGCTACATCTGGTCCATGGGGTCGCGAAGAGTCGGACTCGACTGTGCGACTGAACAACAACAACAACATACCCTGACCTGGGTGGCCCAACCTAGCCCAATCTCGTCAGATCCCAGGAACCAAGCAGGGTCATCCCTGCTTAGTCTTTGGATGGGAGACCCCCCAAGGAAGTCCAGGGTCAGTACACAGAGGCAGGCAGTGGCAAGCCACCTCTGTGCATCTCTTGCCTTAAAAGCCCTATGGGGTTGGTGCAAGTTGGCTACGACTTCACCACCTCCCCTGGCCTAGATGGTCCAGGCTAGTCTGACCTCGTCAGATCTCAGCTAAGCAGATTAGTACTTGGATGGGAAACCACCAAGGAAGTCTAGGGTGCTGTACAGAGGCAGGCAACGGCAAACCCACCTCTGTGTGTCTCTCTTGCCTTGAAAACCCTATGGGGCTCTCCATAACTCGGCTGTGGCTTGAAAGCACTTGACATGCATATCCACCACATGGTGATCAGCATATTTATAGTCTTGTTTGGCTCTTCAATCATATATTTCCCATCATTCCATTCATAAAATGAATCCCCCCCAGGGCAGGGTAGCTACCTTCAGGTAGCAGTGGTGCTCTCTTGTCAATCTCGTTGCACTCAGACCATGACGTCTAGTTACAGCCTCAGGTTGCGGTTTTCTTCTCTGACACCTCCCCCCACCACCACCACCACCAGAGTCCTTTTCAACAAACACCTCATTGTTTTGCTTTTGTGTTGGCAGTTAAGGGGTGGATGTGTGCCACAGGTGGAGGTTTGGCTCCAGACATTTTCGGTGGTAGCACACCCACCATTTAAGAGGGCCGAGAGTTATATTATGCTAAATGCCTTCAGGAGAAATCAAGCATTGAAAAGTCAAACTAACAAAGAGGCACTTGACATGGCAATTTCTGGAGTTGCGTGCGGGGCCTCCTTCCACAAAGGCAGCATCCATTTACTGTCTAGGTGATTGATAGCCAGGGCTGGAAATTAGGCTTCTAAAGTAACTGTTAAGGGCTGTGGTAGGAGTTCTTTATTGCATGCTTGCTGTTTTGCTTTTTGGTTTCCTCCACAGGCTCTCTCTCTCTCCTCTCTCTCTCTCTCTCTCTCTCTCTCTCTCTCTCTCTCTCTCTCTCTGTGTGTGTGTGTGTGTGTGTGTGTGTAAAGAAAGCGATGGCCCAATGATTTGTATTTTTAGGGAGAGGCAGGTCAATAAAGAGTGGGTGTCCAGAAACAATATCCCCCTCTCCCAAAAAGGTTCGTAGGGCAGATTTGTTTGTCCGGGCTGTTTTGCTGGCTGCAATAACTTCATAGTTGAGGGGGAGTTTGAGGACTCATATTGGGGAGGGGGGCTTAGTTAATTGGGCTTCACATGAAGAAGACTCGACTACTAGGGTCAGAAGTAGGGTTGCCATTCTCCAAGTGGGGCCAGAAGATCTCCCAGGATTACAACTGCTCTCCGATGACAGAGATTGGTTCCCCTGGAGGAAATGGCTGCTATAAGGGACCCAAAGGCGTTATACCCCACCCTCCCCAGGCTCCACCGCCAGATCTCTAGCAATTTCCTAACCCAGACCTGGAAACCTTAAAGACTGGCAAAGGACTCTATCTAAGATGCTGGAGAACTGTTACCAGTCAGAGAGGGCTTGGAATCTGCAACTGGGGGCCCCTGAGATGTTCCCGGGGAGGGCGGGGTATAAATATAATAAAATTTAAAAAAATATTTTAAAAAACCTGGCCACTTAAGGAGTGATGTGCAGTCCCCCACTATTGCCCCGCCAGAGCTGAAAGAGGGGGGGGTTGCAGTTGCAGTAAGGGGATCGACCCCTTTGTGAGGAATGGCAACAGGCCGCCCATTCCAATTCTGTACCCAAAGGGGGACCTCTGGCAGAACTCGTTGCTACCAAGGGCAGACAATACTCATCTGTATGGTGATTCCTGACACTCTTCTCTATTCTAAACCATTCATTCCTCCATTTTGGGTGTTTGTTTTGAGATATCAAGGAGCTGCGGTGGCTCAAGTGGTTAAGACGCTGAACTGCAGGCTGTGGAAGGTCGGTAGTTCAGCAGTTCGAGACCCGGGTGCCGCCTGATGGAGTGAGCTCCCATCTCTAGTTCCAGCTCCTGCCAACCTAGCAGTTCGAAAGCAAGAAATTGCAAGTAGATAAATAGGTACCACTTCGGTGGGAAGGTAACAGCCTTGGTCTTTAGTCATGCCGGCCACATGACCACGGAAACGTCTTCAGACAGCGCTGGCTCTCCGGCTTTGAAACGGAGATGAGCACCACAACCTTAGAGTCGGATTCGACTGGCTTTCGAGCAAGGGAACCTTTACCTTTTACGTTTGAGATATCACCAGCAAGCATTGTTTGCATGTATTTGAGAATTCTGTCAGTATTAAGAACTAGAGACTTGTGTTTGTTGCAGGGGTCCTATGAAGACTTGTAGGAGGGGCCAAATCTTATCTCCTCTTCCAACTGGTTCTCATTCTCATGCTGTCTCAGCTTTCCTCTCCTCACTCCCCCATCCAGCTTCTCCCCTTCTCTACCTTTGATCCACCCCCCCCACCTTCCTTCTTACCTCCCCACTCCTTCTTTCTCTCCCAAATTCACTTCATGTTTCAAAATGAAACTGCAGCGGCCATCTTGGGTCACCTAGCAACTGCAGGCTGTAGTCTGAAGTTGCCTAGGTAGTCCAAAATGGCTGCTGAGAATTTGTGAGGTAATCTTGCAGGATCCTGGCATTTTAAAACTTTTAATCTTTATGTTGCCCCCTTTTGTCAAATGTTAACATTTTTATGCAGACTTAGGAGTTCCTCTTGATTATTTTTTCATCTCCCATTGTGCAGAGGTTTCAATCCACACTCTGGAGCCAGGTTCAGAATTAGATTATATTGACAGGATTTTGACAAGGCTGAATGCTGCTTCCTACGCTTGGGACTATATCTCTCTGTCTATCACATTTTTATCCTTTCCATGCTTCTAGGAGCTCAGGCCAGCATATATGGTTCTCTCCTCATTTTATCCTTATAACAACCCTGTGAGCCAAGGCTGAAAATGACTGGCCCAGAGTTGTCCAGAGAACTTCGCAGCTGAGTGGGGATTTGAACACAAGTCTCCCACCACAGTCTAACACCCACAGTCTGACACCACAGTTGTAGGTGCTAGTTATTTTAAGTTCCTATTACTTAATATTATGCCGTTTCCTAAATAAACAAGGTGTTTAACGGGTCCTGTCTGTAGGATTGCCAGCTGGCCTGGAGGAAAATGTCCTGTCCCTTTAATAGAGGCATCATGCACAGAAATGGGCTGCTGAAACTTTCCATGGCATGGAGGTAAATGACATCACCTGACGAATACCATCCCATTAAGCCTCTGTTAAAGGGACTGAACGTTTTCTCGAGGCCCATTCGCATTGCTACTTATGTGGGGTATGAAAGAGTTATATTTTGCATGTCTCATGTTGAGTTTCATTGTGTTGTGCTCTCTGAGGTTAAGATGGCCACCACCCTCATGCTGACTGATATAGCCAAGTGTGTGCAGAGACAGAAAACTTATCCCAAATATTTCTTCTTACCGCAGATGGAGAATGAACGGAAATCCAATACCTCAAAGCAGAGATACTCGGGAAAAGTCCATCTTTGCATCGCCCGCTATAGGTAATGCCAGCCTACAATGTAAATGTTTTGCACCATTCCTTTACTCTTGTGTAGAGGAAGCGTGAATCATATTCCCAGCTGTGGAAACTTGTCTAGGAGGTGAAGAGAGGCCGGTCCAGATGGGGGTTTCTGGCTAAACTGAAGCAAGTCAAGGTACGGCTTGTCCTTGAGGGAGCTGAGTTCCTTTAGCTGACTGGAACAGCAAATCAAGGGGCGTTTCTCCATTCTCATTTTCCTCACTTGTAAGTTTCTGTTTCTCCAGGGTAGTCTGTTCCAATTTGATATTTCGTCGATTTGATATTACATTAATTTATGTTCAGCATAAAAAAATCTGCAGGGAGATATGTGTCAAATACACCAGTGTAATATCAAATCGACCACTAGAGGGAGCATGGGGGAGCATGAGGAATAGACACCCCCCCAAAAAAGAAACCAGAACATACAAGCGAGGAAAATGAGAACACAGGAAAGCCAAGCTCCTATGGATGTTGAGCCTTGTTACATGACTTGGTGTCCAGGGCCTCTTACATGGGCAAACCTTGGCTTTCTGCAGTCCCCTCCAATGGTAGCACAAGCTAGCATCCTTACTAGTGAGCCTAGTGATGGCCATGAGCATAGATAAATGTCAAGATGGGGTTAGACAGATTCATGGAGGATAGATCCAGGGGTCATTTCCTGCAGGAGCTCACAGGAGCGGAGCTCCGGCAGTAAAGAGCTCAGGGGGCGGGCACATGCAACAAGCCCTGCTCCCCGCTCCTTCTCTCCCTTTTTCTTTCCCTCCTTCTCTCCTTCTCTTTCTTTCCTTCTTTTTCTTTCTTTTTCTCCTTTTTTCCTTCTTTCTTTCCCTCCTTCTTTCCTTCTCTCCTTCTTTCCCTCT